>NC_089494.1:237596028-237920778 GCF_036850765.1 Saccopteryx bilineata | reverse complement strand
GGAAAATATCAGGTTGAGTTATACTATAAAATGTTAACCATATATATAGAAATAATTGCATCCATTTTAATGGTATTTGGTGTGTAGCATAAATAGGTATGATTTGGGGGCTTAAAAATGCAGAAACAGGCCCTGTCTGTTTGGCTCAGTGGTAGAACTTCAGCTCAGTGTGTAGATGTCCCAGGTTCAATTCCCGGTCAGGGCACACAGAAGAAGTAACCATCTGCTTCTCCACTCCTTTCTTCTCCCGCTTCCCTCTCTCTTTCTCTTCCCCTCCTGCAGCCATGGCTCAAATGATTCAAGCACATTGGCTCTGGGCACTGAGGATGGCTCCATGGAGCCTAAGGTGCTAATAATAGCTTGGTTGCAAGCATTGGCCCCAGACAGGGGTTACCGAGAAGATCCCGGTCAGGGTGCATGCAGGGGTCTATCTCTCTATCTCCCCTCCTCTCACTTGGAAAAAGAAGAAAAGTAAATAAATAAATGAATAAATAAAAATAAATTTTAAAAATACATAAACATTTTTTTCCATTACAGTGAATGAAAGATACATTTTTTACTTAGAAAAGAATCGCTCTATGAGGGATTTTTAAAGACTCTTCGTCAGGCAGGGGCAGGGGTACACTATAGTGAAAAATTAGAACCACTGAAATTAACTGTGGTATATAATATTGTGGAATATTATGCAACAGTTTAAAAGAATAAAAAGAATATGTCTTAGTCACTTTGGATTGCTATAACAAATATACCATAGAGTATATTAAACAAGAAACATTTATATCTTCAGATCTGGAGGTTGAGAAGTCCAAGGTCAAGGCGCCAGCAGGTCCAATATCTGTCGAGAGCCCACTTCCCAATCTGCAGCTGGCTGTCTTCTTGTTGCAGTTTCACATGATGGAGAGCAGAGAGAGAGAAAGCAAGCTCTCTTGTGTCTCATTTATGAAGGCTCCACGCTTAGGACCTAATGACTTCCCAAAGGCCCTGCTGCAAAATACCACCCCATTGAGGTTTAGGTTTCAGCATTGGAATTAGAGGGGGACACAAACATCCAGTCCACAGCTAGATGAAATAGATCTCTGTACTAACAGAGCCCGAGGTGTATCATTGATAGTAAATAGAAAACTATAGTATGGCACTTGTAGTATATTTATCTAAAATAACCCATGCACACACACGCATGCATACACCCCTACACACAATTGAATAAGATCTGAAAAACTACACACAAAACTATTAGCAATGCTTGTGAACAGGGGTAGAAGGGGTTGCTATAGGGTTGGAGAGAATGTCAGAATTTGACACAGTTATCAAAGGCACTCCAGTGTTATTTGCAACATTTAGATATTTTTATAATGAAAATGTATTAACGGATGGCTCTTGTAACAAAATTTTTAAAAGTCAAAACAAGAAGCAAAAGAAAATTGCTTCTGATCAGCAAGAAAGGAAGATAGGGCCCTGCCCAGAGATTTAAAGTGAAAATACACAGATTATTTTTCAATAGAGCCGGAAGTTTGAATGAGAACGTCAAAGCGATTTGGGTTTCTTTGTCATCAACATTCCTATAAGGTTCTAAGACAATTTTGCTGACTACAAATCTCTCCTTGCTTTCCTCAGAAAAGCCCAAATCAAGTATTTCAAATGCATAATTTGTAAAGACTGTTGCCATGATATAAACAGGAAAATGTGTAGTTTCCATCTCATTGGAAGAGGACTCCAGCTCCCTTAGCCAGAGAGTCTCTCTAATCTTCCTATGAAACTTGAACAGCTCTGGGATATGTAATGACCACAGAAGCAATTTCAGAAACTTCTGGAGGGAAACACCACACAAATGAATAAGTCTGTGGTTCAGAGTTATTAGCTTGGTGCATTTCATATTTGCAAGAGACAGTTTACAATCTGCTCATCTTGACAAATGTAGCACATGGGGATTTTAACACCTGCATTTGCCATTTCTGTCACTCCCTCTCTCCAAATTTATGGCAAAATCGTCGACACAAAAAATGTGTCAGGGTTGAACGAGCTGAAGTCTCTGCTCTACTCCTACAGCTTCATTTCACTCAAAGGAGGAGAGTAATAAATGGAAAGAAAAAAAGAAAAAAAAGTCTCAGCAGATAATGAATCCGAGCTCTAATAACCTTCCCGAACTACAGAATGGATTAGTCATTTACTTGGCATTGCCCAAAGCATTTGGTGCCTGTAGTGAGGTGTGAAAACATTTTGGCCCTTTGAGGCCACAACTGTGCATTTTAAACATTTCCCCAATGATTTGTGAAGTGTCAGAAATACCTTTCCCTGGACAGGTAAAAATCATCTATCCGTGGTAATGGAAAACTTGTTTCTAATCTGCCCCAAATACTGCCTTGATGGTGGTGTGACTGATTATCAAAGAGGCTTGCTATATTCTGTAGCCCCTGGGACCATAATGTCCCCATCTATATAAGATATGGGTTTTACATGCCAATTCCTGGTATTCTACATCTCTTTCTTTTAAAAACCATTTGGTTTCTGACAAGGAACGCAAAGACTCACGTTCACTCAAGAAAAGTCATGTGTCAAATAACACATTTGCTGGCTGAACGATACCCAGCCTGTCACCCGGCTGAGTGTCTCCATCTGGATCTGCCAGGCAGGCAACAGCCGGTCAGTCATTGCTAGGCCATCGTTAGCTAATGGGAATAACATACATCCAATTGTCTGAAATTAGCTGGCTTTGAAAATGAAAGGCTCATTGATTTTTAAAGGCATCCAAATGTTGCCTATTGGCATCTTGGAGGTAGTCATATGTTTTTTCTTTTCGGAGCTAAAACTGAAACAAATCACGAGATAAAGTAAAAGAAGAGAATTATCTGTAGATTCTCACGAACTCCTCCTCTTCACTCATTTATCTAGTTGGTGCCCAATTATTGTAACTGTTGGGTACTCTAGCAACTAACAGGGCTCGATTTGAAGTCCACGTTGCATGTCTCTCATCCAAAATTGGTTTGAGCAAAGAAATCCACTAGGTGTATCCATGGTTTCTGCAGCCACCCACCTATATGCTGATGACACCCAAATTTCGACCTAGAGTCCTGACACCACTCCTGAATTCCAGTCATGGAGTCAACTTCCTACCAGACTCCTATGCGTCAGTATCTGGGTGTCCCGCAAAACTTAATCTGAACATGTCCAAATTGAACTCATCATCCTTCCCCTCCCTCCTACATTCCCTGTCTCGGCTGAACATGCAGTGTTACTTCTGCCAGAGGCTTCACTGTCGGCCTAGGAGGCTGTTGCTTTTCTTCACCCTCAACACCCAATCAGTTTCCAAGTACAATCAACTACCTCTTCTGTGTATATATGGGTCTCCATCCTATTGCCTCATTCTTGTTTTATTTTCTTCTCTTCCGTTTTATGAGCTAGTGCGATAGATACTGAGAGTAGCAGAATACGCTGCCTCAATACCTTATGACTGTAGGGGTTTGGGACATGTCTCCCAAAAAATGCCGCTTCGGTATGTTGAATATTTGAGCTGTAGGCACTTGAAAAACAGCCAATACAGAGAGAGGCTTTCTCTGAACACCCCTTATCTGTCTAATGGCACATCCCCTAAAAGAAACTCAGCTGTCATCGATCTCCTCCTCAGGAGTTTTATCAACCAAGGAAGATCGACTCTTATCGCAAGAAAGGAGACTAGAAATTGATACCACATCCAGACAGACTTTGTCACAAACTATCAGACCTCCCATCTGTTCGTCTAAGGGTCCATTTATCTTCCCTAAAGATAATTGACTCTCCCCGAAGACGCCTGTCTCCCCACCCCTATTTTCCTGTGAAGATGGCATTTACGCTAGCATTCTAAGCCACCTCTGTGAGCTACTCATTTTTCCCTGGTTACCTCCCATGAGGTTCCATGTTAATAAACTTCTATTTGTTTTTCTCTTGTTGATCTTTTATTATAGGAGTCTCAGCTAAGAACTCAGAAGGGCAAATTATTTTTTTCCTCACCTACAATAACAATCTGGTATCAGCATAGACTCAGACCCCTTCTAACTAGTATCAGCACGGACTCTCTAAGAGTACAAATGTGGCTATTCCTCTGATTAAAACCTTCACTGGCTGGCCCAGTATTCAAGAAAATACTCAGACAAGGTCCTTCATAGTCTAGTCCCAGACCACTGTTCAGGCACCTTTATCAATTTCTCCCATCAATTTATTTATTTTATTTTTTATTTTTTTACAGAGACAGAGAGAGAGTCAGAGAGAGGGATAGATAGGGACAGACAGACAGGAATAGAGAGAGATGAGAAGCATCAATCATCAGTTTTTTTGTTGGGACACCTTAGTTGTTCATTGATTGCTTTCTCATATGTGCCTTGACCGTGGGCCTTCAGCAGACCGAGTAACCCCTTGCTCAAGCCAGTGACCTTGGGTTCAAGCTGGTGAGCTTTGCTCAAACCAGATGAGCCTGCGCTCAAGCTGGCAACCTCAGGGTCTCGAACCTGGGTCGTCCGCATCCCAGTCCAACGCTCTATCCATTGCGCCACCGCCTGGTCAGGGTCTCCCATTAATTTAGGCACCTTAATCAACTCCTCATCAACTCAACAAAGCCCACAGAGATCCCTGTGGGTCGCCCCTTGCACTGTGCTCCCTCTGATCTCTAAGTAGTGGGAAGTTAACTTATGGAGCCCACGCAGGACCAGTATGAATCAAAGGATCAGCAGTTGTAGACATTCTTAAAATCTTAAAATCAGCAGGTCAGTCATCAAATAATGACACTTCGTTCAATGTCATCTTGTTATAATGGTGAGGAGATTCCATAGAACTTCTCCTGTGAATGTTAATTAGCCTATGGTAAAATTAGTTTCATTATACCTTGTTTTACTTGAAGTCGCGGAACCTATTGACACTGTTAACTGAACATTTTACTGTGTAGCATCATTAGCATAAATGAAATGACGCTTTTAGTGGAATTCATCTTTGGACTTTTTAATCTGACTATCATATAACCCCAAAAGAGGGATAAAATTCCATCAGTTCTCCAGTGGCTCAATCTTCTCTTACTGCAATGATTCCAAAACTGTTATTCAGGGGATACTTGGAAAGGGAAAAATAAAGAATTTTCTTGAAAAGTATATTTAGCCATTAATAAACTTAAAAAAAAAACTTTAGGAATTTTCCAAACCTTCTAGTTTGTAATGGTGCATTGGGACTCTCCGAAAGAGGGCTTTCAGGTGCCGCTTCAGTCCACGTTGAAGAGGGAAGTGTGGTCCCGGGCTCCAGCGGACAGCTCCGGGCTGTGGTGCTCCTCTGATGCAAGCTGGCTTTCCTCCATCCAACAACCTTCTGTGTAATACATCATCCTCTCCGTTGTGCAGTAGCCTTTAAGGCCTGCCTGCTTAATCTTTAATTAGTTAATCAGTTACAAGCTCAAATTATATAGCGTGAAAAATATCACAATAGATCACAGTATTGTCACTTTCCCCCTACAGAACTTTGACATTCTCAAGCTTAACAAAGCTCATCTCTCACACAGTCATTCCTGCAATGTCCTTGAACTACAGAATAGCACGGTTATTACTATCTGTAAAGAGAGAAGACTTCTGAGCCCACCCGTGTGTGTGTGTGTGTGTGTGTGTGTGTGTGTGTGTGTGTTGGAGGACACATCCATCTCAAATTAAGGTCTTTTCTGCATGTATTCCTTCCACACCGGCCACTTATCCTTTAAGACTCAGATTATTCCCCCTTTCTCCAGGAATTCTTTTCTCACTCCCGTATCCCTCCCGGATTCAGATGCCCATCGTCTGGGCTCCCACAGCAACATACATTAAGTGCACAGGCATTTATTGGGTAATTTCCATAAACGGCACCTGGCTGAGAATTTAAACATGGATAAAGTCAGTTTCTCAGAAGTGAAGACCCAGCCCAGCCCTTCCCAGACTGCGTTATAATTGTGTACCCTGTCTCTGCTATAGGACTGTCCCTGTCACAAGGTGGGCATTACACTCACAAAAGACCCATTTCAGCAATATTTTAATAATCAAAGGGGAGCCCATATAAGGCTTTAATATGTAATGAACTCTTGATTAGATTTCACTGAAACAAACAGCTAATAAACCAAGTCTGGGTGCTGAGATGGTAGGGGAGGTCCCGCACTGCTCAGCTATTGTGGTGGTGTGAACTAAGCAGGAAAAAAAGATGGAGTCCCAGACACTGGCTTGTCTGGGGCGCAGGTGGGGCATAGGTGGGCCAGTCTGGGTCCCGGGGATGGGAGGCCTCCATTCCCAGGTTCCCTACCACTGGTTCCCACGAGAGGACAGAATAACCTCCTCTCTCCTCCTCCTCTCACCCCCCTACTGTTCCCCACCACTATCCGCCCCACCAAACCAGCCGACTCCCTAGAACACAGCCTGTGTGATCTCTCTCTCTGATGAAATTTCTGGCACTAAAATATGCCACCGAAAGAAATTCTTTTTGCACATATTGATCTAATCATTCTGTAAAAAAAAAAAGCAATGATTACTGAATAAAGGAGAACTTTCCTCTAGTATTAGTCTGTTATTTACTGTATTGCCCCATGTATAAGACAACCCTGTGTATAAAACGCACCTTAATTTTGAGGCCCAAAATTTGAAAATGTATTACATAAAGTTATTGAACTCAAGCATTTTCCATCATAAAATTCATACAACTCCTCATCTCTGTCAAAATTCCCATCCATTAGCTTGTCCTCATCTATGTCTGATGACAAATCACCGTCTTCAACGAGCCCAAAAACAAGCGCAAAAAAGCGGGAAATTCAAGTAGAAAGACTACAACCACTGTATAAGACACACCCAGTTTTTAGACCCCAAATTCTTGCGGGAAAAGTGCATCTTATACATGGGAAATACAGTAGGTAGCTGGAATAAAGCAGGCATTTTTTTTTTATTTGTACTTCAATTATATTTTTAGTTTTCTAAGGCTATTGTAACAGATTACCACAAACATGGTGGCTTAAAACAAGGTGAATGAACTGTCCTAGAGTTCTGTGGTTTAGAAATTTAACGTCTGTCTCTGTAGTTAATATTATGATGTCAGGCCATTTCCTTCCTGGGGAATCCAGGGGAATTGGATTCCTCACCATCTCCAGATTCTAGAGACTGCCATAGTCTTGGCTCATGGCTTCTTCGTCTTCCAGAGACAACACTGCATCTCACTGGCCATCCCCCCCTCCCTCCAAGCACAGCTGGGAAGGGTCTCCCTTTTTAAGGACCCTTGAGATGACTTTGGGTTCATACAGGCGATTCAGGAAAATCTGCAGTTCTTTAACATAATCAAGTCAGAAAAAGTCTCTTGCCAGGGATGGTGATGTAGCCATAGGTTTCCAGGATCAGGATGTGTGGACATCTGCAAGAGCCATCTTGCTGCCTACACTTTTTTTTTTTTCTCCTAAATTTTTCACTCTGAATAAAGAATAATATATGGGAGGGGGGAATCTCACTATGATGTAATCATTAAGCATGGTTCGTTTGTTTTGACATAGTGGAAATTTGTTATGATAAATTGCTTAAGAATAAAGCCTATATTGTCTGCTTGCCAAATAGGAATGGAAGAGAAATGATTTCCTGTCTCTCTACAGCAAATTTCAAGTAGAAAAATGTGTTTTGAACCCAGTAATCAGAAAGGGACTATTGGGAAAACAGCTGTGTTAGGCTTGCTCACTTGTACTTTGCCTGATTAGTGCGTGAGCACATGGCAGCGCCACGTGTGGATAGTCCACGTAAGGCTGCGGGTGCTCGCCCTCAGGGCGGAGGGTGGGTTGCAGACTGCCTGGCCACCACTGTGAGGGTCTGTGTTAGCTGTTTGCTCCCTTGCTGCCGTGAGAAGCGGTTTCCCCCGCCTGTTTGCTCATCCGACGCTGCAAGGCTCTATTAAATCGAGTAGCCCGACCCTTGCTGGCTCCACAGCTCCTCTCCCATCTGCCCAAGTCCAACAGGAACCTGCGTGGCCTCCGCCTCCGGCATTACAGGACTTTCTGGGTACTCGGTTCACAGCCTTTCCTCATCAATATTTGGATGTAGTTAAATTGTAATGAATATCTTTCACCACAGGGGATCTTGACATAGTTAAAAGAATTAAATTATTTTAAATAATTGATGGAACAATTACTTATTGATCCTATTTTATGAGCAGCCAGGGCAAAAAGCTTCATGCTGTGCAATCCTCACAACACTTAAATTATTGACTTCTTGAAAGATACTTTGTTACATGGGCAGACACAGAGAGCAGCTGTTGTGTAGGCGGACTGTGGTAGATTCTTGTCCATGAGTATTCTCTCCCAGCTTTGATTGGACATGAGAGACTCATAATACAGAACCCCTGTTAGAAGTGTTTACGAGAAGTTGTTTGTCTGCATTGGATAATCTTTTTCTCCTAGATAGTAATAATAATAATAATCTACTTATACCTTCATAGAGAGAGATTCTGTGATCAAGAAGCAACAGAACAGAGAGTCAAGAGCATGGACTTTGAAACCAGACCACCTGGGTTGAAATCGCAACTCTGCCACTGCACTGCTGTGTGACTTTGGGCAAGTTACTTAACCTCTCTCAGCTGTCCATTCCTCATCTAAAAATTGGGGTGATGATAATAGTACTTATCTACCAGTGTTGTAAGATAAGAATAAACTAACATGGTAAGTGCTTAAAATAGTGTCTGGCACATAATAGGTACTATTATTATTAATCCCCTCTATCCCAGCATTGGGCGGTTTTAGCGGTGGTTGTAGGAGCTGCGGCTCCACTACAGCAACTGAAAATCCAGAGCACATAGATATCTTCTCGTGTGAGCCAGGGAAGCTTCTCCCCACACGCACACAGCGAGAAGCTAGACTTAGAAATGGTAAACAATCCCTGTCAGAACCCTAGCCCATATGTTTCTCAGAGCACGCCACTTCCTTTCCAAACATGGATTTCATGTAAGGGAATAATAAACATTTAAAGATAGCTGGAAAGAATCAGGGCTCCATATAAGGCTAAAAACCGATGCCTGTCTTTACCAGATGCCAAATCTCAGAAAGGACAATCTGGGAAACGAGTTTTTCAACTACACAAAGCAAATTGTCAGTTTGGAATAAAAATAAAGATTTTTTTTTTAAGTCACTAATTCTCTGTTAAGCTTTACAGAGACAGACAGGGAAAGATGCAGAGACTGTGGTTTTTACTAAAAAGGGATTAAAATTAAAAGCAGACTACACCACCGTGGGCAAAGGAGACCTTGTCTTATTCAAAGTTCTGTCACTGCCAAGCTCTGCGATGTGATCTTGAGTGAAACCCTCGATGTCTGGGCCTTCGGTTTCCTTGGCTATAAAATAGGGGTGAGCCAGATGATTTATAAGGTTTCTTACAGCTGAGACACCCTTTGACTTTCTGAAATAAAATCGATTTTGTATTCAGCAGGCAACAGACACCAATGCGGGGAAACTTAAGCAGGAAAAAGATCTTTTGACAAAGATGTTACTGGCAGCTCACAGAATCCAAAGGAAGGCTGGGGAACCAGGCTCAGAACCAAACCAGTTTGGTGGGGGGTATACTGGGATATCTAAAAGCAGAGACCATTCAGCTCTGCTCCTGAAACTATTCAGCGCTTCAAGCCTTTCTACCCTCATGTCACTGCACCCGTAAGTCAAAAATAAAGGGTCAAATGGGTCTAATTCAGGTCACATGCCACTCCTTGGCTGGTGGGCAAGAAATCTTGATTTACAGTCTCACCGGGAAGGCATCATTCAATGCGTGAGAGGTAATTCTCTCAGAGGAAGCTGATGTAGGGTTATGAGAGAAAGGCAATGACCACTGTGCTGCCCTTTACTGCAAAAACTGTGTCTGCCTTTGTGCTATCATACACTGATGTCACTTTTCTTTGCGAAAATAGATGGGCTATTTCCATCTAAAAAATAGATGTATCTTTGGAGAGAGATAATGGCCCCGTGACAACATCGTGGACCCCATCACAAAGTGCTGGGGAATGACACATGCTTGAGGGACCGGCAGCCTTAGCACACCGCGAGAGACTGGGATGGGAGAAAACAAGCCTGTGTTCTGTTTCCAGTCGGTTTCTCTCTGCACATCTTGGAACTGAGGAGGAACATTCACAACGGCCCCCGGCACTCTTCTTCCCCATATTTACAGAGCTCTGTCTTGATGCTGACGGTCAGTTGCTCTCTCCTCCTTACGAACCAGGCAAATCTTGATCCTTCACACCTGATGGTCCCAGCCCCTCATCACCGGTTGGTTTAAGAATGGGTCTGTGATCCACTTCTAGAGGCTCTGACACGAGAAAAAATCGGCTGGGTGAGGGGTGGGCGCACTTCTTGCAAAGGTTTCTTTCCTTGTAGAAGGGACATTGTGGCAGAAGGACGCGATGACTGTTGCTGCTGTGGATGGTACATTGAATACAATCGCTTCCTGAAATCACAGCAGGGGCACCCTGAGGACAAAAGCTAGCTAGCTGAAGATGGCAGAGAAGAGAGGAAAGAACCTGGATGATTGATGACATGCATTTTTGAATTAACTAACCCTGGAAACCCTACTCAGAATTTCTGTTAGGTAAGGTAATAAATCTTATCATTTTAGGATATTTTGACTAGGGCCTGCTGTAATTTGAAGATGAGAGTATCTTAACTAATAACCAAAAAACCAATATTCTTCTAGGAAGCAACAATATTATCTCCATATTTTCTTCTGGTAATAGCCTTAACTCTCAGGAGGTGGAAAATAATTCTTCCAGCAGATTTTATGAAGTATTATTTTTTGCCAAAATGTTCTGTTTTCCCCCAGTTCATTCATGCATGCCCACTTCTTGTCCTTCAAATCACAGATGTCACCTCACTACCCAGTCTTTACTATAAAGTAAAGGATGGCTAGTTTACAGAGATTTTTTTTTTTTAATGTGTCGTTTGGTAGTCATACTTCTAGGGTAATCTGATAACGTATCTTATTTAGATTTTAAAAATGTAAGAACTTACTTCCATGCATCCTAAAGTCACCATCCACCAGAATAACACCAATAGTTGGAGATTATTAAGAAAGATGTAGACAGGAAAAAAAAATAGACTTTAACAGATACTATCAGCCAGTGACTTCTCAGCAGGAAGCGTGGAGCCTGCCAATGACACACTTATCTCACCCTACTGTGTCGAGGGCTATAACTAGTGGGATGCACGTTCTAGCTCCTCTGCCAGATTGCAGTCTCTGTGGGCAGAGAGCAGGCCAACTCTATCTTTGAATGCTTGCTGGTATCTGTTAAAAGTCTATTATTTTAATAAATAAGTGAAATTAGCTTCCAGAAAGCTGACACGATTTAGCAGAACTTGAAGCCTAATTTATGCCTTTTGTGAGCCAAGTTCCCACTGATTTCCAAGTCTTTTGTCTGAACATAATAAGGGATGTGCAAGGAAATAATAACTTGGCTTCGCAGAAATTGTATAATGCCCATACCTCATGGAGTGTGACACCACTAAACTCCTGCTGAGTATTTCAAACCTGAGCCTGACTCACCTATTAATCAGGGATACACAGACAAGAACAAGTCAGGCTAGCAGAATCCTCAAGTCTGGAAGTCTACTCAGCTAAGCAATTTTAACCAAATAATGATGTCAGAAGATTAAATTCCACCTTAACTCTGGGATGGTATCTTTATACTTTTCAATAAGAAAACAGTCTTCTTATCTCTATGTACTTTTCTTGCAATTAATCACTATAATTATTCCTGACACCGATGATAGCTATAAAAATATGAAAGCCAAAAGAATCAGAGGACACATTTTGCCATTAAGGTTAAATGACAAAGTTTCACTTAATATTTCACTGAAATTCATTTTATTTTAGTATCTTTGAATTTTTTTAAACATCCTCGGTGCCAAAAAAGGACAAGACATATAAATCCAAACAAGATGTATAAACAAACATCCCAGGCCCTCTGAAGGAACTTGCCAAAGACAAAGAATCCATCTGCCCAGGAAAACCCATCAGAACAGAATCTGCAATGTGAGTCGATGAGATAAAAGATTTTCACCCTTGACCCTGTTTCTGATTCCTCAAAATCAAAATCTTGGGCCACTGTAAGCTGTATGGTGATGGATAAACAAGAAGAGTAAGCATTCTCCTGCTATTTCCACGGGCTTCATCAGCTTGTTTCCATGACTCATAATGGCTTCCTGAAAAAAAAACAACTCTCGTTTCTTTGATCTCATGGGTCCAAAGAGTGTGCTTGAGCTAGTTGTTTGTTTGTTTTTTCATCAACCAATTAGCGTTTTTGCTATTTTCTATTGTGCATCCTCAATTTGACTCATATTTACCAGTTAACTCATTCCCAACATAAAATTATGAGTATTCTTCAAAAGGGTTTGGTCCAAATTGTCCAAGGGACTTCAGAAGGATATTCTGAAGGTTAAGAGAAAAAAAAAGGGGAGAGGGGACAAATATTAGTTACACAAAAGTTTAGTTAAGTACTACATGAGGAGAATTAGTGGGAAAGAATTTTAAAAACCATTTATCAAACCCATGTCTTATAAAAATACTAAAAATCTTCCAAAAGTCACTGATTAAGGGCTTTATCCAATTCTGTTAAGCAATCAAGCCTCCATGATGTCCAGGAAGATGGTATGGTTACTGGTAATAAACGTCTCAGCCTAGAAGTCAGGAAACCTAGGCTTTATTCCAACTTCTGCCACCAGGGTATGTTTAGGTTATTCTTCACTTCCGTAAAATTAAAGTATGAGTAGTCACGCAAGTTTCTTTTGGTTATAACATTCCCTGATTCTCGTCGAGAGACACAGAAGCTGGACCTTCACTCAAAAAATACTTATTGAACATCTATTAAATGCTAGGCCACATATCTTCTGAATGTGGATTCTTTCCATTATGCTCCCCAAGTTCCCTCTGAATGCCTCTCTGATGTTACTTGACGCTCTTGGAATGAAGAGTCCCCTAATCTGATTTCTCCACTGACTGCATGTTCTTTCTGCCAATGAGTAGCAGACTTCTTGGCACAAGCATTTGCTGAATGCACAAATGCCAGGCTGAGCATCCCAGAATGAGGACCAGAATCAGTAATATCCAGTAATATTCCATTGAAACAATTATGTGATTACATTATAGTCTAGTCAGAAATGTCTGAGCCGAGAGCATACCCTGACTGCACTGAGACCCAGCTACTAAGACCAGCCTCTCTTTAGCCCTAAAAACAAACAAACAAACACATCCTTGGTGCTTAGTTTCCAGTTAGATATACTGAGCCGCCTATGCTGGATTCCTTCAGTTGCCTTTTCAGATCTGCTTTCCACTGTTTTCCACCCCGCTTGGTCCTCTGGGGGGTCAATCTATATGAACTGTCCTGACCAGGTTTCAATGTCCTATGGCTCTGGCTGAGCCGGCCTGTGGGAAGTACTAGCACAGAGGGGGAAAGGGAAAACAGCCACATTGGGATACCTATAGTCTCTCTCCACGGCAGCCACAGGCTGTGGTGTCCCCTGAGGGTCACAGCTCCTGTCAGCTGCCCTCCTCACATACTCCAGCTGTGTGTGTGTGTATGCACACGTGTCTGTCTCTCTGGGTTCCTTTAGTCTTAGGGACAGAAGCAGTGCCCCCACTTACCAGTCAAACGGACTCACATTCTCCTTTTGGTTTTCCCACTTCCTAGCTTAATAGACCCTTTATTAAACTCCCCACAAATTATTCAGTTTGAGTATACCATCAATTTCCTACCAGGATTTTGATAACTACACAAGTATTATGAAGAATAAATAATCTA
The DNA here is from genome assembly GCF_036850765.1 of Saccopteryx bilineata. Lineage (NCBI taxonomy): Eukaryota > Metazoa > Chordata > Mammalia > Chiroptera > Emballonuridae > Saccopteryx > Saccopteryx bilineata. Next base: position 237,907,011 of record NC_089494.1, on the reverse strand, counting down.
ACCTATCACCACCAAGCACAAAAGGATACAAATAAATGCTAGTTTCCTTCCTCTTCCCTCTTACAATTTTAATAGCCCCTACAATGGCTATCAATTGTGCCTTTAACATAATATCTACTTAATAAATACTTGTTGAATGAGTGAAAAAAATTTTTTCTAAGAGAACTCTGACCACAGTTTTGAATTCAAATACATGTAAAACAATGTGCATTAGTCTAGAATTAATTATCAGATGTTAAATTTAGAGAAGTTTTTCATTTTAGTAATTGAGGGGTCAATGGGTAGTTCTGCTTTATAGATTTACATTCTCTCTTCTCATGTTCCCAATGAAACAATCAGCCTGCTAGAATTAGGACTCAACCCCAGGAAACAGTACCAAGGGATGAGCTGACATCTCCGGGGCACATGTTGTTTAACAGACAAGAGATTAGTTTACAGGTCCTTCCTACACCTTGGAGAAAAAAGTAATTCTTTTTCATGTCGTCTAATTCATAAGAGCTGATTTTGCAAGTTCATCACTTTCCATTTCCTACATTCAAATAGAAACATAGTTTGAAATACACTTTACCTCCTTGGATCTCTTCATGTTTATAATGAATAAAGTAAAACCATCCTTAAAGCCAAACCAACACTCACCATGTATACTGCTCGTGCTGATGCATCGTGGGAGGAACTTCTAGTTCTGGTATTGGGGAAAGCCCTTCCTTGAAGTGAGTTGAGGGCTGCCTCTGCACGGGCCCTAAAATTTAAGAAGGAGAGCTGTTTTAGTCTATCTTTAGTCAATAACAATGCACAGACAGACACAATATTCTCTAATATAGTAGGAGAACCAAGTCCTCCATCTAGAGAGGATTTTGGCAGTTTCCACCACTCACTAAATTTCCTGCCTACAACTCTGATACTTTTAACCCATTTCTCCCAACTCTATCTTTCCTTTCATCATTTCTCTGCTCCCACGTCCTGGGGAAAAGACCTGCAGTACAGTTAAAAAGGAGCAAACTAGAGAAAAAAAAAAACTAAATACATTGTCAAGTAGCAAGAAAAGAATTTTTGTTTGGAAACTAACTGAAAGCGTTTTCTCTTGTATATTGTTGAAATATGTCCTTAAGAAGAATATTTATGATGTTTTTTATTACAGAGAGACAATTTAACCAAGGAAGCAAAGTTACAAATTAGATGATTTCTAGTCAGTCTTTTTATGTGACTCTGTCAAATTCTTCTAATATTATCTTCAGCTGACTTCAAGGTAGAAGATGAAATGTCATGTCTACAACATAATGGTATCTCTTTTATTCCACTGAGGTCCAGAGTCTTGCTTTTCTAGTTTTTATACTGAAATTTCAGTTCTACATAATACATGTGGGTTTTGCTTCACAGATGTCTCTGCTTTTTATACAAAGTCCTGAATGTAAATGGAAATGAGGTGACCTATAATGTAAAGAGAAGTAGGTAGGTGCTTCTTAAGAAGATAAATCAAAAAGGAGGATTTCAGCGTCATCAAGAATATAATGTCTTTTATCCAAGAAGGTGATTAAACACGGGTATAGTTGACCAAAAGAGAAATACAACCAAACTTCCATGTGGAATTTTCTTCTTTTAATTAGAAAAAAAAATTTTTTTTACTATGAAAAACTTAATTTTTTTATTTAATTTTTTAAATAAAGAATACATTCAAATGATTAAAACTTTTTTTTTATTCATTGAGAGAAGGGGAGACAGAGACAGATTTCTGCATATGCCCCAACCAGGACCCACCTAGAAAGCCCACTAGGGGGCGATGCTCTGCCCATATGGGGCATTGCTCCATTGCTCAGCAACCGAGCTCTCCTTAGCACCTGAAGCAGAAGCCATGGAGCCACCCTCAGCGCCCAGGTCTAACTCACTTCAATCAAGCCATGGTTGCAGGAGGGGAAGAGAGAGAGAGAGAGCGAGCAAAGAGGGCAAGGGGTAGAGAAGCAGATAGGGGCTTCTCCTGTGTACCCTGACCAGGAATCAAACCCGGGACATCCACATGCCCGGCCGATGTTCTACCACTGAGTCGACCAGCCAGGGCCTATTAAAACTTTTTAAACTAAGAAGGGATGTTCAGTGAAATGTCTCCTTGTTACCCTGTCTCCCAGACAATCACTTTGCATCATAGTACATACTTTCTTTCCTTCTCCCCTTCCTCTGCCACCAGCAACCAAGGTTATTTATTTTTTGTTAACTGATAAATAGATAGATAGATGATTGATAGATAGATAGATAGATAGATAGATAGATAGATAGATTTGTACTTTTATACATATGTATATGTTACTTTTGTTATTCATTCTTTACACAATTTGGTAGCATACTATGCACACACATACTTAAGGATAGATAAATCTTAGAGATCTTTTCACATAAGCACTTTCTCATAAGCACGTTCTCATTCCTTTTTACAACTTCCTGGCAGTCCCTAGAATTGATCTATCATCATGCCTTTAAACAGCCTCCTATTTAGATTGTGTCTAATTTTTACATTGTGAACATACTAGCAATAAACATTGTACATATATCATGTCTTTCCCACGTAAGTAAATCTATAGGACAAATTAATATAACTAGAAATCCTGGCTCAAAGGGCTTATACATTTTAACTTTGATAGCCTGTTCACAGATGTCCAAGTTGCTTCTGATGCATATTAAAGCTTCAGAAAGAACTTACCATGCAAATAATTGTCTAGACAATTAGGTTAAAAGATCAGAAAAGCCTATTAATGAAACTAAGTAATTACTGAAGAAAATTAACAGAGCTCTTTTAGTCTGAAAGCCAAACTGCTCACCATTTGCTTATTCACCATTTTGGTTTGCTGAAATATCATAATATGGTCTAATCATATTTCACTGAAGATAGCTTTTATCTGTCAAAATTATGACTAGCTAGTCCAAAGTAACTCTCTAGTGGGGCACTATACTGTTTCTTCTAGTATCCAGCATCATGGAACTTATATGCTAATAACAAAATTTCTGAAAAATTAATAAAAAGGCAAAAAAGGAAAATAACTTCTTCAGAATAGTTAAAATGAGTAAATTTTTTTTAGTTCCACACTGGAAAATAGAATCTCTTTCAAATAATATTAATTCACCAATACTAGTTAAAGCAGTAGAAGCAGCCAAAATTTCTTTAAAACTTCACAGAAGTCTTTTCATGAATTTGTCAAATCTCTGAAGCAAACATTTCTTTGACTTTTTTTTTCCTAGGAACTGCAGAAGAGCCTAAAAAAATAAAAAGAACCCCAGCTGGAGTTTTGACCTGGCTGAATTAGTGAACAAAATGGGTTTCCAGCAGTAGAAACTTTGATTAAAAATAAAACGCCATGCCTTATGTTCACGAAGAAAACCCCTGTCACACTGCCCATCACAATATCCAGGTTGCCATCTGATCATTTTTAAAAAAAGATTTCTATCACTTTTCAAAAGTTTTTTTATATGTATAACATCTGGAATCTAACCTCAGCTCATCCTTCCAAAGTAATTTCTGGTTCCCGCGGAGCAGCAGACACTCGCAAGGTGTGTGCTTCACTTTGCTCCTGACGGTTCTCGTATCAAAGGTTCTCATGTCAAAGACAAGGCACATCTCCCACTGTGAAGGCACATCTAACACTTCCTCATCCTCCCAGGCTCTCTTAGCTGCTCAGGAAATCTACCCCATTGATTTTTTTTATACTCTCAGCTCCAAAACGACTTGTTCAACTATATTTTATTTGGTTGTTACATTGGCAAGTCAAAATATCTAAAAACAACGTGAAACAAGGAGTTGTCAGCGAGATTAGGTGTCCATACAACAGGGGACCCTCTGTGACCTCGACTTCCCCGAGAGTGAATTTATCCAGTTGTGCTGCAGTTGCTTATTTGTCTGCCTTCTTATGTACAAAGAGTGTATTTTAGGCACGTGCATTCCCCAGAAGCCGCCTTGGAGCATGACACACAGTGGGTCCTCAGTAGAGACGCGGTGAATGGCTGAAAGAATGTCATTTCATGTCTTTGTGCCTCATATTTCTTGATAAAAGAGTATGGTTAGAAGCAGAACAAGCAGTCAACAGGGATGCCACCTAGGAATTTGGAGATAAGGAAAATAAGATTGTCCTCTGAGAGTTGATCCATCAAATCAACCCATAATCAGAGCAGAAACACACAGTCATCTTCAGAAATGACCCTCAGGGCAACGTCTGTTAAATGTTAAAATTGCTTCATTAAATGAGCCAACTACTTTGAGGAAGACGGCCCCTCCAGCTATGTTGGCAAAGGAATCCACAGTAAGGGCCACCAAACAAGCCTTGGCTGTGGTTTGACTTCCCGTGTGCTTCTATCTAAGGAGAGAGGACACATGTGTTTGCTGTCAGAAACGCTTTGGCACAGATTCCTCCCAATTGTGTTACTATTTGTCAATTAATACATTGGCCTCTTGGTTTTGGAAACCTATTGATGGGAGCAGGATTACACAGTGGGTCCTTCTTGGTGTCCACAGCTGCAGGAGGCTGAGCCCACAGGCCTGAAGGGAGAGTCCAGACAGGGTCAATGCACCCACACGGGGCACCTTGTGTGGCTTTGTGGGCCGCAGCAACCAGGCAGCCTCAGCTGGCAAGGTCGGGCCTCACCCCACACACTTCGTATGAAAGTCCAGCAGTGGTTACTGACACCTGAACTATTGAGGTCATGTCCACTTCGGCAAAGCTAATGTGGCTGCCTTGAGGCTTAAAGGGGGAAAATGAAGGTAAGAGTAAGTACACCTGTGAGTAGTACAGGTGTATTTTGGTGTACTTTGAAAAGTAGAAAGCTCTGTGACATACAAAACAATATTTTTACCAGCATCTTTTTAAGCCCACTCAAGGGGTCTGCTCAGAATTTAGCGGGACCTGCTCAGCAGGAGAAAGGTAAGGACTGCTAACCTTAGAAATGGTGGCCTCAGGGTGTCCTGTCTCTCCTTCATCTTCAGGAGAGTCGGCCATGCCCCTCCGTGGAGGCAGTGGCAGTAAATGTCTAAACTGCTACCCACAAAGTACTTGGTTTCCTCATAAGAGCTTCTCCAAAAATACAGGAATTCAAGTGAATCTTCACAGATGACTGTGATCAAGATGGATGTGTAAATTTTCAGATGGTGTGATGGTTCTTTCTATGTTCTCTAATCTGGCTTCAAAAAACCTTCCAGTCTTAATGACTTCTTCCTGTTGCTACAGCAATGCAGAACTTCAATGTTGCATTACATCATTCTATCCTTTCCATCGCATAAAGAACATTGGCACTTTTGTACGAGACCAAGATAGCTAGTAGCCTTTCAGGGTTAATAGAACCAATCATGGTAGCTCAAAATAGATGTCCATTGTTCGAGGTGCCAACTCTCGACTATGTACAGAGCTCCATCTGTTATCATTAACAGCAATCCTAAAACTACTCATCTGCTCCAAATCTGGCCAATGTGAAAATCAAATGAGGATGGTAGAATAAATTACTGCAAAATTACTAGAATTAACAGCTAAAGCTGAAAAATAAAGTCCATCAACAAATATTCTGAGCCACTGACACTGTTTCCAGTTCATTCACCCTACAGATATCCTTAATACTCCAAGGAATGAAACTGATGAAGGGTTGATCCATTTTCATTTCATTATTTTGAATAGGTATTATCAAGAGTTATAATTTGGGAAGGGGTGGTATTTAAAAGGTCTTTGTGGCAGCCTCTCTTTCAACATATTCAATGTAGAATTGTATTTACTTGATAAATATTTATTGGGCACCAACTACGTGCCCTTATTTGCACTATGCTATCAGCCGGGCATGTGGTGATGAGTAATATATGATGGTGTCCCTGACCTCAATGAGCTACCTGGCTGATGGAAGAGACATCAATCAAATAATAACATAAAAATATCAAATAGCAAGATTAATAAATATACCACAAAGAGAGGTTTGTGGTGTTATGGGGGTGTGTAGTAAGAGGAATTGAACTAATCTGGGAGGTGTCAGCTTAAGACAAGGTTGGAGTTTCCTAGACAAAGGCAGGGTGGAAGGAGGGGAGGTGGTAGGGGGTGGCGAGTAAAGCAGGATGGTTCAGGCGGGCAGAGTCCGTTCAAAGGTGGAGAAAATGTCTATCTGTCTATCTGCACATGTTTTATCATCAGTTCTTTCATACCTGGCATAAATGGCTGTCACATAAAGGCACTCAATGAGTGAGTAAAATGTCACCCTATTCTGCCTATAATTCTTCACATTTATGAATTTCTTCCTGCGTGTAGTCACCTTCTGCATTTTGATCCATTCTGTAACAAGCAGATAGCTATAACCTTTACTGTTTTATGAACTCAAATCTGTATTTTAAGAGTCATAAATATCATAGTTTAAGCAAGTAAAAATTGAATTTCCATGTTATCTTGCTTGGTTGTTAGACGTCTGGCACTAGGAATTTATCTTTTCTTCTGGAGGAAATTGAAACCTGCTCAGTCTTTATGATACTGGCCGTAAGCATGTTGCAAATTACAATTTTACATTGCCATTAGTTTTATTTGGGGGTAATACAAATGACTGGGTTGGCCACTTTTGGCACGCAGTAATTCTCTTTCACTATCAAGTTTCATTTTCTTTCCTTCATGGTCTCTACAAACTCATCTACATTAAAACTTTGTGAATGACTCACATGTCTCATATCTCATACAAGCTTCTACAACAACCCTCTAGAGGAAATATCTCATCTCAGTTTCCAATATTAAATGTTAAAGAGCATAAAGAGTTTTGATCTGTGTCTTGAACCACAGAGGTCAACTCTGCCACTCTCCATGGCCATTGGGGTGCTAGAAAGTGCATCTATTGGCCAGAACTGAGTTGATCCCTGACCTGCTAGGATTTGGCTTTGGCTCACTTAAACTCTCATAGCTTCAGTTGTCTCATCAGGGAAAAAAGCGAAGTTTTTATGAAATAAAGTAAAATGTATATGAAAGAACGTGCATATAGGAGGTACTTAGGAGTGTTTATAGTTTAACTGGTTTCCCTTCTCCTAAAGCAACTGGAAGAACTCTCCTGAACTGTGGTGAGCACTCTCTGAAGGCAGTGACTGTGCTGTGGTATGTGCCACTGTGCCATCTACACTTAACATAATACCTGTTGCATGGTCAGTGTTCAGTAGACTGTGGTTGAATACTTGAAGGTGAAGAATTTCAAGTTTAAAAACTTTCAGTGGTTTTGATGGACATCGAGGGGACAGAGAAAATGATCACCTACATTGACTCATGTAGCAGGGAGGGGAAGCTGTAACCCCAGAAACAGTGCTGTAGGTATTTCTTTATCGGCTGTCCAGCATGTGGATATCTCAAGTGGACTCTCAAGTGTGCAGGAAGACAGAGGGCAGAGCCTCCCACTCCCGGCATCCATGCCTACGCTCAGTCGATCAGACGCTCCCCCTTGAGACTTGCAATCTAGGAAGAGATGCAAAATTGCCAGGTGGTCTAAGGGTAGCTCTGGCAGCTCAGAGAAAGCATCCAATGGTGGTGACACCAACAGAGGCATTCTCACCAAGCCATTCCCGTACTGTGACTTCAGATGTATTCTTAGCTGCCTGGCCTCTCTTCATTCCTCTTTATTTTCCAAGTTCAGATTTCCTAATCTTCCTGCTGCTTCTATTGGTTCCTTATTGGTTTTCCAATAAATTTCTTTTCTGCCAAGTCAGCCATGTTGGTTTCCATTGTTTGCATCCAGTGATTTGGAGCCCAATCTACTGTTTCTGCCCCTGGCCTTGATATCCCAATATGGTCAACTCATTAAGCATTGTTTCTAGGGATGCATTTGAAAGTTGCTTTTGCATAAATCTCAAAATCCTTTCTTCAAGGTGGTAGGTGTTGTTCATTACTCTTTGATATCCTTAGCAATTCTCTAAAGTGTGTCGCATGCTCTTTAATGAGGTCGAGTTATGTCCCTTCTGATCACTCTTTGTCTTTTTGTTTATTTCGCCTCTCCCAACCCCCAAGACTCATCTCTTGCTCATGCTTTTGTTGTCCATGAACAAGGATCCAAAGGTGAATAAGACAAAAATCATCACCTATGTAAAAATATTAGTCAAATAAGTGAAATGTAAAATAGAGTAATGCCAAGACAGGCAACATAGGTCACTGTGCTTCTCCAAGCAAGGAAGAAAGTATTAGGGGCGTATGAAAGCTTGGGATCTGATTCTGCACCACGTCTTTTTTTTTTTTTTTTTTTTTTTTTTTTGTATTTTTCTGAAGTTGGAAACGGGGAAGCAGTCAGATAGATTCCCGCATGTGCCCGACCGGGATCCACCCGGCACGCCCACCAGGGGGCGATGCTCTGCCCATCTGGGGCGTCACTCTGTTGCAACCAGAGCCATTCTAGCGCCTGAGGCAGAGGCCATAGAGCCATCCTCAGTACCTGGGCCATCTTTGCTCCAGTGGAGCCTTGGCTGCGGGAGGGGAAGAGAGAGACAGAGAGGAAGGAGAGGGGGAGGGGTGGAGAAGCAGATGGGCGCTTCTCCTGTGTGCCCTGGCCGGGAATCGAACCCGGGACTCCTGCACGCCAGGCCAACGCTCTACCGCTGAGCCAACCGGCCAGGGCCATGTACCACGTCTTTTGCTACAGCCATGAGACTCAGGTACTACCTCCGTGTTTGCTGTGCCCCTGACACATCACATGCCAGGCACTGCGCAGTGCCAGGGTCTCGGTAATCTCTCCTTATTTCTCTGTCTCTCTGAGGCTGTAAGCTTATCTATAGCTCTGTGTGCACATGTGTAACAATACTTCCTTTGTAAGACATGAACAACCGGAGAGACATTCCGTAACGGACAGCCAAGAGTCGACAGCAAGCTGTTCTGCTGAATGTGACTACAGTCACTGCTCTCTTTGAACGACATTTTTTTTAAACGTGTTACTGCTTCTCTAGAGAACCACGCTGGCACTTTTTTTTTTTTCTTACATTCTCACTGCTGCCTATAATCCATCATCACAAAGAGAGGCCTGAAAAACAGCACTTGGGGAGACATTACTTCCTTTCCATTCCTCTCTCAGAAAGAACAGCTTATAATGGGAGAAGGAAAAACTGCATTTAGGTTAAAGGAATATAAATAACAAGGAAGACTCTGCTTCTCTTTCCTCTTAAGATACTAAGCCTCAAAAAGGCTCTTCATTTAAAAAAAAACACAAAAAAACAGGCCACCATTCCTTGGCCTACTCTAAACGTTAGTATTATATATCCGTTAATAAAGCCAGGGGCTTTTTAGTGAGAGCTATTAAAGAGAAAGAATATCAGCCCTGGCCGGTTGGCTCAGCGGTAGAGTGTCGGCCTAGCGTGCGGAGGACCCGGGTTCGATTCCCGGCCAGGGCACACAGGAGAAGCGCCCATTTGCTTCTCCACCCCTCCACCGCACTTTCCTCTCTGTCTCTCTCTTCCCCTCCCGCAGCCAAGGCTCCATTGGAGCAAAGATGGCCTGGGCGCTGGGGATGGATGGCTCTGTGGCCTCTGCCCCAGGCGCTAGAGTGGCTCTGGTCGCAACATGGCAACGCCCAGGATGGGCAGAGCATCGCCCCCTGGTGGGCAGAGCGTCGCCCCTGGTGGGCAGAGCGTCGCCCCTGGTGGGCGTGCCGGGTGGATCCCGGTTGGGCACATGCGGGAGTCTGTCTGACTGTCTCTCCCTGTTTCCAGCTTCAGAAAAATGAAAAAAAAAAAGATAAAAAAAGAATATCTAAGCAGGTTTCTCTGGTGAACGAAAATCACAGGCTCATAAATACCATGAGTGAGGTTAGTCTTGTGGTTAGCTAGAACTTTAAATTTTTGATTCCCTGATTATCTATGCTGACAGGGGAAACTACTGACTTTTTCTCAGACAAGGCTGCAGTACTCAAAATTAGGACTTGAAAAGAGAAAGGTTTGGGATTCCCTAAGGCAACCAGAAAGCCCGACAGAGCCAGTGAAAATATTCCTGGAGTGTGGACGTCAGGCACATACACAGGATAAGACGGACACCAGGGGAATCGCCATTTTCTCCCTTAAAAAATTAATTTTGCCGTTGGAAACAACCCTGTGATTTTTATTTCATTAACCAAATGAGATTGTCTCTGACCACCCAAAATTTCCATCAGCTTTCCCCACCATTAGTTAGTAGTATCCAATGACTATTTAGCTAATTTTATAGGTTAATAATTTTACTGCTATTGCTGAGAATAGAAAATCTAATTTTTTTAAAAAAGTGAGCTCTGTAAGTGTACCCAATCCAATTTTTCCTCAAGCCACGAGGCTGAGTACCTGCTAATGTAAATAGCTAAGAAAAACCTCAGAAGCATAGTCCTCAATGAAATATTGTGCAAATCTTCAGATGGCTACAGATGTAGCTGCAATGGGGGCTCAGGATTTCTTCAGTTTCCTTTCTTTAAGCAAGAAGAAGGGAGATAGTGAGGCAGACTCCTGAATGCACCCCAACTGGGATCCACCCAGCAACCTCATCATGGGCCGATGCTTTAGTAACAAGCTATTTTTAGCACCAGAGGTTGATGCGCTCCTCAGTGCCCAGTGCTATGCTCTAAGCAGCCAATGGCTACAGGAGGAGAAGAAGGAGAGAAGGGGAGAGGGAGGAGGGGAATGGTCATTTCTCCTGTGTTCCCTGACTGGGAATTGAGCCCAGGACGTCCATACACTGGACTGACACTCTATCCCCTGAGCCATCAGCCAGGCCAATTTTCTTTTATTTTTGAAGATGGTTTACACACCAGACTTGAAGTTTCCTTATGTAACATCTCACAAACTATTGTACAAAGAAGTCTGCTCACTGGCTGTACATGAGGAGCTATAGTAATATCACTCATAATTCTGTGCTTTTCAAAGACTCAGGATATTGCCTGACCAGGCAGTGGCACTGTGGATAGAGCGTCAGACTGGGACATGAAGTACCAGGTTCAAAACCCTAAAGTCGCCGGCTTGAGCATGGGTTTATCCAGCCGGTTCAACAGCTTGAGCGCAGGGTCACTGGCTTGAGCGTGGGATCCTAGACATGACTCCATGGTCACTGGCTTGAGCCCAAAGGTCACTAGCTTGAGCCCAAGGTCACTGGCTTGAGCAAGGGTCACTCACTCTGCTGTAGCCCCCCCACCAAGACACAAATAAGAAAGCAATCATTGAACAACTTAAGGTGCTGCAACAAAGAATTGATGCTTCTCATCTCTCTCCCTTCTGTCTGTCCTTATCTGTCCCTCTCTCTGACTCTCTGTCTCTGTCAAAAAAAAAAAAAAAAGATTCAAGGATATTATTTCTCCCTGATGAAGAGGTCTTTGCCCATGTCCTAGTCTTCCTCTTTCTTTTGAATTGAAGGAGCTTGAATTGAAGGAGGCTTCACGATTTGGAGAAGGAACCACAGCATCTGTGCTAACAGCCCCCTTGCTGCTCTAATTAGGATTCCCTTATTCCACCTCTATTTCTTGGGTGAGGACAGAGAACTTTTTAATTGGGGCTCTTAGAAATTCTCTTTACACAATGACACCCTCTGCTAAGTAAAGGCTCCAGCAAAACCCATGCCCACTCTGCAATTACTCCTTGCAATTCTGAGAAATAATGATATCTTGTCTCATTTAAAAATAAATCTGAGACTTATTCCTGATTGCTTTTTAGCTCTGCCTACCCATGTGAATTTCTTCTTGCCAACTGAGCAAACTTTCCATTATTTAAGGAGGTAGTTTTGATTGTAACTGTCCCCTGATAATAAGACATATTAAACTTGATGTCATTTGCCCACAGTTCCTTTCTCCCAGATACCAGGCTAATTTAAATGAGCTCAGATTTCATGATCTTGAGTTTACATTGAAATGGTGAAGCTTTGAATTTCCTAAGCAGTATTCCGTTTGCCTGTGGCAGAGCTCACCGGAAATCACCTGCATAGTCAATGTTGGAAGTTTCTCAGAATCACTTCTTAAGAGAACAGATGAAGGTTTGTATTTATAGCCTATTCCAAGAAAAGAAAGCAAATATTTAGATGATAAACAAGCGCATTCTTAAAATATATCCCTCATGTTGATCCCAAGGAGTACCAAGGAAAATGGGCCATTCACACCACAGTCTGGAGTAGCAAGACATTAAGAGCTTTTCCTTTGTTTTTCATTAACAAATACAGGTTCTTTCCAAAACCAGTGACTTCTCCACGGCCATAAATGCCACTATGCCATCTCCTCAGTGAAAATCCTAGCTCTTATATATAGAATACTATCTTATTTCTGTTATTATATATACATAGATATAATATACAAACTATTTAAGGTGTATTTGATATTTAATAATCTTTAATATCTTAAATGATGTGACATTTCCTATTACTGTTTATGCTTGGGTTTGTAAAGCAAGCCTTTGAAAACTGTTACTCTTGTTGTATGGGTAGAGGTTCATAAGAACTTATGTCACTTCCATTATTCAACTCCTTCTGGACACATGTTCTTTCTGGTTTCTAGAGCTCTCTCTCTTTATATGTAATTATGGGGGGAAATGAATCTGAAAACTCAACACTAAGCAAGTTATGTTATTTGCAAGTAACATACATTTGTTTGTTTGTTTGTTTATTAACATACATTTATTTAAACTAATATAATTTTGAAAACTAGAAAGACCCTGGGTCTTAATGCTGACATTTTTTTTAGCTGTATGACGTTGGACAAAGCACTTAACCTCTCAAAGAAAGGCTCAGGGGTTTCTTCATCTATAAAATAAAAATGATAGCACATACCCTGTTTTCATACTTTGAGAATCTTGTGAAAAGTTTGGTTATTCTACAAATATACAATATTGTGATTATTAACTAATGCATTAAGGGGCCTTATATACTAAGGTATCAAAGACAAAACTTGATATGAAACTGCTCTCAGAAATATCTGCAACAAATACTTGGTCGAAAGATGAATAGCACACTCATTCAGACCTAGAGGCAACCATTTGTTTGACTTACTGAAATGACTAACAGGCCTGCCTGGTAAAGAACATAAGAGCCTTGGGAAATAAATAACACAAGCAGCACAGTATCACTCTCCTTCATTGAGAATTGCCATGCACGAGGCATCATGTTAAACTCCTCATATAATTTCTTTAGTTCAATCCTACTTCAGCCCTGTGTGGCAATGGTGATTTGCCTTGTCTTACAGAGGTAAAAAGGGACACTCAGATATAAGAAGCAACTTGCTCAAAGTCACATAACTATTAAGTAGTAGTATTAAGATTCTAACATGGCCCTGGCCGGTTGGCTCAGGGGTAGAGCGTCGGCCTAGCGTGCGGGGGACCCAGGTTCAATTCCCGGCCAGGGCACATAGGAGAAGCACCCATTTGCTTCTCAACCCCCCCCCCCTCCTTCCTCTCTGTCTCTCTCTTCCCCTCCCGCAGCCAAGGCTCCACTGGAGCAAAGATGGCCCGGGCGCTGGGGATGGCTCCTTGGCCTCTGCCCCAGGCGCTAGAGTGGCTCTGGTCGCAGCAGAGCGATGCCCCAGAGGGGCAGAGCATCGCCCCCTGGTGGGCAGAGCGTCACCCCTGGTGGGCGTGCCGGGTGGATCCCGGTCGGGCGCATGCGGGAGTCTGTCTGACTGTCTCTCCCCGTCTCCAGCTTCAGAAAAAAAAAAAAAGAAAGAAAGATTCTAACATATCCTCCTACTTCCAAAGCCTATTCTCATGATACATTTTTCTCTTGTCTTTAAGAGACCAGTTACTTTCCATCAGGTCTGATATTCATGGGAACACACTAGATGAGCCAGTATATAGCTGGGTACACACCAGCAGGGCAGATATATACATGGGAACATACCAGTAGGGCCAGATAGTTAACAGTTAGTGTCTATCCTGACAGGTGAACATGGTATTAGCTATGGAATATTTTTAGTATTGTCCCTACTTTCCTGATTTCTAGTTCCACATTTTAGTTCAACCCAGCCCAAACTCGACCAACACACTTACACTTGTTAATGATTGGCTCCCACTCACACACCTCACCTGGGGCCAGTCTGCTCAAAATCTCTAAGTCTATTTTTATTTTATTTTTAATTTATTGATTTTTAGAGAGAGGAGAGAGAAAGAGATGGGGAAAGCAGGAAGCAGTAATAGTTGTTTGCCGCACATGCCTTGACATGGGAAAACCCAGGGTTTCAAACCGGTGACCTCAGTGTTCCAGGTCAACACTTTATCCACCGCACCACCACAGGTCAGGCAACATCTCTAACTCTAAATTCTTTTTTTTTTTTTTTCTAACTCTAAATTCTTGATCACCACTCCCTATTCCTCTACCTCTCTTCTGCCCTCACTTCCACTGAGTTCCTGCTCAACCTTCATTCCATCAACTTGCTTTGGATTCACTCAGTCTTCCTTCTCCTCCTGTTCATTTGTCTAGGTAGTAAAAGGACACATGAAGCTTCTCGAATGTGGCATTATGTCTTATCTTTGTTTATACTAATAAAATCACCACTTACATACAGTAGGTGCTCAGTAAATGATAAATTGAACCAATAAAAACAGAAAAAAATAACAATTAATTCTATAGATAAGATTAGGCATTCCCAGAAACTAAATAGATCTCCCCACATAATGGATTTATTTCTCAATACTTACTCTGCCACTTCGGCACCCGCCTATGGACATGAAGTATTTTGTGGATAATGAGGATGAGAAAAAATATAAAAACTAATATTACTAAAACATACCAAATGATCTTCATGGAACAAGAGAAATCTGCAAAGAAAAAAAAATACTATAAAAACACAATAAAAGGATGCAATAGATAAGAGGCTATGTGCTGGTATAGCTGGGTTCTACTACATATTCTGTCCTTAATTAAAAAGCTAAATAGTATATAACATCACGTCATGTGAATTTTTCCCTGATATATTAAATGAGGGTATTAAACCAGGAAACTTAATCAGGTGGCTTCCAGGGGTCCCTTCAGTTCCAAAATTCTAGGGTTAACTTTACTATCATTTCTATCACTAGGTTAAATCCACGACATAGCCAAGCAGCCAAAAATTATATCCTCAAATCAATAAAGATGCACTGAGTATGAAGAGGATGGGGAAGAAAGGGAAAGGGACAAAAAGAAAGGGCTGGGCTGAGGAATAGGAAGTAAAAGAGACCAGGCCAGATGAACAATCAGATTCCCTTTCTGCAGGGGCTCTCACAGCGATGCTCAGGTCAAGTGCGTGCATTAACTGAACATGGAGATTTCCCCAGCCTAAATTTAATGGAGATACAGGTAAAAACTTGTTCATTCAGATGACAGTGAATCAATATGAGGAGGATGGTCACCATCCAGCAATAGCTTGGCATAATCAATCTCCTTTGGTTTCATAAAGACACACTGGCCAGCCAACCCAGGAATCAGTGACTTAAATGAAGACGACCTTATCATGTCCAAAACACAACTGTCTACTGACTTTCTAAGCCATCTTCTGTACCTTCTTCCTTTGAACACAAAACATAGCTAGTGCTTATTCAACTTCACATGATATATAACTTGTTTATTCCCTTGGATGACTGTCCTTGTGGTGCTCATGATCTGGGTATCCCTTTCACAAGACCCCCTTCCATGGGTGGATGTATATTACACAAACAGTCAACATTGTTGAGACTGAATGGAGAAAAGGTAGAAGTTGAGTGGGAGGGCAGCAGTCAGCCTCCCCAGTATCATTCCACGAACAGTCAGCTGCCAAACTTACTTTTCTCACTAAGCAAAAAAAAAAAAAAAAAAGGCATGCTGTTAACTGGAATAGATCTGCAACACCAGCAGAGCCAAGGTGGGTCCAGTGACCAAGGTGTCACTGGGCACTGAGCAAGCTATGAAAAAAGAACCATGCATTCACCAACTTAATATTGCAAGAGCAGAATGTTCACAACTGGAACCAAGCCAGCCAGTACTCCCCCCCAAAGCATCAGCGTGAACACAGAAGAGTGTCTCCCCACATCTCATGCTGCACACATACCCCCCATCCCGGCAGCCATGTAAGGAGAGAACCAAAGGGAAACAAATAAGAATCTAGGGGGAAAAAACTAGAGACAGTTTAAATTATTGTATCTGAGTGAATTTACCAGATTAGACTAAATTTAGTTTCATCCCCTAGGCCTAGTGGATAAGCCTTTTTAAAAAGATCACATTAATCTTTGCAAAGCAGAGTAATATAAGAATAATTTTTTAAAATCTTCTACACATGGAAAAATGGATATGGTTTTTCCAGAATACAAGACTACTTATTTGTGCACCCTTGTTTTCTTTCTGAATTATGGACCCAAAAAGTAACTATTATTTCATTCTGGCTAGAAGTTACAGATTTTTCCACTAACACAAAAATAAATCCTCTTAAAATCATAATAATAGAAATGTATTTTTTCCTTTATGTTTTAGAAAATATAAAAAAGCACTATAGTTAAATGAATGCATAAATGTGCATTGACATAATGTATTAGTATCTATAATCCAAACCTCTTTATCTTTCAGATTTTATAATCGTCACCTTCCCTATAGCCTTTCCCAAACCTACCTTTCGACCTCACTCCTGAATTAGAGGACCTTGACTTTCTCATATCCCTTCCCGTGCACCCGCACAGACACACGCACCTGCAATTGCTGAGGCTGTAATGCTCTGGGCAAACTAACTCGCAGGAGAAATTTCTCTGAGGTCACAATTTGACTTTAAACATGCATTCGTATTATATATTTGTGTTTGCTTTCAAATAAATATAAGATTTTAAAATAGTTGCCTCAAAAATAAAATTTTAGTTTTTTTAATTTTTATTTATTTATTCATTTTAGAGGAAAGAGAAAAGAGAGAAGGAGGGGAGGAGCAGGAAGCATCAACTCCCATATGTGCCTTGACCAGGCAAGCCCAGGGTTTTGAACCGGCAACCTCAGCGTTCCAGGTCGAAGCTTGATCCACTGCACCACCACAGTTCAGGCAAAAATAATTTTTTTTTTTTGTATTTTTCTGAAGGTGAAAATGGGGAGGCAGTCAGACTCCAGCATGCGCCAACCGGGATCCACCCGGCATGCCCACCAGGGGGCGATTCTCTGCCCATCTGGGGCGTCGCTCTGCTGCAACCAGAGCCATTCCAGCGCCTGAGGCAGAGGCCACAGAGCCATCCTGAGTGCCCAGGCCATCTTTGCTCCAATGGAGCCTCGGCTGCAAGAGGGGAAGAGAGAGACAGAGAGGAAGGAGAAGGGGAGAGGTGGAGAAGCAGACGGGCGCCTATGCGCCCAGAATACCCAACAGCACAGCAGATCACTCCGCCATAGCACGACCGCACTGAATGCGCTTGTTTCACTGTTTTACATTCCTCTATCTTTGTGTCCCCACTGCCTGGGGTACTGCTTGGCATACAGCAGGCACTCGTTAAATGTTTATATCATAAAATGCTCTTCAAGAGTAGGTTTTGTGGGTGAAGGGAGGGCAGACTGCTTAATAAAAGGGTTGATTGTGGTCATTTAGAAGAAGGTGATGGGGAAGTTCATCAGCCTTAAACAAACAAAAGTATATGCAGTTTTGGCTTTTGGGTTCCTACATTCCCCTAGTCAACTGAGCCTTGCCCATCTTCCCAGCTTTGCATCAAAAATCCCATTTAATCCAGGCCTGGTTCTCAGCTCTAAGAGAGAATATGTGAAATCAATTCAAAATAAGATTTTAATAGCATATAGCGTATCACAATGTACATGAATAGAGTATTTACATTTAAAAATAAATCTTACACTTTCATACCCAAAGTGTGGTAGTATTACCTCAAACACAGCTAATGGACATGTCCAAAATTTATTCTAGAGTAAAGGGTTTTTCTAGTGATCCTCAAATCACAACCCATAGTTGCCTCTTCTGCCTCCAGGTATGGCTGGGCCCCATGAAAAGCACATTTTGAAAAAAATATATAATAACAGATTAAAAGGCTAACATTTTTCCAGCCATATTATTTCATTGATATAATTCTTCAAGTACTTGATTTTCAGCGATGTTACTGTGATAGCCTGTATACAATTTCTCTTTTCTTTCTAATTTCTTTTTTTATTTGAGAGAGAGAAAAAGCAAGAAAGAAAGAGAGGAAAGGAAGAGGGAGGGAGGGAGGGAGGGAGGGAGAGAGAGAGAGAGAGAGAAGCATCAACTTGTTGCTCCACTTAGTTGCACATTGATTCCTTCTCGTAAGTGCCTTTACCAGGGATCAGACAGGCAACCTCGAGCTCAAGCTGAGCCAGCACCCCTTGCTCAAGCCTGTGACCTCAGGTTCAATCCAGTAACCTTGGGATCAAGCTGGCAACCTCACATTTTGAACTGATAACCTAAACATTCCAGGTCAATGCTCTATCCACCGCACCACCAATAGTCAGGCATTCCCTTTAATTTCCTCTAAAACTTACCTTTTGCATCTGTTTCTAAGTGCAAAGAAATGTGTATACAATTATTTGGGTAATTCATAATTCCACAAGTATGGCTAATAGCCTCTTCTTTGGTTGGATCTTCTGCCATGATTGATGAACTTCTAGTGTTTGTGTTTGGATTACAGGTAACATTATATTCCTCCAAGTGGTCAGCTGTAGGAGCCACGGTGAGGTTAAAATGCTGACAAAGTGAATGAAAATCATTTGCCTTCACTTCCATGGATGCTTTCATGATAAGAACTAGAAAGAGATTAAGAAAATGTTATTCACAAAATAGTAACACCTAGTAAGAAAGCAATACAACTCAAAACTAAATCTCTTCCCTCCTACTTAAAAAAGTATTTTTAAAATGGATATTTTGTTTTTAATAAATCAAGTAAACCAAGAACCAGTAATGCCTCAAAGCCCTGCAAGTCACTCCTCAAGAGCCACCCCAGGGAGTGTTCCGGTGCCAATGAACTTAAATTGGAATATATTATTAATACCCTTTTGAACAGAATAGGTTCATTTATCTTTGATAAATTTTATTCTCACTTTCTCTTTACATTTACCTTTTGATGTTTGTTCCTGAGAAATAAAATCCATGTTTTCTTTGGACTCACAAATCAAACATGAGGTACACATTTTAAATTCACTTGTGATGTCTTGGCACCTCCGGGTGAAGTTCTGACAGTTGGAGTGATTTAGAAAGATTCCCATCATAGTCTGAGTTTCCCTTACTGGTTGCAGAAAAGTCACAAAAGAAAAATTTAAGAAGGAGGGTGAATAGGTGAGATTAGGTTGTAAACACACTTCCAGACACGATAGCTCCAACATATTTCCTGTAAAGAGAGAAAAAGAACATTTTCTTTACTGTGAAATTTTGAATTTTGGGCATTCAAATAAATATATAATAAAAGCTCCCAGTTTTGCTTAGGCAGATTCACTATATTTATTCCAGCTAATCAGTGACAGGACTTTCTTTTTACATGGATTAACAATAGCTACTACATTTAAAGATTTACTTATTAAATTTATCAACATCCCTATTAATTTTCAGCGAACAGTCCTTGTAAAGAAGTACTTAGAAACCGTAGCATTTTATCTTGACCAGGCGGTGGCTCAGTGGATAGAGCGACAGCCTGGAATGCAGAGGTTCAGGTTTCTTAACTCCCAGGTTGCTGGCTTAAGTGCGGGCTCACCGGCTTGAGCGTGGGGTTGCTGGCTTGAGTGTGGGATCTAGACATGACCCCATGGCATTGACTTGAAGCCCAAGGTTGCTAGCTTGAGCAAGGGGTTACTGGCTCAACTGGAGCTCCCCAAGCAGGGCACATATGAGGAAGCAATCAATGAACAACTAAGGTGCCACAACAAAGAATTGATGTTTCTTATCTCCCTCCCTTCCTGCCTGTCTGTCTCTCTTGCTAAAAAAAAAAAAAGAAAGAAAGAAATCTTAACATTTTAACTGTTCCCTCTTCTGGGAAAGTTTTAAAGACAAACCTTCGGTTCTTCTGAATTCTTCTGTCCTACACTAGAGGTTCTAGTCAATTGCATGGAGTTGAACAGGGAACAGAAAACTTGAACAGTATCTCTATTAGTTTCCAAGACTGTGCAACAACTTTGCTGGCTTAAAACAGGAAATTCATTTTCTTAGTTCTGAAGGCCAGAAATTCAACACGAGATTTAGTAGTCCAAAATCTAAGTGTCTATGCTCGCTTTGGCAGCACATATACTCAAATCTAGGTGTTTGCAAGACCACACACCCTCCAAAGGTCCTAGGGCAGAATCAGTTCCTTGGCCCTCTTCCAGCCTTTGGTGGCTGCTGGCATTCCTTGGCTTGAGGCTGCATCACTCCAAATTCAGCCTGTGTGGCCACATTGCTTTCTCCTATGTGTCTCTATCTTCTACTCTCTGTCTGTTAAATCTCCCTGTGCCTTTCTGTTATAGAGATACTTGTGACTGGATTTGGGTTCACTTGGATAATGCAAGATAATCTCACCATCTCAAGATCCTTAATTTAACCACTCTCTAGAGACCCTTTTTCCAGCGGTGGCAATTACAGGTTCTAGGGACTAACACCTAATATGTTTGGATGGCCGTTATTCAACGTTCCTGAACCTCCAAAGTGGAAACTTAACAAGGTGAAAGAATTTGTATTCTTGTCTGAAGACAAACATCAGATATGGAAATGGTGATATAAATAGAAAAAACACCGAGTTCAAAACAAAAGACAAAGACTCTAGTCTAGTGCTATATCTGTCACTAGCCAAGACACTTGAACAACTTAATCTCCTTGAGTCTCATTTTCGCATAAGCAAAATAGAGATAATAACTTCAGATCCTGCTAACGTCATGGTATTATAGTAGTATCAAGTAGTATATAGTATGTATGAAACACTTGAAATTTGTACAAATGTGCAGTATATTATTTAAAATGCAAACTCATATTCCAAAGTAAAAATTAAAGATTAATACTTCATTTATGATAGGAATATGATTTAATTCAAAGAAGTAACTAAAGCTCACGACATAAAAGTCAGGAATCCCTATTTAGCAGTAATGACCAACAAAGGAATAGGTAGCCTTTCTTTCAGATATTCCCAGTCTGACTGACACTCACTTGCTGGTATAAGTAAATAAATAATATGTTCAATTCCACCTTTATATGCCTTTCTTTACCATTTCTCATATAATCAAATAGGGCAAAATATATTTTTTTAATTTTCTAAATAATGTGGAACACAATAGAAGAATTACTCCATTTTTTTATTTTTTGTATTTTTCCAAAGTGAGAAGCAGGAGTGGGGGGTGAGAGCGGCAGACAGACTCCCACATGCGCCTGACTGGGATCCACCTGGCATGGCCACCAGGGGGCGATGCTTGGCCCATCTGGGGCATTGCTCTGCTGCAACCGGAGCCATTCTAGTGCCTGAGGCAGAGGCCATGGAGCCATCCTCAGTGCCTGGGCCAACTTTGCTTCCATGGAGCCTTGGCTGCAGGAGGGGAAGAGAGAGATAGAGAGAAAGGGGAGGGGGAAAAGTGGAGAAGTAGATGGGCGCTTCTGTGTGCCCTGACCAGGAATCAAACCCTGGACTTCCACACGCCTAGCCAACGCTCTACTGCTGAACCAACTGGTTAGGTCCTACTTCATTTTTTAGAATGACCACTTACAGTCACAAATCAGGGTTCCAGCTTAAAAGAAAAGCAAGCTATTGATTGATATTCATTTTTTTACATGTGGAATTTGTACTTTAATACTAATTCCAAAATTATTTCATTACTGATGATATTTTATTACATAATAAATTAAAGGTTCATTACCCTCTATAGTTGAAATTGCTTCTGTAATAATTCACATGTGATTTCCAGCTACAAACTCATTTCATACTTGAGTTGCTATAAAGCTTTCTGGAATGGGAGTATTTGACTCAAATACACAATTTAAAAATATATGTATAAACAAAGTTGTAATCAAATACTGACTAATTTTTTTAAATCACTTGTCTTCAATAATAATGTTCCAGGAGGGAGCTGAAAATTCACCATAGCTCTTTCTATATTACTCAAATACTGAAAACTTCCTTCTTGCCATCTGTCTATTTTTTCTCATTGGAATTTTTCATCTCATGAAATTTTCAACTTTTTAAATTTATATTCTTTCCTTTAGGAGAGGGGGCTTGAAATTAGTCACTGAAGACAAAGAACAGCCACAAAAAACATTCGGCCATTGGAAACAGATTAAGCTAGAAAAATTAACTAAGGAAATTCAGAAACATCTGACTCAAAAATTAGTAAAAATATGTGAAATTATAAGATTTTCAGATTGATCTGTTCAATAAATATTACTAAGTATATTTCATGTTACAGGCATTGTTCTGAATAAGGAAGGCCATGAATTTTCTGTGGTTTTTCCTCTTTTTGCCTGTTATCCTGTTTTAAATTTTATATTATTATGCTATGACTCAGAAGGGAGATAGAGAAATTTTTACTGTCAATATTGCAGTTTTATCCACTAAGTGACCAACTGGGTTTTCTAGAATTGATGATATAACCTTTATATTTGGCTATGAGGTCATTTTTTGATGGTTTTTAAATCTCAGTTTTAAATAATTCAATTGGAAAATAAATAGAGGGCATATCCTTCCCTGGTGTAATTTTAAGAAATAAATGAATTTTACTCAATCATTTTTGTTATCAGATGGGCTATATTCTCATTGCTATAAACAAGGATTTATGAATTTAACTACTGCCATTAATTTGCTGGGAATCAGACGTCTAAATTCTCACTCCCAGAGATAGACATGCATTACAGAATTATACCACTATTAAAACTGCCATCTCCCAGAGTAAGTATATAGAATTCTAAACAGAATTAGGAAAATACATTACAGTATTGGACAAATGCCCATATCCATTATTTTTTCTTTATAAAGAAAAGCAAAGAAACATGACCTATCTTTATTTTCTTTTAAAAACTTTTATTACAAACAAATCATATATAAGTATATATAAAATGTATTGTGCCAGCCTGCACTGCTGGTGGGAATGCAGACTGGTGCAGCCACTGTGGAAAACAGTATGGAGATTCCTCAAAAAATTAAAAATTGAACTGCCTTTTGACCCAGCTATCCCACTGTTAGGAATATACCCCAAGAACACCATAGCACTGTATGAAAAAAAGAAATGCACCCCCATGTTTATGGCAGCATTGTTCACAACAGCGAAGATCTGGAAACAGCCCAAGTGTCCGTCAGAGGACGAGTGGATTAAAAAACTTCGGTACATATATACTATGGAATACTACTCAGCCATAAGAAATGATGACATCAGATCATTTACAACAACATGGATGAACCTTGATAACATTATACTGAGCGAAATAAGTAAATCAGAAAAAACTAAGAACTATATGATTCCATACATAGGTGGGACATAAAAATGAGACTCAGAGACATGGACAAGAGTGTGGGGGTTACGGGGTGTGGGGGAGGGGAGGGGCACAAAGAAAACCAGTTAGAAGGTGACGAAAGACAATTGGACTTTGGATGATGGGAATGCAGCATAATCAAATGTCAAAATAACGTAGAGATGTATTCTCTGAACATATGTACCCTGATTTATCAATGTCACCCCATTAAAATTAATCAAAAAAATAAAATAAAATAAACACCATGTATCTATCACACAGATGAAGTTACTGGGTATTACCAACATCTTTGAAGCACCCTACCCTTCCCATCCCTATACACTCCTTCCTTCCCAGAGGTTAACCACTACCGTGAATTTTGTGTTTATCTCCCCTTTGCTTGAGCTTAGTCTTTCCAAATTGTACATATTCCTAAATAACATGACTTTACTTATCAAATTTTATAAAGGTATGCATATATAGGGAATATACTGCATGTGTTCATCTATGACTACTTTTTTTTCTTAATATATTTAAGTCATGTTGCTGTAGTTAATTATTTGTGGTATTCATTTGAATGAATATACCACAGTTTATTCATTCTCTGACAGTGAACATTTGGGTTGTTTCTACTTTTTGCTATTTTGAATAATACTACTATGAACCATAACTCTCATACAAGGTGAAAATGTGAAATAGTACAATCACTTTGGGAAATGATTTTCTTTTCTTTTTTTTAAGTTAAGCATATACTTGCCATATCACTCAACAATTCTACTTCTAGGGACTTACACAAAAGAAATAAAAACATATATTCACACAAATACCTGTAAATGAATTTTCACGACAACTTTTTAATTTGTAATAGCTCAGAACTAGAAACAATCATTTTAGACACCTTGCAGTATCCTTGTCTTACTCTTTGGCCTCTGTCCCCCGCTTACGGCCCAGTGAAACTGAGACCCTAGGCCACCAGGAATTGGTAGATGCTCCTGAAGCGACTGATTTGTCCTGTTGCTTACCTATCTGAATATGTAATTTCTACTCATTTTCCCCCTTTGAGAAGTTTTCTTATCAGTTCAACTATGTATTTATAAACTTTAAAATATGTTTTATTTCACATTTTATATTTTTATAGGAATGTTTTTCAAGGTATGGCTATAAGAACAGAAGTTTCAACTTTCTGTTGACCTTCAAAAATAAGCAGGAATTTAAAATAGAACCTTCACTGTTTGACAGATAAGAGTTTCAGAAACCACTGTATGTCACGTCATATTTTCCCAATATCTAGGCTATTCCTCTGTTAACTAGGTCTCAGAGAACTTTGGAAGAAGATGGATTATCTCAGACAATAGATATTCTGAGTTATTGCTTCAGAAAATTAAATGTGACCTAGGGAAAATAAGAATCTTTTTCCATTAGAAACATAGCTATTGCAGCCATTTTGGTGGTCTCATAAAATTAAATATACTCAGTTATTCCACTACATTTACTGAATGTAAATGAAAGCATATGTTCATACAAAGATTTGTACAAGAATGTTCATAGTAGCATATTTATAAGAGCCCAAAACTGGAAACAACCCAGTGGCTAAATGGACAAGTTTAGTGTACCAAAAATAGGTACTGTGTGATGATTCCATTTATATGAAGCATAAGAAGGCACAAAACTATACTATGATGACACAGGTCATAAAGTTGCCTTGAAGGTGGCAGGAGATTTGACAGGAAAGGGCAGAAGGAATCCTTCTGGGAGTGATGAAAATCGGTATCTTATAAGAGGTGGTAGTTACAATGGTGCATACCATTGTCAAAATTCGTGAAACTGAATACATAAGATCTTTTCTATTTTATTATAAGTTCTGCCTTTAAAAAGCAGAGCAAAACAAAACATAGCCAATTGTTTCTAAAGATCTTGTATCATTAGCAGATATTCTGTAGCATAATTCAGCAATTTAAAAATATTTAACTTCCAGAATACCATCTACTGAAAGTTTATGGATTTGCTGCCTAATTTACAGAGACATGGGCTACTGTGTTGTTTCTTTTGGTCAAAGATCTGCCTGTGTAACAATTGGCATAGATTCAAAAGAGTATCAATTTCAGTAGCAAAAACTCAAGGGATTTTCCATTTGGGGTCCAATGTTGATGCTTCTTTAGTGATAATTAAGTGGGAAAGGGTAAAACAAGATCATGTTGTGTATACATGATACATCCACTATGCTAACCAGGTCAGGAACAGGGGAGTCTAGATAGGAAGATAGGATATGGATTTATTTATAGAACATTTGAGGAAGATAATTTGAAATATTTTGGGGGCAAAGGGCAAAGTTTTAGATGACTTTAAACTTATGGTAACAGTATATGAAACACAGGTTTGGGACAGAAGAAAGAGACTACTGGTTTTACTTGTTAAAACAAGGAATGAAAACACATTGTGAAATTCTCCAAGGGGAAAAATGACTCAGAGTAAAGAGACACATATAATTTTTATTTTTATTTATTTATTTATTTATTTAGTGACAGAGACAGAGAGAGGGACAGACTGGAAGGGAGAGAAATGAGAAGCATCAATTTTTTGTTGTGGCTCCTTAGTCTCTTTAGTTGTTCATTAATTGGGGAGGGCTATAGCAGAGCGAGTGACCCCTTACTCAAGCCAGCAACCGAAGGGCTCAAGCCAGTGACCATGGGGTCATGTCTATGATCCCACACTGAAGCCAGCAACCCAAAACTCAAGCTGGTGAGCCTGTACTCAATCCGGATGAGCCTGCACTCAAGCCGGAAACCTCAGGGTTTCAAACCTGGGTCCTCCGTGTCCCAGTCCAACGCTCTATCCACTGCGCCACCATTGGGTCAGAATCGTTTTTATTAAATTTATTAAGGTGACACTGGGTAATAAAATTATATAGGTTTCAAGTGTACAATTCTATGATACATCATCTGTATATTGTATTATATGTTTACCCTCAAAGTCATGTCTTCTGTCACCATATATTTGATCCCCTTTACCCTTTACTGCCCTCCCACCCCCATTTCCCTCTGGTAACCATCATTACTGTTGTGTGTCTATCAGTTTTGTGTGTGTGTGTGTGTCAGTTTTTGTTTGTCTTGTTTGTTCATTATTGCTTTGACACATATCTTTTAAGTTTAAAATTCTGTGAAATAAATTCCACAGGCCACACAACCTTAAAGTTCTAGGTTTCTGATGAAGCTTTGTTTCAAAACTATAAGACAAGAATAGCAGTGCGTGGCCTGTCTAAATCAAAAAATGGTTGTGAAGATCAGGTGAGAATTGCTTCCTTCAAGAAGGTTCCCTTTTTATTTGCTCTACCATATGACTCAGAAAATATACTTAATCATCAAATTCTGTCCTAAGTGCTTGAAGTATGAACATAATAACAGAAACTTCATTTTCATGAAGCTTACATTCTATTTAGAGAAATTAGGCAACCAAAAATATATACAATAAATAAGTAAATTATCTAAGTGATAAGTCTATGGAGAAAAGAAACAGAACATTGCAAGGAGAGGATATATTACCGTATTAATGCTTCAGAGAAACTCATATTTTTCTACTAAAGAAAGAGACATAAAGAGAGAACATATATGCACCAATGTTAATGAGACAAGCAGTTACAAATTATCCCAAGAAAGGGTTATTGGTATAGTAACCTAATATGAGAGAATAAAACCAATTCCACCAAAGCAGTGAAAAGGCATTATATTCAACGGTATTTTTCTTTTGTCAACACATATTGTCTTAAATAATTATGTATCCTGATCAGGACATGGCGCAGTGGATAGAGCATTGGACTGGGACATGGAGGACCCAGCTTCCAAACCCCAAGGTGGCTGGCTTGAGTGCGGGCTCATCCAACTTGAGCGTGAGATTGCTGGCTTGATCATGGGATAATAAACGTGACCCCACGGTTGCTAGCTTCAGCCCAAAGATCACTGGCTTGAAACCTAAGGTCACTGGCTTGAGCCCAAGGTCGCTAGATTGAGCAAGGCGTCACTTGCTGTGCTGCAGCCCCCTGGTCAAGGCACATACAAGAAAGCAATCAATGAACAACTAAGGAGACTAAGGAGCCACAACGAAGGATTGATGCTTCTCATCTCTCTCCCTTCCTGTCTGTCTGTCCCTATATGTCCCTCTCTCTATCTCTCTCTCTATCTCCATCACAAATAAAATAAAATATTTATGTAAAAATATTGTGTGCATTAGTAGTAATTTTTAAACTATAGCGATTCATAAAATTCAGGAAGACGTAAAATCTTTATATATTTTCTTTTTATTTAGAATGCAATGCTAATAAGAGGATGGAAAACTGTCACAAATTTGTACCAAGAAGCATACAGTTTTAAAATGTGCTGTGTTTCACAAGTAGTTTAAGTATAGCCTTAATTATTATTATTATTATTATTATTATTATTATTATTATTTGGTACTAGCATCAAAGGCAACCAATTCTTCAACTTTGGGGTATTTAGTAACATTGAAATGATTGTCTAGTCAGGCAGACTAGTTATCCAGTTACAGTACTTTCTGAACATTTTCAGAATAATCTCTTGAAAAAGATGTTTCATTGTGAATGAGCTTAAATATTTAATAGGTTGAAACGAGTTATTTTGTGTAAAAGTATTTGTTATACCACCTGATACATGAGTTAGTATTTGTTACATTTTTTAAAATTTAAATAGTCGTAAAACTATATCCCAAGCCTTATTGGAGATTACTGATTATATTTTTTAATGAGCTAGTTCAATAAAAAGAAAAGAAAGAACTCATTTTCGAGAAGTAAGATAACACTTTCAGGCAAATTCATTGCTGTTACCTTTAATAAGACCTTTTTATACTACAGACGTAAGAAATGTGTAGTAGATATGCTCATATGCAGTTCATAAGTATTTAAAGTTCCTTTATCCTTTGTTTTCTTCTGTTTTACTGCTCATTCTACTACTGTTTCCATTAGAAGGTGTGAAAGGGAAGGGGAAATGAAAGCTGGTAAACACAGTTCATGACAGTTTGTCTCTTAAAGTAAGTGAGGAAGTCAAAACAGCTAGATAAAATTAGGTTTGAGGTGTTTTCATCCGCACTATTCCTGTCCCACATTGCCACAAATCATCAGGAACGCCCTTGCATAGCTCATAACAACCTCTGGTTTCAAGAACTTCTGAGATATTTATATGAATATGTTTTCTTTGAAAATCAATAGTAATTGCTTTTCTTAGAAAGTGCTTCTGCAAGTGGGTATGGAGAAATATTGGGTGATCATGGGAACTCTGGGAGTTATTTCCCATTGCAACAAAGATGGAAGAAACATTTCCTAGGCTAGACAGTCCGTGGAACAACTTTTAATATGTTCCCATTGCAACTTTTTACATTGCTATTTAGTAATTATAATGGCATATTTAATTATTTACCAATCAGCCCTCTCTGACTGAAAACTCCTTGAAGCAGGACCTGCCTTTTATTTTTGTAGCCCCCCAGTTTCTCGTACAAGTCGACAGTATCCAGAAGTGAAAGAATAAAAAAAATAAAAGATCACTGAGATTTATATGAATTAACCAGGTCTCTCTCTCTTAAACATTAAGTTCAACAAAAGTAGGCTGGTGAAGTCTCTTATTTGGGGAAACCCAGCTCCCCTAATTAATTGCAAGAAGATCTGAATCAAAATATATCCATAACTTTTATACCTCTGTTATCTCAGTGCAATATGTATACCAATCATAATATTAACTACTGTATCTTAGTATAAACTGCTTTTCAAATGAACTATAAGTATTAGTATAAGCCCTCTTGCCAGTGCATACCCAGTGCAAACTCATTAAAGCACTGTTTAAAAAGTTTCTCTTCTCTGGTAAAATTAGAATAAATAGCTTATACTGTGTAACTATGATAATTGAATATTCCAAGTAATGATTATTCAGAGACTCAGATACATTCTTGATGAAAAATGATCAAACACAGTTCTCTATTTTTAACATAGGCCTTCAGAGGGTTTGTTATTTTGAAATCAAATCTATTAAACCTTGTGAATACATTATTCCTCATTAATATTCCTTTTGAATGCATTTGTCATGTTGAAGAAAGGGTACCAGTGAATAATTTATAAGTAAAAATCATTTATAATATTTATTTATCTTAGAAATTAAAGTGAATAGAACATAAGGAAAAAAATTTTTTAAAGACACAAGTGAAAAGGAGGGTGAGACTATACAAAAGAGTCTCAAGGTTAATTTTAGCACTAATAGAACACTCCTAGCTTATCATCTCAATAATTTTTAAAATGTGTCAACTCATTTTCTAAGACGTTAGATATTTTTGTGATTTTAAAATTACTTGAATGGGCTGGCTTTAGCTCAGCGGTTTCTTCAAGTTCACTTGTTAAAATTACTATAAAAAAAAAAGAGAAACAATTCCGTGCCCTTATGTATAAAATGAGGTGATATAAACTATTTCTGGTGATCCATAAACCATTATAAGATAAAAAGCATTATTATTACACAATTGCATAGGGTGACTCTGTGCAAAATTCCTTCCACAAAATGACATCAGTTCATCACCCCAAAGAGTCCAAGGAATTATCTCTGCTGTTCCAGAAGCAGGAAAAAAGAAGTGGCTCTGTTAAGTTTGTGGAGGCTAAAGAGGTTGTACTGGGAGTTGATGTAATCAGAAAACTAGGAGAACAAAAATTATTAGCAATGTTGGTAGTTACCAGTTCTCATAAACACTAAGAACTATTTGCCTAGCTAGCAAATAGTTCATTAAGTCTTCTTTAGGCTGATTACCTGGTTTTCATGAGCTCCAACCTGATTTTTTGTAAGTGCTAGATATATCTATATGACCTACCTTACATAACTATTAAATGAGCTTAATCTCAGCCCACAAAAATTAAAATAGGTTATCTCTAGTCCAATTCTAAGGTATTCTCCTTATATTTTCACTCAGTGAAATCAAGAATTAAAAATATATACTAGATAATAACTATGTATGGTGCCAGGGGCACTGGAAATATCAGGAAATCACTTGAAGTGTATGATTGTCTAACTACTATGCTATCCACTTAAAACTAATACAAAATAATATTAAATATAAACTACAGTTTTAAAACATTTTTAAGAAATGGAAAATATATATACAGGCTATGGTTGCTTAATCTAAGCAACATAATGCCAGAAAAACAAGAGGAAATTTGAAAAATTTAATTGTTCACAAAATCACAGTCACAGTGTTTATTTACCAAAAAAAAATGTATTTGTCTACTTAGCATTATGTATATGCAACAATAATTATGGCAGCAAGTCATCAACTATAAGATTTTCCTGAATTTAATCATATTTATATAACTTTTAATGATATAATACATCACTTTTTTTCTATTCAATGCTAGGGAGCACAGTTATCTAAACAATCACATTAATATGTTTTAAAATCTTTTATGACATATAAGAATAATTTGCATTTACATCTATTTATTTCCCTACCTTAGGTTTCAATAATCATCACAATTCTCTGAAATATCTAGAGTTCATTTTGTTCTACTTTCTCTTCTAACAAGTATTCACACACACACACACACACACTTGCTTAAATTCGCACTCATCCTATTCTAAAACTATTTTGAAAATATCTAAACACTCTTGTTTTTCAAAAAGAAATAGTAAGTTATTGTGTGAAATAGTTGTGTTAAAGGCAATTTAAACATTTTTAACATAACAAATGTTATTTTCTTTGTAAAATAATTTCAGAATGTAAAAGCATACTTAAAACTGTTTTCAAAGGAAAATGTTTCGAAGAGCAAAATTATGTGATTAGATTATTATAAACTCAATGTTTGAAATCTAGACCACAAATTTTAAATTATCTTTTCATTTTTTAATTTTATTATTGTATGTTATAATAATTAAGTACTACCACAAAGGTTACTGTGCTATGTAACAGTCATTTTATTAGCTTTTCAGGCATAGAGCTGCAGCCCATGCAGAATGTATCCAAAAAGAAGATGTCTCCTGTAACCATTAGCTATCATAATTTTTTTTTTTATTAGAAAAAGAAAATATAAATTATAATTATAGACTCACCTTTTGGTGTCTTGAAATATTCTGGCAAAACTAAAATGAATGTGATCACTATTGCTAAAAGTAGTTTAAGAAGGGCTGTTTTTGTCATGTCTACTCACATGGCGCATGTGTTCTCAGCCAGTACAGTGACGGCAAGTTTCTTCCTGCTTTGCGTTTCATCTCTGGAGTACTTCAAGTTTATGCAATTTACCTCATACTTCCTTTAGGGTAGGACTTAAAAAAAAGAAGTCTTGAACTGAGACTTCTTCATTTTGAGTCAGTTGACATTAGGAAACATACCTTCAAATAAGCACATTCACACTGTCTTCTAAACAAAATAAAAATAAAGATATGATCTCAAGAAGCACCCAGGTCTTGTCTTCATCTAAATTTGAAGCTATTTTTTCTTTTTTACCGATTTTTTTTCTTCTTTTTTTTTTTTTTTTTTTTTACAGAGACAGATTGAGAGTCAGACAGAGAGAGAGAGATAGATAGGGACAGACAGACAGGAACAGAGAGAGATGAGAAGCATCAATCATCAGTTTTTCATTTCGACACCTTAGTTGTTTGTTCTTGATTGCTTTCTCATATGTGCCTTGACCATGGGGCTACAGTAGACTGAGTAACCCCTTGCTCAAGCCAGAGATCTTGGGTCCAAGCTGGTGAGCTTTGCTCAAACCAGATGAGCCCACGCTCAAGCTGGCTACCTTGGGGTCTTGAACCTGGTTCCTCCTCATTCCAGTCCAAGGTTCTATCCATTGTGCCACCGCTTGGTCAGCCTTGTTTACCAATTTTGTGTAATATATAAACCCACAATAGTCTCACCAAAAATGAAAAGATGAATGTCAGTCATGTCCAGGTTATAGGAGCATCACTCATTCATTCACTTATGAAATGACTATTGACCTCTTTTAAGTGCGAGGCAGACACTGTGCTGGATTCTGTTGTTTAGAAAAAATATGTCTAGAGGACAGTAAACGGTATGAAAGGTA
The DNA here is from genome assembly GCF_036850765.1 of Saccopteryx bilineata. Taxonomy (NCBI): domain Eukaryota; kingdom Metazoa; phylum Chordata; class Mammalia; order Chiroptera; family Emballonuridae; genus Saccopteryx; species Saccopteryx bilineata. The sequence goes on along the minus strand of NC_089494.1, from coordinate 237,874,691 downwards.
AGGGTAAATTAAGATACATGCAAAATCTTAGTTCTACTTTACTACACTGTAGAAAAGCTCATCATTATCATTGTAGAAAATACTCATCGTTATGCCTGTAAACACTGTGTTTATTGTTACAGAATCCATATTTTCTGTTCCCATAAAAAAAGACCTTTTATTATGATAATCACAGTGAAACAAAGTACTTTGTTTAGAATATAGGAAGGGTAGGAAAAATTCATGATGAATAAAGAATATGGGCAAACAAATAGTTTCATTCCATTGTTCTTGCTTTCTAGTGTTTTTTTCAATGGTAATCAGTTTCTCCTTGTTCAATCTCCTGTACCCCTACCACCCATCATTTCCATTTATCTTCTTTCTTGTTCTTATCCACTCAACCCTGAGTTTTATGGAACCATAGGTGAGTGAGGAGTAGGAGGCAGGGAACCAAGGTCATGCTGTGAGTATATTATGAGTATGAATGAACTGTCTTTTCTGATTGGGGATGGGGATTTGATAGACGGAAATCAAGGGTTAAGAGACCTTAAAGACCTGAGCCTAAGAACAGTCACATGGGATCAGGGCCTCAAACACTCAACTTATTTTCTAAACAACATCAAGAATCATTCAAAGGAAGAAAAGAGTTGATGAGAGTCATTGCCCACACAGCTTATTGGAATACATATCCAGCAGCATCTTCAGTAGAGAATCTGACCCTAAATTCTTCCCCATTTTTCTGGTGTGGCTAAGTTATCAGTGGACCTTCTACTCCCCATTTTGACCCTGTTTTGATCCCCTCAGACATTCTCTTATTTATGAATATAAACATTTCAGTCATAGTTTTACCAATAGATATAAAATTGATCAAGAAAGCATTTACTGCCTGACCAGGCAGTGGCGCAGTGGGTAGAGCATCGGACTGGGATGCGGAGGACCCAGGTTCGAGACCCCGAGCTCACCAGCTTGAGCGCAGGCTCATCTGGTTTGAGCAAAGCTCACCAGCTTGGACCCAAGGTCTCTGGCTCAAGCAAGGGGTTACTCGGTCTGCTGTAGCCCCACGGTCAAGGCACATATGAGAAAGCAATCAATGAACAACTAAGGTGTTGAAACGAAAAACTAATGATTGATGCTTCTCATCTCTCTCCATTCCTATCTATCTGTCCCTATCTATCCCTCTCTCTAACTCTCTCTCTATATATAAAAAAAACATTTACTTATGTAACAGCATTAAATTAATTTAATTCCTTGATGACTTTTCTTAAGAAGGCAGTTAAGCCACTTCAATACAGGGGGAGCTATAAGTAGGTGTACAGTTGTTCATATGGAAAATAATACAATAATTAGTAAATAATACAAGAATAAACTCTGTGTTTTGTGTACTCACAACTGTAAACCTACCTTTACCCCACCCTATATTTTTCACTTTGATTATTATTTTACTGAAATTAGTTTTGTTATATCTATTCTTTTCTACAAACAACAATGCTTTGCTTTCTTTACTAATTTTTTGTCTCTGTGAAATTTTATTGATTTGAGTTCTCTTTGTGGTAGTATTTCTTGCAGACTGGCTTCTGTGAAATTTTATTGATTTGAGTTCTCTCTGTGGTAGTATTTCTTGCAGAATGGCTTCTCCCTTCCTAGTTCCTTGCTGCCCAATATGACCTCCGACTGCTTATCCTCTTCTTGAGAGCGTAGAAAACAAACTTTAAGTGTGTCGCTCTGTTAGAATGTGATGTGGGTATTTACCCTGAGGAACTGTGGGAAGCCACAGCAGCTCCCAGAGCTTGGGGAGTGTGTAAGGGCTGCCCTCGCTGCTGGGCACTCTTCCTCTGGTGTCCTTCCTTGCGTCTGTGATCTCCATTTCTGTACCATAACCTCTCCATCAAGCAAACATGACAACTCTGCAGATTAAGTTATTTCTAAAGACGTCATTTGAATTTTAATAGTCTATAGATACATAAGAGTTCATTTAACCATACTCCAATAATGTCATATTTTTAAAAAATTTTATAGACCCTAGCCAGTTAACTCAGTCAGTTAAGAGCATTGTCCTGGAAACAACAAGGTTGCCAATTCAATCCCTGGTCAGGGCACACAGGGAAGCAAACAATGAAGCACAACTGAGCGGAACAACAAAGAATGCTTCTTTTCCCCCTTCTCTCTCTCTCTCACTTTCTCTCCCTGTCTCTAAAAATTAATCAATAAATAAAACATTGGCTGGATAGCTCAGTTGGCTGGAGTGTTGTCCTGGTGAAGAGGTTGCCAGTTCAATTCCCCAGTCAGGGCACATCCAGGAGCAGCTTAATGTTTTTCTCTCTCTCTCTCTCTCTCTCTCTCTCTCTCTCTCCCGCCTCTCTCAAAAAAAAAACAAAACACCACTTTTTTTATATAGCACCACAATGTGAATATTCTTACATCTTTGTGTGAATATGATTACAGAGTAGAATTACTGAGAAATAGTATGATTTTTGAAGCAGTTGATTTATACAGATAACTTTCACCCAGGAAAGTTGTGTCAACACACATGCTACCAACTGTGTATGCGAGTGCCCATATACGACCAAACATCACACCAGGCATTTTATTCTTTTAGCCTTTTTTTTTAAAGATTTTATTTTTTCATTTTAGAAAGGAGAGAGAGAGAAGGGAGAGAGAAGGGGGGAGGAGCAGGAAGCATCAACTCCCATATGTGCCTTGACCAGGCAAGCCCAGGGTTTCAAACCGGCAACCTCAGTGTTCCAGATCGACACTTTATCTACTGCGCCACCACAGGTCAGGCTATTCTTTTAACCTTTGTCAAATTGAAAGAAAAAAAATAAATTGGTTTTTTAATTAGCATTTCTTTGCTCGCTAATAAATTTGAACATGTTTCATATTTACTGAAAATTTGCGTATCTTCTCTTGTGAATTACCTATTCGTATATTTTATTAGTTCACTCATATCCTTGTTGCTGTTTACCAGGCCTTTTTTCTCTGTTGGGAATATGTATCCTTTGCCATATATGCTGCAAACATTTTTCCTATGTAGTCACGTGCCTCCGTTTTGTACATGGTGGATTTTTTTCTCCCCTGACCATTTTGTGAAAGAATATAATATATGGTAGATTCTGTACTTAAAAGTTTTATGCTGTGAAACACAGTTCTTCCTCATGGTATTTATAATATTACCAAATAATTTACAGTGTATCAAGTAATTTATTATTTAAAGCAAAATTTGCTTGCAGTTTGATCTTGGCTGCCTGCAACGCCAGGCAGACGAAGAAGCCTGGGCCTCTCCCACACAGTGGAAACATCTGACCCTCTAATAGCTTGTTGGAGTTGATGATAATGGTAATGATCCACACTTGCATCATTCTGTTTTACAATTTCCAAAGCACCTTCACAAATATTAAATTATAAAAAGAGAATGTCCACAAATCTGCTATTACCCACTGTGGGTTTCTCTCTACTACCTCAGTTAAGGAATAAGAGATTAATAAATCTAAAGCACAAGACTCTGTTGCTACTGCATTAGTGTTTAACTTTCCCAAGTCCTATGTTTCATATTTGAGAATCAGGATCTCAAAATACTTTTTTTTTCTTCAAAATACTTTAATGTATCTATACTTCTAACCAAGACTGAAAATCTTAATTAAATAATTTATATTGTATTCTAGATAAATTGTTTTTGTTTTTAAATGAGAGAATCCTTTATTGCAAGGAGCTGCTCTACCAGGGAAGCAAGAGCAATGTACTCTTTAAAAACAATAAATAATGGCCTTAAAAAGGTTGGTTAGCCCTGGCCGGTTGGCTCAGCGGTAGAGCGTCGGCCTAGCGTGCGGAGGACCCGGGTTCGATTCCCGGCCAGGGCACACAGGAGAAGCGCCCATTTGCTTCTCCACCCCTCTGCCGCGCTTTCCTCTCTGTCTCTCTCTTCCCCTCCCGCAGCCAAGGCTCCATTGGAGCAAAGATGGCCCGGGCGCTGGGGATGGCTCTGTGGCCTCTGCCTCAGGCGCTAGAGTGGCTCTGGTCGCAACATGGCGACGCCCAGGATGGGCAGAGCATCGCCCCCTGGTGGGCAGAGCGTCGCCCCTGGTGGGCGTGCCGGGTGGATCCCGGTCGGGCGCATGCGGGAGTCTGTCTGACTGTCTCTCCCTGTTTCCAGCTTCAGAAAAAATGAAAAAAAAAAAAAAAAAGGTTGGTTAGATTTAACTTCTATGTAGTTATCTCTTATTGTATGAAACATACACTTGTTGTATATGTACCTTACATGTTAAAATTATCTCCAATTCCTTCACTTCATTCTGTAGAAAGATCGTTTGAGGGTCAACAGCAGCAACGACTAGTGACATTTATTGAACATTTACTATGTGCTATTGCACAGTATTGAATGTTTCACATGGATTATTTTATCCAGTCCCAGGGAGATGTTTAGCAGCTGATGCCAGTAACAACCCTCCCCCAGTTTTGACAACAACAACAAAAAATGTCTCCAGACACCACCCAGTCCCTGTGAAGGCAAAAGAGCTTCCAGTTGGGAACCACTGTGCTAAACACTTCACATATATTAAGTCATTTAATCTTCAAAGCAACCCTAGGAAATAGTCACTATCATTGTTTCCATTTTACCCACTTCAGATCAGTTCTATTCTAGGTAATCTAATCATTCAGAAAGTGACTTTAAAAGATAATTTCTATCTCGGCCCTGGCCGGTTGGCTTAGTGGTAGAGCATCGGCCTGGCATGCAGGAGTCCTGGGTTCGATTCCCGGCCAGGGCACACAGGAGAGGTGCCCATCTGCTTCTCCACCCCTCCCCCTCTCCTTCCTCCCTGTCTCTCTCTTCCCCTCCCGCAGCCAAGGCTCCATTGGAGCAAAGTTGGCCCAGGCGCTGAGGATGGCTCCATGGCCTCTGCCTCAGGCGCTAGAATGGCTCTGGTCGCAACAGAGCAATGCCCCAGATGGGCAGAGCATCACCCCCTGATGGGCCTGCCGGGTGGATCCCGGTTGGGCGCATGCCGGAGTCTGTCTGACTGCCTCCCATTTCCAACCTCAGAAAAATACAAAAAAAAAAAAAAAGATAATTTATATCTCAATCAGCCTAATTACTTCTAATAGTGTTAGTTGCAGATAAACTGTCTACTTTGGCAACACAGGGATGCTTGGATTAATACACATTGTTGGGGGGTAGGGGGAATAATCTCTTTTTAATGAGACCTGCCTGAGTATTGAGAGGGTTTGGGGAAGTTCAATGTCCTCAATCATTTTGTGGCTCGTTCAACAAATGGTTATGGAACACCTGCACGATGACAGGCAGCATTCTGAACCCCAGAGATAAAGGAGCCAAGTTCCTGCACTCATGTTCTAGCAGGAGTACATTCCGGCAGCAGATAATAATCGAATAAGCACAACAGCTTATTTTCAGATAATGTTAAGTATTCCGAAAAAAATACGGCAAAGAATGATGGGCTAACAGAAGGTTGGCAGGACACATACTGGTTTATACAAGGATGTTAAAGAAGGCTTTGTGTGGTTCCATTTATAAAACATGATAGCCTGACCTGTGGTGGTGCAGTGGATAAAGCGTCGACCTGGAAATGCTGAGGTCGCTGGTTCGAAACCCTGGGCTTGCCTGGTCAAGGCACATATGGGAGTTGATGCTTCCAGCTCCTCCCCCCCTTCTCTCTCTCTATCTCTCCTCTCTCTCTCTCTGTCTCTCTCCTCTCTCTAAAAAAAAATGAATAAATAAAAAAAATTGGAAAAAAAGTGATAGAAAAGGCAAAACTACAGGGTTTTGAAGACACATTGTCAGTGGTTACCAGAGGCTGGAGGTAGAGGGAGAGGTTGACTACAAAAGAGACAAGGGAACTTTTAGGATGATGAGAAAGTTCTATACTGTGATGAAGGTGGTGGTTATACAACTGTAAGCATTAGTCAAAACTCTAGAACTGTACATTAAAAAGAACTGATTTTACTATAGGTAAATTATAACTCAATAAACATAATTCTCCCTCCTTCCCTCTCATTTTCTCTCCCTACTCACCCCTCCCCTCCAGCCCTCAGGCTTTTTTTGTGGTTTAGAAATGGAGATTATTATTATTATTATTATTTGTATTTTTCTGAAGTTGGAAACAGGGAGGCAGTCAGACAGACTCCCACATGCGCCCGATCGGGATCCACCCGGCACGCCCACCAGGGGGTGATGCTCTGCCCATCTTGGGGCGTCGCTCTGTCTCAATCAGAGCCATTCTAGCGCCTGAGGCTGAGGCCACAGAGCCATCCTCAGCTCCCAGGCCAACTTTGCTCCAATGGAGCCTTGGCTGCGGGAGGGGAAGAGAGAGACAGAGAGGAAGGAGAGGGGGAGGGGTGGAGAAGCAGATAGGCACCTCTCCTGTGTGCCCTGGCTGGGAATCGAATCCGGTACTCCTGCACTCCAGGCCAACGGTCTACCACTGAGCCAACCGGCCAGGGCCTAGAAATGGAGATTATTAAGAAAGGGGCTGGGATGTTGTTTCTGAGGCTGGGAGTGGGGACCAGAGAATCCCCAAGGGAGCGGGGTTCAGGCCAGCAGGAGACTGCAGCATTGCCTCCGCTTGCCTGCAGTGGCTATGGCGAGGTTGTTGCAAAGAAACTCAGAGTGTGAGGGCTCATGGGAGGTCACCCCTTTAGCAGCCAGGTCAGTCAGGCCAACCCAGGAAGCACAGCCAGCCCCTCAGCGAACCAGGAAAGATGGTCAGCCCAGCTCAGACCACAGGCTGCGGGTTCACCGAGCTGCCTTCTCTTTGTTCATCCCCGCTCTGGGGAACTTCTGGTTTGATATGCCACCACGGTCTTCAGAATGCTCCCTGGGCAGAGTTCACCTGAGGCCCCTGCACACGGGCCTTCTCCTTCGCAGTACTGTCCCCACCTCAACCACCTGCAGAAAGAAGCACAGAGTCTACCAGAGTCTACTTCCCTCTACAAAACCAGCGGCATGGAGATAGCAGCTTATGCAGAAAGAACCCATTGGTAGTATAACACTTAAAGGGAATAAGAGGCAGGCTTGTCTGCCCAGCCAGTATGCTCTGATACTGGGGGAAGGGTGTACGGGGGTTAGAAAACTAAACCACTCCAGAATAGATTCCTAGGACCACGGTAATATTTCAGCCTCTGGAAACCAAGTTTCTGACAACTAATTTGACATTGAAATGCATTATCAGGTTATTTCCATGTATAAGGAGACAGAAAAACACAATCAAAACATTCTTTATGATACTGGAATATAACAACTGGACTCTAGGAGATCCAGTAGAATCAGTTGCCCAGAGTCTGAAAGTATGCAGTGCGATAGCGCCAGTCTCAGATGGAAAGAACCGGAGGTAACAAGAGGGCGTTTCAATATCAAACAATGAAAGCATTCCATTTTCTTCCTCTCCATCCCAAGAAGATCAAGCAATAGTATTCCTTAGATTCAGAAGAGCTGTCTTGTTGCAGCCCATTTTTATCTGAGACTGGACCTATTGGTCTTAATACTTTCACACTCTAGGCCAGTGTTTTTCAACCAGTGTGCCATGGCACACTGGTGTGCCGTGAGACATGGTCAGGTGTGCCGTGGGGAAATTAAACATGGGTCCCCCCCGGGTTCGATTCCCGGCCAGGGCACACAGGAGAAGTGCCCATTTGCTTCTCCACCCCTCCGCCGCGCTTTCCTCTCTGTCTCTCTCTTCCCCTCCCCCAGCCGAGGCTCCATTGGAGCAAAGATGGCCCGGGCGCTGGGGATGGCTCTGTGGCCTCTGCCTCAGGCGCTAGAGTGGCTCTGGTCGCAACATGGCGACGCCCAGGATGGGCAGAGCATCGCCCCCTGGTGGGCAGAGCCTCGCCCCTGGTGGGCGTGCCGGGTGGATCCCGGTCGGGCGCATGCGGGAGTCTGTCTGACTGTCTCTCCCTGTTTCCAGCTTCAGAAAAATGAAAAAAAAAAAAGAAAAAAAAAAAATAAACATGGGTCCCCAAACTACAGCCTGCTTATGTACAAACAATGAGAAACGGGCTCCTGTGTTGGATGATGTTGTGAGCATAGTGAACTTTGTGAAGATGCGACCTTTGAGATGTTGCTTATTTGCGTCTTTGTGTAAAGAAATGGGAGCAGAACATAAAATCTTATTGCTCCACACGGAGGTCTGGTGGCTGTTGCGCGGCAAAGTGCTGGCCCGTGTGTATGAGTTGCGAGAGGAACAAAGTATTTCTGACAAACGAGAGGCCCGATTACTCAAAGCTGCTTGCAAGTGATGAGTGGTGTGCAAAGCTGGCATACCTGGCTGATATATTTCATTATCTGAATGAACTGAACACACGGATGCAAGGCCGAAATGAAAACCTGCTTACAAGCACTGATAAAATGAACGGATTCCGTTTAAAGGTGCAGCTCTGGCAACAACATGTGCGGCGTAGCAACCTTGAGATGTTCCTGCTCACTGAGAAACAGCATGATGGCAACACTGTTGCAATGTGCAAGGTGATTGGCAGACATTTGAAAACTCTTGAGAAGACGTTGTCATTTTATTTCTCTTCAGCCTTCACAGAATGCCTTGACTAGGTTAGGGACCCATACAGCTCAGTATCCGTTGCTGGAAAGGACATGACTTTAAAGGAGCAAGAGGAACTCATTGAACTGAAACAAGATTGTGGTTTAAAGCTAAAGTTTGCTGATCTTCTTTTGGACAGTTTTTGGTTATCTGTTGCCAAGGAATTCCCCATTCTGACCAACAAAGCTATTTTGACATTGCTCCCGTTTTCAACCACATATCTATGTGAGCTGAGCTTCTCAAGCTTGACTGCGATAAAAACTAAAACCAGAGAGAGACTGAGAACTGTTGAGGAAGAGCTTCGTGTGTGTCCTTCTACCATTCCTGCCAGGATATCCCTTTTGTGTTCATCGAAACAGGCCCAGGTTTCACACTAAGTGAGTATAAATACATTTAGAAACTATATTATTAACTATATGTATAATATGTACTGTGTTAGAGTGTCGTTTTGGTGTGCCCCAGGATTTTGTAAATGTAAAAAATGTGCCGCGGCTCAAAAAAGGTTGAAAAATCACTGCTCTAGGCAATTGATTTTACTCTATTTCCTAAAGAATCAAAGGTTGTTATATGCTAGCAGCATGAAGAATGTTTCAAGTGGGCTTTTTTTTGGGGGGGGGTCTTTTTATACATGTAATCTGTAAATAACATTGTTTCTTGATTTCCTTGGGAATAGAAAGGAGTAGAATGAAATACTTGTTTTCTTTCCTCTTTGTATGGCTTGGACTGGTGACTCTGTCACTGTCTTCAGAATGTGTATAGTACGTGCCACCTTCAATTCACCCACTGTTTATCCATCTCAGGTCAGCTGTTTGCTACTCAGCCAGAATCTTTGCTCAATAATTCTGTGCTAAGTCACTGAATATAGCATGCAAGTGCAAACACAGAGGGATGTGTGCTTTTAAAAGATGAACCAAATGGAGGAGGAAGAGGAAACATAATGATTGATAAGAACTCTTCAGTTTTGCCTGACTGAAGAGTGGCACAGTGTATAGAGCATCGGACTGGGATGCGGAGGACCCAGGTTCGAGACTCCGAGGTCGCCAGCTTGAGCGTGGGTTCATCTGGTTTGAGCAAAACTCACCAGCTTGGACCCAAGGTCGCTGGCTCGAGCAAGGGGTTACTCAGTCTGCTGAAAGCCCACAGTCAAGGCATAAAAGAGAAAGCAATCAATGAACAACAACTAAAGTGTTGCAACGAAAAACTGATGATTGATGCTTCTCATCTCTCTCTGTTCCTGTCTGTCTGTCCCTATCTATCCCTCTCTCTGACTCTCTCTCTGTGTCTCTGTAAATAAATAAATAAATAAATAAATAACTCTTCAGTTTATATATTTGTCTGATTCATCTCTGTTCATTCTCTTCCCCATAACAAGTAACACCATGTCATCTATGCTGTAGGACTCTTCATAAAACTTGGTGTTGCTGAATGAATATTCTATAAGCAAACTACCAGCACAGCGACAGACCTAAATGCTTAACTTGGCAGAGTGATAATACACATTCTCTGAGAATGTTAAAATGAAAGCCAGACTGAGTGGTTCCTGTCCGTTAGACAGTAAATCAGGAAGTCACGTGTCAAACATGAAGACATATCCTGGAACATTTTTTTTAACTCATAAAAAATAAACATCGGTAAGTAGTCTAGTAATTTTTATCTTCCAAAAGCAAAACAAGCACACTGAGATACTGAAATAATTTTTTTAAATGCATGGAAATAAATAGAAGTACTTTGTGTTCATCCATTACCTTGTAAGTTTATGGAATCCTAAATTAAGGACTGTCTAAAGTTTCATGAAACTGGTAGTATAATACTATAAATTAGAGGCAAGTCCCTGTTTGTAAATGTTATAATGCTTTGGGGGGGGGGAATGGCCCCCATACTATAATAGTTATTTCTCAAGGCTTCATAGGTGAAGCGTGTTTTTTCTTTCATTCATTCAACAAATGTTTATGAGTGCCTGATGTTATAGACCTCTCAGCTAGTCAGAGAAATAGACACATTAGCCGATGTCAAAGACCATCAATCACCTGCTACAACACAGGGATGTGCAGGGTATTATGGGAACCGAGGGGAGGAACATGTTCAGCCTGGAATGTTCAGAATGAAGACTGCCAGAGGAAGTGACCCTCGAGTTGAGTCTTGAGGGATTTATACAAGCACCGATTGGAAAGGCAAGGCACTCCAGACGGAGGAAACTTACTTCAAGGTATAATTATGAGAGAAATTACATGTTATAGACACTGCAAATCGTCCTTAGAGAAGTAGAGGGGTTCAACTAGAAAGAATCTTACAACCATGTTAAGATGTTTGAACTTGACCTTGAAGGCAACACAGAGTCACTAAAGTGTATTCAGCTGGGTCCAGGGGAATGAATAGAATTAGGTTTGTGTTTTAGAAAGGTTAGGGAGACTGGCAGGAAGTGTTTAAATTTGTTTCACCAAAACCTTTCCTCTCAGTCAGAAAGTGTGGTCTGATTACAGGAGGCCTCCTAATGAGCAGGTGGATAGAAACAGCTGCAGGAGAGAACACGCACACCTTCCCCATGGCCCAACACTGTGTAGAGCACTTTTTCTTTCTTTTTTTTTTTTTTTTTTGGTAAAAAGTTGTCTTTATTTGTCACTTATATACCTTATCTTAGTTATACCATTTTGGTATTCATAGTGACAGTCCCCTAAAACCTGGGGTCAGCCCCCACAAACTGGTAATCATTAACCACAGAGCAAGAGCCCATGCAGCACAGGGCCCTACTGAATGATTACGGGCTTTAGGGGATGCTGTGGGGCTCTGCACAGGAGACCCAGGCCCTCCAACTCACAGCCTGGAAGTTTGAGAACTGCTACACTGTCTCTCTGAAGCTACAGCAGTCCCATTGGTGGGACCAAGCCGACCATGTGTAGGGAGAGCCATCAGGTCTCTGCTCAGGATTGGGTGTGGCAAGGCCATGTGTGATATAGTGGTACGCCTGGACTGTGGGTGGACAGACCTGCTGGGCCCATCCTGATTCTGCTGCTGACTTTCTGGGTGGCTCTTGGCAAGTCATTTTCTGTCCCTCAGTCTGTCTGCTTCCTGGTTAGCACTGCTAGTGCAGTCTCCTAAGAGCACTGTCTCTTGATTCAGACAGGTGCCAAGTTTGCCACCTCTACTGAGTCGTGACCATGGCTCTGTGCTTTGAGGGTCATTGTGTGCCTGCTGCTGGTGGGCCACCTCTCTCCACAGAGCAGCACTTGCCTCTGCTGCTCCCTTCTTAGAACTGGGGTGTCCTCCAGCAAAGTCCCCTCAGGCTGACAGTGCCTGACTCTGTTGTCCCTGCTCCCAAGCCCTGCCAGGGACTTGTCCCCTGAGAGGGGCTTCCTTAAAGGCCTTAAAAAAGATTTCAATTCCTAAGATCTAGGTCACCTGTAATTGTGAACAGAATTTATTTTAGACACAATTGTGGGTCTTTTCCTCTCATAGGGTAGTTCTTACATAGATGCTCTAGGGACAAAAAGGAGTGAGCTGGGAGGGGGTTTGTAACGACCTTTCCTCCATTTGTAAAGAGAGTCCCACTTGAAGAAGGGGCATTATGTCAGTCCCCAAGTCCTGCGACTGGACTGTGATTGTGCCAGAACAAAGACTTGGACAGAAGTACAAATGAGGCTTTTAGTCTTGGTTATGATTGGCTCAAGCTTGATGGCTCCCATGAGAAAGACAGAAAAGTGACCCTACCATGTGGAGCAAGAAAAGGAGCCAAGAGGTAAGGAATCTAGGCAGGCCCCCTGCAAATCTACACCTGCCCTTTGCAGGTGGAAGATTCCTTTCCTGGAGGAATGAAAGCTGTGGAAGAATAGCTGAACAAATGAATGGAGTTATGGTGGCTACTTATATTCTCCATAATATCATTTCTAATCTCCTTTACCTTTTAGTGAAGTTCATTTTTAAAATTCTAGATTGGCTTGGCTGTGGTTAAAAAAAAAAAGAAAGCTAGGGAACTTTTTTTTTTAAACCAAGTTAAAGGGGGGAATAAGTTACCCTGAGTATCCAAAAGAAAACAGTGAGCATCTGAGGTGAACTTCAAGGAGACGAAGTTTGGGTTGGATTTATGTGGCCCATCTGGAAATGATCCTTTCAGGGGTATGGTATGCTCATGTCTTTTAAAGCTCTGCATTTTAGCCCTAACTAGTTGGTTCAGTGGCTAGAGTGTCAGCCCAGCATGTGGACATCCTAGGTTTGATCCCTGGTCAGGGCACACAGGAGAAACGGCCATCTGCTTCTCTTCTCCTCCTTCTCCCCCTTCTCTCCCTCTTCCTCTCCCACTGCCAGTGGCTGGATTAATCCAAGTGTCAGCTTGGGCACTGAGGATAGTTCGGCTGATTTGAGCATCAGCCCCAGATGGGGGTTGTGGGTGGATCCTGGTCAGGGATTATGCAGGACTGTGTCTCTCTATCTCCCCTCCTCTCACTTAAGGAAAAAAAAAAACACCTCTGTGTTTTAATAGGAGACTGTTTTGTGTCAAAACATGGATAGCAGCAGTACTATTAAAAGTAACCCTAAATCCTCTATAACAGTGATTTTCAACACTGTTTTTCCTCATGGCGCACATAAACTAATTACAAAGGGAGAAGAGGTCAGTGCCCCTGACTAAATACAACTGGTTCATCTCATGGTACAAATAAATTAGTTACTAAGGGAGAAGAGGTCAGTGACTTTCTTTTTCCTTAGTAATTAGCTTATATGTGCCATGAGGAAAGAAAAATTAAAAAGGTTGAATATTTCTGCTCTAAAAGAGATCCCATTTTGGGATCCACATTTTGACCATAGATACTGTACATAATGGTATTTGAGCCTTTAATCTTCCCCATCCACACTACTGGTAATCAGAGCAGAAATTGTAAAGCTAAACCATCTCTTTATTAAGGGCATCTGCACATAAGGATTAAGTTCTGTTTGCTACCTGTCAGTACTACCCTTCAACCAGCTGAAAACATTGTTAACCTCACCTTCATGATTATTATCCACTAAAATCATCTGAGCATTCATAAAGGACATTATATTAGGACAACCTATCAAGTTATCAGTAAACAAATTTTAGGTTCACTTATTCAAATTCTGATGACTGCTGTAATCAGGAAAAAATATTAAGACTTTGACAGTATTTCTTGATCCATCATTACTCCCCAATACTATGGATCCATTTATGGGCCAACTTGTAAGATAGCAAAAATTCTTAGCTATGAATGCTTCTTCAATATGTTGCCAGAATAAGAGATTAAAAACAACCATTTCAAATTCTAATTTTAAAAAGAAGTTGTATTTTAAGTCTTATTCCTATGTCTAAATCATATGACTCAGTTATAAGATAAGTTGTATGAAAGCCCTTTGGCCATTACAAAAAGGAACACAAGCTATCTTTCCTATGTGAAGTCATGCATTCATTCAAAAAACATTTGTTGAGTACCTACTACTTATCGGCAGACACAATAAGTAATAGATACTGGAGATGTAACAGTGAACTTTAAATAGACAAGTTTATGCTCTCATGAAGCTTATATTCAGTGGGACTAGAGAGATTAGATATATGTTAGGAAGTGCTCGGTGCTGAGAAAAGGGGCGGGGGCTGTTGCGGGTTTACACAGGATAGTCGGGAAAGGTGATATGAAGGAAAAGGGAAACTGTGTGTGAATAGCCAAGAGTCCTCCAGACAGAGGGCATGCCAGAGCTTGACTGGCAAGTGCTTTGTGTTTTGGCAGAAGAAGAAGAAGTCCAGTGTGGGGAACAGCCTGAAAGCAAGCCAGGTAGGAGATGAGGCCAGCAGCAGGGGGCCAGATCACAAGGGATGCTTAATTTGATTTGCTTTTATAGGTTTGGTGGAGCAACTAAACTGTAAACATCCATTAATAAATCAAAGAAAATAAATTTTAGGACAGTACAAACAATATATTTAAGGTGAAAAAAAAGAGAGAAAGGGTATATGGGAAATTCTATTTTTAAAATTAGAATTCATTTTTTACAATTGTAATTTGATTTGACTGCAATCTTTTTCTAGTCTTTCTCACTATCTACCCAAAGGAAAAAGACAATTAAAATTCCAGAACTGAACAACAAATGAAAGGGGGGAAAAACTATGAGAAGAATGTCCTTTACTGTTTATGTACATACACAAATGTTAGCAATAAAAAGTCAAAGGAGAGCTGAAAAGTAGTATCAAATTCCAAAACTTTAGGCTATGGACTTAGATAATTGTCTTTTTTGCTTATAGACAATGCTCCTAAAATAATTTTTATCTATGCATGTAGGGGATTGCAAAGGAGTTGGGGTGTCTCTCTATGTGGCTCTGATTAAAATAAATAAATAAATAAAGGTATCCTGTGCTCCTGTGGAGCCCTCAGTGGTAGATTTTGTGATGTGTCTCTTTCCTGATTGTGACAGTTTTAAATCAGCCCTTCCGCTTTTCTTTGAACTAGTTCAATGCTTTATTGTTTTACATTATGTTGCTTTTTCTAACCACTTCCCCAAGGGGTGGTGTGCAAAAACAGATCCCTAAATAAATCTCCCTTAGGTCGCTGCCACAATTTGGCTGTTATCCTGACAGTGACTTGATCCATCTGTCTTCTGGACGACTTGTTTGCATTGGATTTTCATTATAAAGACACACTGAAAATGTCCTGAGCAAAATGTCATTGGGTGGGGGGTGAGGGGAAATGACATTTAACCCTGGTGGAAAGCATACAGCTAGCCCAAACACTGAATCTGCAAATAATAAACATATGCATTACTTGGAAACCAAAAGCAAGTGGACATTTCATTGACACATACATCACTCTGAGACAAACTAAGGAAACGCCTGTCCTCTCTTACCCACCATGAGCTTCATGGGGAAAGGGGCCTTAGCTGTTTTGCTCAAGTCTGATTATGATTTAAAATATGTAAAATGATTTAGATTTGTGCTTAGCATACAGGCGCTGGGTGAATTAGTAATTGTTCTCAGCACCTAATATACCATATAGTAGGAGTTTTTAATATGCTTTGGCTAGAAGAATAAGTAAGGAATCTACTTTTGTCGAATTCCTATTAGACCATCACCAGAAAATGATGATTATAGACAGTGTTGAGGATCCTAATTGCTATGGCACAAACCCATACCTGGAGAATAATGATGAACAGATTGTTACAAGGAGAAGGGGTGCAGGGACTGAAAACAAGAGGCGACTCTGGGTGAGTTTTCCCAAAGCTCCAGGACAATACAATCCTGTCCACCAGAACAGTGACCCACAGGCCCGCTGTCTGGCCGCCTTCCGGCCCTGCAGAGGGACCTCTTCCTAAAGTTCAATCCCCAAGAATTCCCCATTCCCAGTTTCAAGGGGCGGGGAACAACCGGAATCTTTGTCAGGATCTCCGCGCCCCGCCCCCTCCTCAGAACTCCGCCCAGACTGACGTCCCCCTCCCCCCACAAGCTCCCAAACCTCAGCCCGCGCTCCTTCAGATTGCCCTTCCTTTCCCAGGTCCCCACCGTCGGCGCGCGCCGCGCTGGGGGGAAGCGAAACCGCCAGCCCGGAGGCGGCGGCAGCCCGGGCACGCGGCCCGGCGAGGAGGGGGCGGAGCCTGGCGGGAGGGGGCGGGGCGGGCAGCCGCAGGCGCCGCGCGGGGACTGACCCGGAGCCGGCCCCGACCCCGACCCACTCGCCGCCTGTCCCCTCCGGGTGACTGAAGAGTTGGTACGCCGGGCCCGGTGCACCTTGACGGAGGGGCAGTGGCCCGTCCCGGGCCGGCCGGCGCCGGGGGTGAGGCTGCCAGGAAGAGGTTGGGGGCGCCCGAGGGGCCGAGCATCCCTCTCCTGCACCCGCCGGCCCCTGCCCCCGGCCGGTCCCCCTCCTCGCGCCCAGCCTCCTCGCCCCGCGGTGACCCACGGCCGCCTCGGG
Source organism: Saccopteryx bilineata (assembly GCF_036850765.1). Classification (NCBI taxonomy): domain Eukaryota; kingdom Metazoa; phylum Chordata; class Mammalia; order Chiroptera; family Emballonuridae; genus Saccopteryx; species Saccopteryx bilineata. The sequence goes on along the minus strand of NC_089494.1, from coordinate 237,858,277 downwards.
AGCCCGACAAGGTAAGTGCAACTTCCCCCTCAGTGTCCGGGAGGGGGCCGCGGCGGAGCGGCCGCCCCATGGGCCCACTCCCCGCCCCCACGCGACCCCCTCCCGGGTCCCCGGCCGCCCGAGTTCCCCTGGGTTCTCTGGGAGGCGGCTTCACGACATCTCTGCCCCAAGGGGTGGGCCCGACGGGGACCCCCCCAAACCGCGTCCGGGACTCGAACCGGAGCGGACCTCCCTGCCGCGCATCCCAGAGCCCTGGAGCAGCGTCTGGGCCGCCCCGGACTTGTGCAAAGTTCTGGACGCGGCGTTGGTGACGGGCCTGCTGAGGCGTGGGCTGCTGCCCAGATCATTTGCTCTTTTCCGTACTGTTCTCCTAATAAAACAAGCTGGAAACCATTCCAGATTTTTTTTTTTCCCATTGTTACCCACAGACTATCACCATCTAAGTTTTGATTTTAAGTGCAGACTATCACACTCTGCACCCCAGAGTGTGCAGAATCAAAAAGGGAGACTTGATTTCCATAAAAACGGTTGTGCGTCGCTGAAACTTTTTCTTTTAAGTATTTCAGTGCCTACCTCGGAATCAAAAGCTAAGCAGGTTTGCTCTGTCAAAGAGTGAAGCATTACTGCCATTTTTATTATTGTCCTGTTTGATTTTTAAAAATATATTTGAATGGTTGATACAGTCACAAAATTCAGAAGGTACAAAAGTGATAATATATACAAACTCTCTCCCAGCCACCCATGCACCCCAGCCAACCCATATTACCACCTTTCTTCTGCATCCTTCTTTATGTATATGCAAGTACACTTTTAAAAATGAAACTTATGCATTATTAAAGTGCTTTGCAGTTACTGGTGCCAAGTAAATGGTCGTCACTCTCCTGTTTAGAAAACAGTTTAATAAGTCTTTTTGGTTATTAGACCACTGAAAAACAATAATGACTTTTTTCTGTTTTTTAGCATTTGTGAATATAACTATATTGTGAATGTGTATGTTCTTTTGGCTTGTCATAGCTATGTGAATACCTTTTTACAAAGTTGAGTAGTACACTGTTTTGGGGTAATGGGGCGGGTAGGTAGAAATCAATATGAAATTGTAAGAAGATAGGTCTCTTAATATATACAATAGATAGGTACCACCAAAAGTGATTTGAAGCAACTTAGTGTCCATGTAGTACTACAGGGTGAAACAAGTCCATGTAGTACCATAGGGTAAAACAAAACTAAGTGAGAAAATTAAGGCAGAGCAGGAAAAAAAAAAAAAACGTTATGGGAAAAGATAATACTAAGTGTGTACTACAAGATCATATGATGCAGTTGAGAACATCTTTAAACTATCCCTACAGAAAATAATGAATTTTGGACAACAGTGATGTCCAAAGAGTAAAAATGTTTACTCTTTTAAAGGAGAATATATTTTGTAACCTTTAACAAATTTATTTGACTACGGAACACTAATTAAGAATCACTGAACCTGTAGAAATGAATGGATTGCCTATTCTTCAGTAATTTCTTCTTGAGGATTTCCTACAGCAGAGGATTGATAGGAATTGGAAGCAAAGAATTTGAGTTTATCCAATTTGGTAAGAACCAAAGTGAAGATAATCTAAAAGTCAGAATTTAATATACTATATATTAAAGACAAAGTCTACTTTTCCCCTGAATTCTTTCATAATTCTTCATTGTTTTGCAAGTTGCCTATTAGACCAACTGACCTCTAGGACTTCCTTCAGTGCTTCAGGGGTACTTGGGGTCTTGAATTAGACTAGGTTTAGGCAAATTTCCTTGAAGAATGACTTCAATTATTCCTAGATATAAATATGATTAACACATTATTTTCATCACAAATATGATTGACACCATTAATTTACTATCAGATCCTAGAATTCTGGCATGGTAAGAGACTTTAGAAATCATGGTACATAGTGGAAAGAAATTTGGAGCTACAAAATCTGGGATTCTGCCACAATGTGCCAGGTTTTTTCTAGCAAATTTATGAACCACACTGAATCTGTTTTTCTGTTTATAAGATTAGAATGATGAAGGAATGATTTGAATCAATTCTTTCAATAGATACTGAGAGTGGAATAGATGCTGGGTACTAGAACAAGTTTTTTGTTGTTGTTTTTTTTTTACAGAGGCAGAGATAGACAGGGACAGACAAACAGGAACGGAGAGAGATGAGAAGAATCAATCATCAGTTTCTCGTTGCGCATTGCGACTTCTTAGTTGTTCATTGATTGCTTTCTCACATGTGCCTTGACCGCGGGCCTTCAGCAGACCGAGTAACCCCCTGCTGGAGCCAGTGACCTTGGGTCTAAGCTGGTGAGCTCTTTGCTCAAGCCAGATGAGCCCGCGCTCAAGCTGGCGACCTCGGGGCCTCGAACCTGGGTCCTTCCGCATCCCAGTCCGACGCTCTATCCACTGCGCCACCACCTGGTCAGGCTAGAACAACAGTTTTAAGGGTTGGAATACAACATGATGGCAGAGTAGGTAGATGTTACACTCACCTCCTCCCAGGACCAAACAACTACAGGGGTCCCCAAACTTTTTACACAGGGGGCCAGCCAGTTCACTGTCCCTCAGACCGTTGGAGGGCCGCCACATATAGTTCTCCTCTCACAGACCACCAATGAAAGAGGTGCCTCTTCCGGAAGTGCAGCGGGGCCGGAAAAATGGCTTCAGGGGGCCACATGCAGCCCGTGGGCTGTAGTTTGGAGACGCCTGAACTAAAATGTTGAGCAGTCAGCCTGAATAACCAAGTGAAGACTAGCTGAAGAGAAGTCTTATAACCAACGATTTATAGAAGAAGCCATATCGAGACTGGAAGGAAGGGTGGAGACACAAAAAGCTGGCCACACTCCCATGGGTGGCTGAGATGCCAGAGGGATATCCCAGCTGCAAAGTCTTCCCCTGAGGAGAGTAAGGTCTCACCCTCACACCAGGCTCCTTAGCCCAGGGCACCACAAAGGTGTATGAGCACCCAGTGGGTGGTAGCTAGACTTGGAACACCCTGGGATATTTGCTGAGTAACTTCAGACCCAGTACTAGCACCAAGTTTGAACTTGTTTAGAGCTGGTGAATACCAGTCGCCTTTATCTGGTGATTCACTAAGAACATACTCATGCAACTCAAGTACCACCAGAAGCTCTTTTCAGTAACTAAGCCTAGTGGGCAGCTGGCAGGTGGAGGCAGGCAGAGGCTGATTGAGGGATTCCATAAGACTTTTGCTACCTGACCCTGTGCCCAATGCTGGTAAGAGACAACTTGGTTAAAAAAAAAAAAGAGAGAGACAACTTGGTGCACAGCTTTTGTGTGTGTGTGTGTGTGTGTGTATTTTTCTGAAGCTGGAAACGGGGAGAGACAGTCAGACAGACTCCTGCATGTGCCCGACCGGGATCCACCCGGCACGCCCACCAGGGGCGATGCTCTGCCACCAGGGGGCGATGCTCTGCCCCTCCGGGGCGTCGCTCTGCCACGACCAGAGCCACTCTAGCGCCTGGGGCAGAGGCCAAGGAGCCATCCCCAGCGCCCGGGCCATCTTTGCTCCAATGGAGCCTTGGCTGCGGGAGGGGAAGAGAGAGACAGAGAGGAAGGGGGGGGTGGAGAAGCAAATGGGCGCTTCTCCTATGTGCCCTGGCCGGGAATCGAACCCGGGACCCCCGCACGCCAGGCCGACGCTCTACCGCTGAGCCAACCGGCCAGGGCCATTGGTGCACAGCTTAATCCTTCCTGTGCATACCAGGCCCAGAGGAGGCAGCCACAAACTGTGGATTGCTTTATAGCCCCTAACAGGTTGCCAGGGTGGGCCAGTCACAGGCAGCATCTGATATTGGCCTGCACCAGAGTCTCTTCCAAGAGGCCCCAGAACTACTAGACCTAGTGGCCAGCTTCAGACAACAGCAGAGCAGGATCCAATTAGCTTCACAAGTGGCATATTTAAAGGAAGATCTGGGCAGGGTCCAGACCAGGTGTCCCCAAACTACAGCCCACGGCCGCATGCGGCCCCCTGAGGCCATTTATCTGGCCCCTGCCGCACTTCCAGAAGGGGCACCTCTTTCATTGGTGGTCAGTGAAAGGAGCACTGTATGTGGCAGCCCTCCAACGGTCTGAGGGACAGTGAACTGGCCCCGTGTAAAAAGTTTGGGGACCCCTGGTCTAGACCATGCTGAGGTGAATTTTGCCCTGCATAGTCATCACCTGCACAGCAGCTCATACACTGTGGTTGAAATTGATCCTCACCATCAACCAGCCTGAGGGTTGACCCCATGCACAAATGGACCAATAGCAATCAAAACTCAGTTACAACAGGAGGGTCTACATAACCTATACTGGGTCATTCCTGGAGAACCCAGATAAAGTGATCAAAGAGACTATGTCATGGGTCCCACAAGACACTTATTACATAAGGCCACCCTACCAAGACTATAGCAGATATACCTAATACTTAGAAACAAACACAAAAAGGCAACCATAATGATGAGACAAAGAAACATTCCCTGAATGAAGGGACAGGAGAAATTTCTAGAAAAAGAGCTAAATGAAATGGAGGCAAGCAATTTACCAGATATACAGTTCAAAAGAATGGTTAAAAAAGATGCTGAAGAGGCCCTGGCCGGTTGGCTTAGCGGTAGAGCGTCGGCCCAGCGTGCAGGAGTCCCGGGTTCGATTCCTGGCCAGGGCACACAGGAGAGGCACCCATTTGCTTCTCCACCCCTCCCCCTCTCCTTCCTCTCTCTCTCTCTTCCCCTCCCGCAGCGAGGCTCCATTGGAGCAAAGATGGCCCTGGTGCTGGGGATGGCTCTGTAGCCTCTGCCTCAGGCGCTAGAATGGCTCTGGACACAACAGAGTGACGCCCCAGAGGGGCAAAGCATCGCCCCCCGGTGGGCATGCCGGGTGGATCCCGGTCGGGCACATGCAGGAGTCTGTCTGACTGCCTCCCCGTTTCCAGCTTTGGAAAAATGAAAAAAAAAAATGCTGAAGGAACTTAGTGAAAATTACAATGAACTTAGAACTGCAGCAGAATGAACAATGACATAGAAACCATTTTAAAAATTCAGTCAAAATTGAGACTATACTATTGTAAATGAAAAATACACTAGAAGGAACAAACGGTTGGATGAAGCAGAGGATCAAATCACCAGTTGGAAGACAAGGTAGCAGAACATACACCATCAGAGCAGCAAAATGAAAAAAGGATTTTTAAAAATGAGAAGAGTTTAAGGTACCTTTGGGACAACATGAAAGCGTAGCAACATTTGTATCACAGGAGTACTAGAAGAAGAAGAAGGAGAACAAGGATTGAGAAATTATTTGAAGAAATAATGACTGAAATTTTTCCTAAACTAGTGAAGGAAAAAAACATTCAAGTGCAGAGAGTTCCAAACAGGATGAACCCAAAGAGGCCCACACCAAGACACATCAAAATTAAAATGGCAAAGGTTAAAGACAAAGAGAGAATTCCAAAAGTTGCAAGAGAGAGACAGTTACCTACAAGGGAGCTCCCATAAGACTGTCAGAAGATTTCTCAACAGAAATATTTTAGGTCAGAAGGGATTAGCATGAAATATTCAAACTGATCAAAAGCAAGGATCTACAACCAACACTACTTTACCCAGGCTATCATTTAAAATTGAAGGGAAAAAAAGAATTTCCCAGAGAAGAAAAAGCTCAAGGAGTTTGTTACCACCAAGCCAGTATTACAAGAAATGTTAAAGGGCCTGCTTGAAGAAGACGAAGGAGGGGAAAAAAAGAAAGAGGAACATAGTTAAAAGAATAAAATGGCAATAAATATGTACCTATTAATAATCACTTTAAATGTAAATGACTTAACCATTTCAATCAAAAGACACAGGGTAGCTGAGTGTAAGAAAATAAGACCCATATTTATGCTGTCTACAAGAGACCCACTCCAGAATAAAGATACACACAGACTGAAATAAAGGGATGGAAAAAATTATTCATGTAAATGGAAGTGAAAAAAGCTGAGACAGCAATATTTATATCTGAAAAATATAGACTTTAAAATAAAAGCTGTAGTAAGATACTAAGAAGGAAACTACATAATGATAAAGGGAGCAATCCAACAAGAGGATATACCTTGTAAACATTTATGCACCCAACATAGGAACACCTAAATATATAAAGCAAATCTTGATGGACATAAACAAAGAGACTAACAGCAATATAGTCATAGAAGGGGATTTTAACACTGCATTGACATCAATTGATAGATATTCCTGGCAGAAAATTGACTAGGAAACAGGGGCCTTAAATGATACACTAGATTAGGATTTAATTGATGTCTTTAGAATATTTCACCCAAGGCAACAGAATGTACATTCTTTTCAAGTGCACATGGAACACTTTCTAGGATAGACCACTTGTTAGGACACAAAACAAGTTTCAATAAATTTAAGAAGATGGAAATTATATCAAGCATCTTCTCTGACCATTATAATATTAAACTAAGAAATCAGTCACAAGAAAAAAACTGAAAATCACACAAAAGCATGGAGGTTAAATAACATATTACTAAACAATGAATGGGTTAACAACAATTCAAAATATATACATGAGAGAAATGAAAATGAGAATACAACAACCCAAAATCTGTGAGACACAGCAAAAGCAGTCCTAAGAGGGAAATTTATAGCATTACAGGTGTACTTCAAGACATATACATACCATAAGATCTCACTTATACGTTGAATCTAATGAACAAAGTAAACTGGCAAAATAGAAACAGAGGCATGGATATATGGAACAGACTGACAGCTGGGAGAGGGGCAGGGGCAGGGGAGACTGGATAAAAGAAGGTGAAGGGATTAGCCAAAAAACATATATATGTATATATATACATATATATGTATATATATATGTATATATATATAATATAACACAGAGACACAGACAAAAGTATGATGATAGCAAGAGGGAATGGAAGGTGTGTGGCAGAGTGTTGTGGAGGTGGGTAAACTGGGAGTAAATGGGGATGGAAAGAGACTTTGCTTAGGGTGGAGGGTACATGATGTGGTGTGCAGATGGTGTTATATTGAGTTTTACACTTGAAACCTATATGGTTTTGGAACCAATGTAACCCCAATAAATTAAATTTAAAAATAAAATAAATGATACCTCTCGGTTTCAGAAAATAAACAAATGCTAGCAGAAATTTTTAAAAAAAGAAACAAGAAAATATTCAAATAAAACAATTTAACTTTACACTTAAAGGAACTAGAAGAATAACAACAAAGTCCAAAGTGAATAGTAGAAAGTAAATACTTAAGATTAGGGCAGAAATAAACAAAATAGAGTCTAAGAAAACTACACAAGATCTAAGAACTGGTTTTTTGAAAAAATAAATGAGATTGACAAACCTTTAACCAGACTCATCAAGAAAAAAAGAGAGCAGACCCAAATAAAATTAGGAATGAAAGAGAAGTAACTAACACCAAAGAAATACAAAGGATTAGAAGAAAATATTATGAACAATTATATGCCAACAAATAGAACAATCTGTAAGAAATAAAGGATAAATTTTAGGAACATATAATCTTCTAAAACTGAATCAGGAAAAATCAGAAAACCTGACTAGACTGATTACAGCTAATGAAATTGTAGCAGCGCCTGACCTGTGGTGGCGCAGTGGATAAAGCGTCGACCTGGACATGCTGAGGTCGCCGGTTCGAAACCCTGGGCTTGCCTGGTCAAGGCACATATGGGAGTTGATGCTTCCAGCTCCTCCCCCCCTTCTCTCTCTCTGTCTCTCTCTCCTCTGTCTCTCTCCTCTCTAAAAAATGAATAAATAAAGTAAAAAATAATAATAATAAAATAAAGAAAGAAAGAAATTGTAGCAGCAATCAAAAAACTTTGAACAAACAAATGTCCTGGACTGATAGCTTCACAGGGTAATTTTACCAAACAAAGAACTAACACCTGTCCTTCTGAAACTTTTCCCAAAAATTCAAGAGGAGGGAAGACTCCCAAGTTCATTTTATGAGACCAGCGTTACCCCATTTCAAAACCAAATAAAGACACTACAAAGAGAGAAAATGATAGGCCTCTGATAAACAGATGCAAAAATCCTCAACAAAATATTAGCAAACCAGCTCTGGCAATACATTAAAAGATCATAGTCTATTATCAAGTGGGATTTATTTCTGAGATGCAAGGTTGGTACAATATTCACAAGTCAGTAAACATGATACACCACATAAACAAAATGAAGGATAAAAATCACATGGTCACCAGTGATAAAAAAAAAAAAATCACATGGTCATATCAATAGATATGAAAAAGCTTTTGATAAAATCCAGCACCCATTTATGATAAAAAACTGTGGAAAGTGAGAATAGAGGGAACATACCTCAATGTAGTAGTAAAGGCCATATATGACAGACACACAGCCAACATCATACTCAAAGGGCAAAAACTAAAAGCATTTCCCCTAACATCAGGAACAGGACAGGGATGTCTGCTTTCACCACTTATTCAATGTAGTACTGGAAGTCCTAGCCACAGCAATCAGAGGAGAAGATATAAAAGGCATCCAGATTGGAAAGGAAGAGGTAAAACTGTCATTATTTGCAGATGACATGATACTGTGTATAGCTGTGATGGCAAACCTTTTTATAAAAACCGCCCACTTTTGCAGTGCTGGTCAACCTAGTCCCTCCCACCCACTAGTGGGCAGTAGTGGAGCAACCAAATGACACTGTGATTGGCCCACCATGAAAGCTGGACCACCCACTAGTGGGCGGGTTGACCAGCTCTGCAAAAGTGGGTAGTTTTTATAAAAAGATTTGCCATCACGTGAATAGAGAACCCTAAATATTCCCCCAAAAAACTACTTGAACTGATCGATGAATTCGGTAAAGTAGCAGGATACAAAATTAATATCCAGAAATCAGTTGTATTTCTATATACTAATAATGAACTATCAGAAAGAGAAACTAAGAAAACAATCCTATTTATAATTGCATCAAAAAAATAGCTTGGGCCTGACCAGGCGGTGGCACAGTGGATAGAGCATCGGACTGGGATGCAGAGGACCCAGGTTCGAGACCCTGAGGTCACCAACTTAAGCGCGGGCTCATCTGGTTTGAGCAAAAGCCCACCAGCTTGAACCCAAGGTCGCTGGCTTGAGCAAGGGGTTGCTTGGCCTGCTAAAGGCCCACAGTCAAGGCACATTTGAGAAGGCAATCAGTGAACAACTAAGGTGTTGCAACACACAATAAAAAGCTAATGATTGATGCTTCTCATCTCTCTCTGTTCCTGTCTGTCTGTCCCTGTCTATTCCTCTCTCTGACTCACTCTCTGTCTCTGTAAAAAAAATAAATAAATAAATAAATAGCTTGGAATAAATATAACCAAAGATAAAAAAGACCAGTACTTGGAAAATGATAAGACACTGAAGAAAGAAATTGAAGAAGAAACCAATAAATGGAAGCATAAACTATGTTCATGGATAGGAAGAATTAACATCATTAAAATGTCCATACTACCCAAAGCAATCTATAGATTCAACATAATTCCTATGGTGTATTTCACAGAACTAGAATAAATACTCCAAAAATTTAGATGGAACCACAAAAGACCTGGAATGACCACAGCACTCTTGAGAAAGAAAAACGGAGTAAGAAGAATCATGCTACCTGATAATCAAACTATACTACAAGACCATAGTAATCAAAACACATGTTGCTAGCATAAAAACAGAGCTATCAATCAATGGCAGAAAATAGCCCAGAAATAAACCCATACCTCTATGATCAATTAATATTTGACAAAGGAGTCAAGACATACATAGGGTAATGGGAAAATTGTACAGATTAAGTGCAAAAAATGAAATGGTTACATTCTTACACCATATACAGCAATAAACTCAAAATGGATTAAAGACTTAAATGTTAGGCTTGAAACCATAAAAATCCTAGAAGAAAACATAAGCAGAAATTCTCAGCTGTTTCTCATAGCAATATTTTTTATGATATATCTCCTAGGGCAAGGGAAACAAACAAACAAAAAAACAAATAGAACTATATCAAACTAAAATGTTTTTGCACAGCAGTTGAAACCATCAACAAAATGAAAAGAATTTATGAATGGGAGAACCAATTCATCAATGATACATCTAATAAGGGGTTAGTATCCAAAATTTATAAAAAACTCATGCAACTCAAAACCAAAAAAAAAAAAAATCCAATTAAAAAATGGGCAAAGGACCTGAATAGACACTTCTTCAAAGAGGACATACTGGTGGCCAATAAACATGAAAAAGTGCTCAACATCACTAATTATCAGAGAAATACAAGTTAAAACCACAATAAGATATCACGTTATACCTGTCAAAAAAGGCTGTCATCAGTAAATCAACAAGTATTGGGGAGGATATGGAGAAAAGGGAACCCTTATGTACTGTTGGTGAGAATGAAGATCAGTACAGCCACTGTAGAAAGCAGTATGGAGGCTCCTCAAAAAATTAAAAATGGGCTGTCTTATGACCCAGCAATTCTTTTTTTTTTTTTAAATATATATATATATATATATATATATATATATATATATATATATATATATAGTTAAATTTATTTATTTTTTTATTTTTTACAGAGACAGAGAGTGAGTCAGAGAGAGGGATAGACAGGGACAGACAGACAGGAACGGAGAGAGATGAGAAGCATCAATCATTAGTTTTTCATTGCGCGTTGCAACACCTTAGTTGTTCATTGATTGCTTTCTCATATGTGCGTTGACCACGGGCCTTCAGCAGACCAAGCAACCCCTTGCTGGAGCCAGTGACCTTGGGTCCAAGCTGGTGAGCCTCGCTCAAACCAGATGAGCCCGCACTCAAACTGGCGACCTCGGGGTCTCGAACCTGGGTCCTTCCGCATCCCAGTCCGACGCTCTATCCACTGCGCCACCACCAGGTCAGGCATGACCCAGCAATTCTACTTCTGGGACTATATCCAAAGAAACCCAAAACACTAATTCCCAAGAACATATATATGCACCCCTATGTTCATTGCAGCACTGTTTACAATAGCCAAGATTTGGAAGCAGCCCTAGTGCCCATCAGTAGATGAGTGGATAAAAAATGTTCTAGTACATTTACACAATGGAATACCAATCAGTTGTAAAAGAGAAGGAAATTTTACCTTTTGCAACAGCATGGATGTACCTGGAGAATATTATATACTAAGTGAAATAAGCCAGTCAGAAAAAGACAAATACCATGTGATTTCACTTACATGAGAAATCTAATGAACAAAATAAATTAACAACATGGAAACAGACTCCTAGATACAGAGATCAGACTGACAGCTGTCCAAGGGGAGTGGGTTGGGAGGCTGGGTGAGAAAGGTGGAGGTATTGAGGGGAAAAAAACTCATAGACAACAGTATTGTAATTTCCAAAGAGAAAGGGGGGTAATTAATTAAATAGAAAAACAGTTTTAAAGGTGATAATAAATAATGTATTAAAACTCTTTTACTGTCTAAATTTTTTCCTGAGGGCAGCTGGCACGAGTTTGTGGGGCAAGTGTACTTGGTTCCTGAATTTCAGCTAGCACATAGTAAGAATGGAGAGAATGAGGGATTAGTGCAAAAATTTATCTGAATCCCTTCAGTTCTTATGTTTGGATTGAGAGTTTTGGTAATGAGGGACACTTGTATAAGAAAGTATCCTATAAATGATGCAGTGCTATACAAAATGTTACCGTTCTGAAGATAACTGAGGGACAGAACTATTCAATGTCTTCCCTCCATTATGAGAAAGGGGTTTGTTGCTTATATCAGAGGAGGTAAATTATGCTGTGGTAATAAAGAACCCTCACATCTTAGTGGTTTAAAAAAGCAGAGGTTTATTTTTCAGTCACAGTACACATCCAGTTAGAGTCAGCAGGACAGTTCTGTTGTCAGAGTCCCAGGTTATCACAGGCTCCGTCTCAACTCTGCTTCCACAGTTGTTCAGCAGGGGAAATTGCACAGTGGCTCTTAAAGGCTCCTACCTGGAAGTGACACATGTAATTTCCACTGCCATTTCGTTGGCCAAACAAGTCAAAAAACTACATGACTTCAAGGAGGTGGTCAAATGCGATTCTATCATGTATCCAAAAGGAGAACTGGAATAGTCTGCAGTCTTGATGACCACTTTTACACTAAGCAGGCTTTATGGTCCCATGAGTTAACATAAAATATGAATAAATCAAATCCAGATTATGTTCTTTAAGATTCTAATTAGAAAATAGAAAACAGCATTTCTTTGTGTATGTATGTATATTTAATCACAGAATTATGCTAGTGAGAATTATATAGAACATTTATTAATTGGAAATGAAATCTTTTGGAAACTTCACAATTAGATGTACTATTTTGACCAAGTGGATTTCATTCTGTTTGAATTATATGTTCATTCAATAAACATTTGTTCAATGTGATGTGTATACAAGGCGCTGTGTTAGATTCTATGAGGATAAATAGATGAATGGGAAGTTTACAACCCCAACAGACAATAGCTATAATTAAGTTCTCTCTTTTCCTTTTTCTTTAAAACAACTTTAACAGAATTTTTCAATATGATAAAATCTGTTTAGGTATATACAGTGTGTCTGTAAAGTCATGGTGCACTTTTGACCGGTCACAAGAAAGCAACAAAAGACAATAGAAATGTGAAATCTGCACCAAATAAAAGGAAAACTTTCCCAGTTTCATACCTATTCAGTGCAGTTCGATGTGGGCTCACACACAGATTTTTTAGGGCTCCTTAGGAAGCTATCCCGTAGCAGGCTTCCCCAAACTATGGCCTGCGGGCCACATGCGGCCCCCTGAGGCCATTTATCGGGCCCCCCACCACACTTCCAGAAGGGGCACCTCTTTCATTGGTGGTCAGTGAGAGGAGCACTGTATGTGGCGGCCCTCCAATGGTCTGAGGGACAGTGAACTGGTCCCCTGTGTAAAAAGTTTGGGGACCCCTGCTACAGACTCATCACTGACTGATGGCCTACCAGAACGGGGTTTCTCCACCAAACTGCCGGTTTCCTTCAACTGCTTATCCCACCGAGTAATGTTATTCCTACATGGTGGCACTTTGTTATAAATGCGCCGATATTCACGTTGCACTTTGGTCACGGATTTGAATTTAGTGAACCACAGAACACACTGAACTTTCCTCTGTACCGTCCACATCTTGACTGGCATGACCATGGGCTGCTCCACTGTGTACACGGTGTTACTTCATCATCTGCGCATGCGCACATGCTGCCACATCATCCTACAGAAACTGGGAGGGTTTTCCTTTTATTTGGTGCAGATTTCACATTTCTATTGTCTTTTGTTGCTTTCCTGTGACCGGTCAAAAGTGCACCATGACTTTACGGACACACTGTATATACACTGTGACACTTTGCCCCTTTTTGGTCTTAGCAGTTATTTATTGATAAGTTACAGAATATTACTTAAACTAGCTTAAGAATAAAAAGGTGTTTTGTTAGAAGAGGGATATAGGGTTATGTCACAGAGTTTAAGGGCAGGAAGTGCAGCTGAATCTCAGAGGCTGCTGTCACCAATACAGAAAGTTGGGAGCTGGGACTGTTTTCCTTCTCCAAGTATAGATGATTCCTTGCCAATGTCTCTCTTCTATATATATATTTCATTTTTTAATATGTTAACTGGCTTTTTTTTCTTAAAGGGGTATTTTTTTTAAATTTTATTTATTTATTCATTTTTAGAGAGGAGAGAAAGAGGGAGAGAGAGAGAGACAGAGAGGGAGAGAGAGGAGAGAGAGAGAGAGAGAGAAAGGGGGAGGAGCTGGAAGCATCAACTCCCATATGTGCCTTGACCAGACAAGCCCAGGGTTTCGAACAGGCGACCTCAGCATTTCCAGGTCGACGCTTTATCCACTGCACCACCACAGGTCAGGCTTAAAGGGGTATTTTAACCCAAGATTTCACACACTTAAAAGAAACTAACTACAACGTCTAGAACCTTTTTATTCCCTAAGTTCCACATCTTGGTTAATTCTCAAGTTAGCCGCTATCAGAGTTTGGAAATAATGGAGTTGGCCCTAAAATATCACAGGTTAGGATAATTGACAACTTTGTGATAGAGAAAGAAGCACGTCTAGTAGTTTAAAATTGAAGAAACTCGTGATGCCAGTTGAAAGTTCTGCTATACAGTCAGCATCAGTTTGCATAGTCTAGTGCAGGGGTAGTCAACCTTTTTATACCTACCACCCACTTTTGTATCTCTGTTAGTAGTAAAATTTTCTAACCGCCCACCGGTTCTACAGTAATGGTGATTTATAAAGTAGGGAAGTAACTTTACTTTATAAAATTTATAAAGCACAGTTACAGCAAGTTAAAGTATATAATAATTATTACTTACCAAGTACTTTATGTCGAATTTTCACTGTTTGGCAGAATAAATCTTTATAAAACAACTTACTATAGTTAAATCTATCTTTTTATTTATACTTTGGTTGCTTCACTACCGCCCACCATGAAAACTGGAATGCCCACTAGTGGGCAGTAGGGACCAGGTTGACTACCACTGGTCTAGTGGATCAGGCTAATTAGAATAATCAGGGTAAGAAGGTGGAACTGAAGCTGACTTGTAGCAACAGCACCCCCCCCAACCCTGGCAGGCACCATCTCCATTGTAACCCTTTCATCCGTTCCTTCGCCCACTCCCTAGGTGCATACAGATTACTGAATTGTCTAACGCTTAGAAGTCACCTACTTTCCTGTAAACTGTGTGTACTTGTTTCTCTAGCCAAGTGGCCTTGCATTCTTTACCTCTGCTATATCTCCTTTCTTCCTGGCTGAAAAACGTTCATAGCTCCACCTCAGCAGATGTTTGAGGAGAAGGACTGTGGGAAATGAGTAGGTGTTACCTGGAAGAGGGGATCCCCAGAAAACAAACAATAACAGAGAAAGGTGAGTAAAAGCTACATATGGGGTTAGGTGTATTTGTTGAGGATATATGTTAAGAGCTGACAAAAAGGGGAAGGGGCCTGGGTTCAAACTTTGAAATATCTGAACTGTCCTTCTAAGACATTCATATGCTCTTGTTGCTATGCTGATGAACGGGTCTTCTTAGGTTCAGGTAAACATTCAGACTCACTCAGCTGCGGTAGGTTTGTTGATTCAGAAGGCTCCTAGACAGGAACCGCAGCTCGCCAGCAGGGCAGCGTACATGTTTCTCATTGGTGGTTGTGCCCCTTACAGCAAGCCAGGCAAGCAGTTCGTGTAGCTATCTGGGAGACCTCCTTGCAAGTGAAAGCTCAAATGCGAGGAGACAAGGCTTACACCAGGTAGGTGCAGGGGCCACAGTGGCTTTAAAAACCTCATGTTCCACAGAAGACGACATTTCTTATACAACTCCACAGAGGTGGCTTCCAGCCCTCCCACTCAGGGAAGTCAGGCTTCCTGTCGGGTATTTATAGTTTATTTATAGTCCCTCTGAGTCCAGATGCAAGTTTACTCATCATTTTTAGTATAAACAATGTTGCCTAGTAACATAGATGGCAAACCTATTTCCATCAGAGCTAAGAGAGTTAATTAGCTGAAGGTTTAGATTTTTAACTGAACCTTTAATTAACTGATGGAAAAGATTTTAACTCTACTTATACTTGTTATTCTTAGTATCTTCCATAGTCCTTTTCATTTGGGAAGTACTTAGTAACACACATTTGCTACCTTTGATGTAGTGTGTTTTAACTTTTTCTGATGAAAAAAGTATGAAATAGGAAGAAGTGTTGAGAGTAAAGGAATGCTGGAAAGGTAGACAAGGACCACTAGACTATTATAAACACTGAATTGCGTAAAAAAATCTTGGCTTTTATTTATCTTACAGGTGATTGAGAAAAATATATATATATATAAGTTTTAAGTAAGAGTGATATGGTCAAGAATTGCACTTTCGAAGGTGGTGTTTGACTGTAGTGTGGAGAGTGGGTGAGAGGGGATTTAGACTTGAGGCTGGTTGGCACATTTCTACTTAATATTTGCCATTCTTTGGGGAGATAGTTCTCCTATAAGCAGAAAGAAGGACTACTGAATTTTGTGCTCTACAGGAGTTTAGAATTGCTGGACAGATGAAAATGGTCCCTTGGAGGGGTATGAATCAGCTTGTTCTTCTTAATTTATTCCTGAGTTTGGGAGGACTACCCTGAACTGCCCCCTGAGAACTATGGATGATCGCTTCTCGGCCTTCTGGCTAAGATCAAGTGTAGAACCGCGGATTAACACGAAGGATATCTGGCCTCCATTGGTCTCCATTTGACTCACCAGCATGCCTTACTTTGCTTTTTACTGGAGTCAAAGTATAGAATAGACTTTCAGTGGGTATTTTTGGTTTGTTTTTAGGTTTAGTTTTAGGGCAAGCTAAGAGTTTCTTTAATGGTTAACTGGCTTAATTAATATTTGTAGTGATTAACTATTTCTAATTACAAGCAGCTAAGAAACAGAATGCTTCACATTTTTCTGTTGCTTACATTGCCCTTTACTACCCTTCCTTACCTGATTTATGGTGTTCTGTCTAATATAAATATACAGTTTATAAAATCTGATTGGCCCTGCAGCCAAATCAAGTTGATCTGTGATTGGCTTATTATGGGCGCAGAGAATGCAGGCAATTCTGCTTGATTGTATTTGTGTCTAGAGAGTACTGATTGATTACTTCCTTCCCCTCCATCACCATAAAGCTGCACAGAGGACAAACACTTACTGGATTTGGTTCAGGTCAGTAAAAAACCAAATTATGGTTATCCACACTGTTACTTTTTATGGCACGAAAGACAGTTGGGTGTCTTAGCACATGCGAAACAGGAAATTTAGCAGTGGTTTGCCTTCATCTTTATGGCATAACAGTTCTCATCCTTGTGCCACAGCAAATGTGTACTTCACCTCACAAAATCTAAGGTATGGTGACAGATCTTTCCTTTTTTACCGATCATCAAGTCAAACAACTCTCTTGAAAAGTAAATATTTTGTTGTAATCATGCTTTGGTCTTCATAGTATCTACTGTGATAACTTTTATAGATGAGTGTGGAGATAAAAAGACCAAATAATATTAATTTAGGTGATTTTTAAAATGTTGCTTGCTCTACAACCAGATATCAGTCCCAATAGGCAGTTGATGGATGAAAAGGTTCTTTTAATGTTAATGTGGGTCAGCACTTTGCCCAAAAGAAATAGTGACAGAAATTGGGAGGGAGCCAAGTGGGGCAAAACCTATGAGGCATACTTGGCAAATAAATGCCATTTGACATTTAATTATGATGAACTTAACTGTAGTTGTTATTTTAGGAGTGATGTGTTCTTTAATTACTGGCTTTTTTTTTTCTTTTTTAGTGCCTTATTTACTTTAAGCTTGGTCAGATCTTACTGGTAAAGAATTTAAGTTTGCTCTACTACTCTGTCTTAGGTATCTGACCTTGTGCAAGTCAACTATCCTCTGAATGTGCTTGCTTATTTGGACAATGGGGGTAAATACCTACCCTATCTCCTCACAAGGTGGTTGTGAGTTGCAAATGACAATACTTGGAAAGAAAGAAGCAGCGAGGTGTACTTGAAAGTATCTGGTCTTTAGAATCAGTTCTGCTTCAAAATGAATGCTGCTACTGACTGGATATATGTAACCTCGCTTCAGTGTCTTATCTGTAAGGGGGAGAGAGTTAGCCCTGTTTGCCAGAGTTTTTGTGACAACTGAATATCTCAATGTAAAGTATTTTACATATTACTTTGCACAGTTAGGCACTTAGGAAACAGTAGCTGCTGTTACAAATCCTGATCTTGACTCAATGCTTGTACATGCTACTCACTGAAGAGTAAACTAAAGATCAGAAAGTAAAGTAATTAGCCCAGATTATATGATGAGCTGGTGGGTGATTTAGCTATTGGGCTTTTTCTGCTATATCACTTAGGCTACCATTAATAAATGATAACGTGGGAAAATAAGCAGAAGCATCCTCTACCAGCTACCTCTGAAGAGCTCATAGCTTTAACCTAATGTTTCTCTTTCCTCTGTAAATTGTACTTACTGATCCCAAGGGCCAGCTGAATACTCATAGCTGAGTAGGCTGCTCTGTAGTAGACCCGCACTTCTGTGCTTGCCTGTTGAATTGGGTTCTTACTAGGAGTAAGTTGTGTTTTACTCAGAAACCTATTTTGAACATTTATGCTTCTTATAATAATAATAAAACATTAATAAACATGTAAATTAGTGAGTATAAAGAAAAGATCATTCTTTCTTTGAAAGTTAAGTTGAATGCTTTGGGACATCCCATTATAAATGACTTATTAACAAATTTGCTATCAAATTGGATAACTCTTAAGAGATGGGGGTGGGGGACTTATCAATGTCTAAAACAGTACATGTTAAAGTGTTCATGGACCAACTAACTGATCTTTAGAATATTAGTGGTTCTCAGGGAAATGAGGAGCTCACACCAGAGTGGAAATGAACTACATCACTAAGCACACTGTTTAGTTCAGCTGACATTTTTTTTCACAGTAAGACTTTCTCCTTGAAGTAAGCAGAACATTAATTTACATCTGGCACAAGCATTTTTATCTCATGGTGGCTAGACTCCTACTCTAATGGATTCTGTATTCATATTCTTTCAGAAGTGCTTTTAAATTCTTTCTTCGTTTATAGAAACCATAAGTGGAAATCATAGATGATGAATCATTGTGAGCATGGCTAATACAAGAAAGAGAACCCAAATTCAGTGGGAGGCCCATATCAAATATATAGCACTAGCCCTATATGAAAAAATTTGTGAATAAATGTGCTCTCATGTGTTTAAATTATAAAGTAACATCTTTAATGATATGTAAATATAATTTTTCAAGTACAGGATTTCCCCACTATCCAAAAGTAGAGCATATCCTGTGAAACCTTTCTAAGCTGAAATGGTATAAGGCAGTGATTTTCAACTGGTGTGCCACAAGAATTTTTAAAACATGCAATACCTGACTATTTAGTCAGGGGCATTGACCTCTTATTCCTTAGATTGTCAAATAAAAAACTGACAGCAGCCAACACAACAATAGCTGCCTAGCATGAATGAATCAAAATTATACCTATTTTTCTTTGTCAGATTGGCAAAAAAATATTTCTTTTCGGTGTGCTGCAGAATTTTAGTAATGAGTTTATGTGTCTTGAGATGAAAAATGTTGAAAATCTCTGACATTAGGCAAAGAAGCAATTACCACTCATTTGTATGTGAAAAAATTTTAATGTTCCTAGACCCAAAAATCTTACCAAATCATGCCAAAACACATATAAAACCTGAAATAACGCTAACATGTAGTGAAAACAGGGATGCACAAAATAAACCGAAATAAAGCCCAGATGCTCCCACACACAGTTCACAGCTCTGGCGGCTGGATGCTGAGATGCTGAGTGTAGTTCTTGGGCTGGAGCTGGGCAGAACCACAGCCCCACTGGGGGGCCACTGCCTGTGTAACTGGCTTGCAGCCACATACATGCTGAATGCTATTTTTGCTTTTCGCCTTTCTTTGTAAAAGTGAAAATCCTCTTTGAATTTCTTTCACTTGGTGGAAATATGTTCTAATGTAAGTTTTCATAAAAGCGAAAGTGATGTGAAATGAACTTTCAAAAATTGGGGAATACCTATACTGACTTTCCCCTTTAATGAACCAGCTATAGGTTTCATCTGACAAGGGGGCTTTTACTATATATACCGAGTCCCAACTTGACTGGAAATATATCTTTGACCTCTGCAGCAGTCTTAGCATCCTATTCATGCACCTGTATACCTTTACCATGGTGTATTGTAATTTTTAAATTGAATGTCAGTTCTTGTATTCTAAGTGTCTTGAAAGCCATAGTCCTTTCTGTAACCTTCATGAGTTTCTAGTCTAGGGGAAAAGGCAGACATTAAGTAAGTAATTTCAATCAGATTATTGAGTTATCTGAGCAAGTAGTTTGGGGTGCTGTATGCTCCCATAGCAAGGAGATACAATTTAGTTTAAAAGTTAAAGAATACCCCACTTTTTCACCTTGATCTTATGTAAGTATATATCACAGTGCTTTTAGGGTACACAAAGAAATAGAATGTCTATATTGGTGCCTTCTACCACGAAACTTCAATTTTCATTGTATATCAGAGTTTTTGGCTGCTGATTTTTAAATTTACAATGTAGCTTACAAAGCTAAATATCTTATCTTGTTATAGGTGAATTTAAATTCAATACTTATTTTTAATTTTCACTTTTTTGATTAAATCACATATATCCCAATTATTTTTAAAAGAGTTATTTAACATCTGATTTCAGAGTGTATTTTGTTTTTTGGGGTTTTTTTTCATTAAAAAGAAATTCTGATGCAATGTGTTTGTGGTACCTGGTAGAAAAAAAATAAAAAATAACCAATGTTAAGAGCCCAGGATTCATCTATCCACACTTTAAATTTCTGACTTTTTAAATAGATTGATTTTAACAACAAGCTAGATAGGGTTCTAAACCCTTACTTCTAGCTACTTAGTTGCTAGAAACATAATTAAAACCTAACTTTTCCAGTGTTATGCTCAATTCTCCTGAAACTATATCCTTCTTACTTTCTTATTTAGATCAGTTACCATTTTTCTTCCAGTCACCCAGTTAGAAAATGCTGTCTTCTTTGACTTCTCTCTGTCCATTTGCCACACATTCTATAAGGTCTGTCCCTGTAACATCTTTTAACATCCATTTCAATTTTAAATCTTGTTGCTTCCAGCCAAGGTTAAATCTGTCACCTTGAAGAGTTTTCTAACTGGCTTCCCTACTGGTGGTGTCTTCACTTACAAATTCATTCTTCACTGTTGCCAAAAAAATAAAAATTTTTTTTGAGCCATCCTTCTAGATCCTCATTCTCTCCCAAATAAAGAACATATTTGCTCCTTGATAATTTAGTAAGGATTTCATTCAAGATCCTCTTTTGTTAGATTTTAACATCTTCCAAATCAGTGTCGGTGCCATTAATGTATTCGTTTGTTCTTTTTTTTTTTTTTTGTATTTTTCTGAAGCTAGAAATGGGGAGAGACAGTCAGACAGACTCCCGCATGCGCCCGACCAGGATCCACCTGGCACGCCCATCAGGGGGTGACACTCTGCCCACCAGGGGGCGATGCTCTGCCCCTTGGGGGGGGGCCGCTCTGCGGAGACCAGAGCCACTCTAGCGCCTGGGGCAGAGGCCAAGGAGCCATCCCCAGCGCCCGGGCCATCTTTGCTCCAATGGAGTCTCGGCTGCAGGAGGGGAAGAGAGAGACAGAGGAAGGAGAGGGGGAAGGGTGGAGAAGCAGATGGACGCCTCTCCTGTGTGCCCTGGCCGGGAATCGAACCCCGGGATTTCCGCACGCCAGGCCGACGCTCTACCACTGAGCCAACTGGCCAGGGCCTATTCGTTTATTCTTTAAGTAACTATTTGAATGCAGTACACTACACAATTGTTAGAGACGTAGTGATCCCTGTTCTGTTGGATTTTACTATTTTCTCATCTTTGGGTTCTTTATGTCTATAGCACAAATATTTATTGAGTTTACATAAATACAGGATACTTTTGCATTTATAATGTTTGATTTTTATGAAGTTGGAGAAGATATAAAAAATATATATTTCTAGAATTAAAATTAAACTTAAGATCTTTTCTAATCTGGGTAAGTAAACTGATATTTTCTGTTATACATTCTTAAATGTTAGTACAATTTAAATTTTAATGAAATTATATGTTTTTAATTTTTAAAAATAAGATATTCTGATAAAATATTTAATTTAACTTTTTTTTAATATCCCAGGATTACCAAATTTTAAAGGATTATTCTAAATCATGTGTTGTAACTCATTCTTTTTATAGTTGACAGGAAACTTGGAATGTGAAATGCTACTGGGTTAGTACAGTAAAATTAATTCTTGATGTATTTATGTAATATTTATTACTTACTTTTAAACTGTAAGAATAGATTTATTAAAACTGATTATTTATAAAACAAAACAAATACTATTGTCTTTAAACCTCTATGTGAAGAGAGGTTTGCATAATATACTGATATAAACCAGTTAACTGAATAGTTGAGATTTTTTTTTTTTTTTCTTTTCCATTTTTCTGAAGCTGGAAACAGGGAGAGACAGTCAGACAGACTCCCGCATGCGCCCGACCGGGATCCACCCGGCACGCCCTCCAGGGGCGAAGCTCTGCCCACCAGGGGGCGATGCTCTGCCCATCCTGGGTGTCGCCATGTTGCGACCAGAGCCACTCTAGCGCCTGGGGCAGAGGCCAAGGAGCCATCCCCAGCACCCGGGCCATCTTTGCTCCAATGGAGCCTTGGCTGCGGGATGGGAAGAGAGAGACAGAGAGGAAAGCGCGGCGGAGGGATGGAGAAGCAACTGGGCGCTTCTCCTGTGTG
Organism: Saccopteryx bilineata; assembly: GCF_036850765.1. Taxonomy (NCBI): domain Eukaryota; kingdom Metazoa; phylum Chordata; class Mammalia; order Chiroptera; family Emballonuridae; genus Saccopteryx; species Saccopteryx bilineata. The sequence goes on along the minus strand of NC_089494.1, from coordinate 237,835,866 downwards.
CCCTGGCCGGGAATCGAACCCGGGTCCTCAGCACGCTAGGCCGATGCTCTACCGCTGAGCCAACCGGCCAGGGCCTGAATAGTTGAGATTTAAATTGAGTGAAGCCACGCTGTTGAAGTGAGCTTACCTGCATCTACCTTAATGACATTTCAGTGTTACTATTGTAATACTGAATAGTGTCATCTGTTAAGTTCACAAATTAATATCTACAGCTTTCAGTAGAATCTTAAAGAGATGTATTATAATTTATAAACATAATAAAAAAAAAAAGAAACCACTTCTGCCTGATCAGTGGTGGTGCTGTGGATAGAGTATCGACCTGGAACACTGAGGTTCCAGGTTCAAAACCCTAAAGTTGCCTACTTGAGCATGGACTTACCTGGCTTGGGCTCGGGGTTGCTGGCTTGAGTGTGGGATCATCCACATGATCCCATGGTTGCTGGCTTAAGCCTAAGGTTGCTGGCTTGAGCAAGGGGTCACTAGCTCAGCTATAGTCCTCCAGTCAAGGCACATATGAGAAAGCAATCAGCAATAACTGAAGTGATACACTTACAAGTTGATACTTCTCATCTCTCTCCCTTCCAGTCTCTGTCTTTCTCTGCCTCTCTCTGTCTCTCTTACACTTAAAAAAAAAAAAACTTTCAAAGTGGAATCAGCTATTTCATTATGTAAACTTATAGAATAGGATCTTTCTAGATCACCTCCTATCTATGTTGTGAGCAGGAAAGTAGGAAATAATCAGTCAACTCATAAGCATAGATTTGGTCCTGTTGTATATACAGCATAGATACCATTTGATAATGATGGTTTATTATTTTAATTTACCTGCTTAAATCAAGCACTTTATGTATTATAAGTCAGAGGATTCCTTTTAGTGCCCTCTGTTTATGATGTATTACTTAGAAATTCTTAAAGCAGTTTAAAATTTTATCTCTACCTTTTTCTTTTTTCATCATATGGGATACTAATCAAGATTCTTTTTGAGAATTAATTGACTTTGCTTTACATAATTAATTAATTTCAAATTAATAAAGCCTAGTGAATATTTTTCTTAGTTTCATTGAATTTTTGCTTTTAATGCTTTTGCTTTGTTTTTACCCCATTTTAGGTAACATGTTGAGCAACACATAAAATGTCAACAATTCTAATTTAATTCATTTCAGATGTAAACAACTTATAAAACTAACTCTAATAAACTTTTTAGGTAAAAATATAATGATAAATTCACTGACCAACATTTGAGCAGATTTGAAGCAGAAATTGCATGTGGATTCCACCTGACCAGGGGGTGGCGCAGTGGATAGAGCATTGGACTGGGGTGCGCAAGGCCCAGGTTCAAAACCCCAAGGTCGCTGGCTTGAACGCAGGGTCACTGGCTTGAGCATGGGATCATAGACATGACCCCATGGTCGCTGGCTTGAGCCCAAGGTTGCTGGCTTGAGCCCGAGGTCACTGATTTGAGCAAGAGGTCACTTGCTCTGCTGTAGCCCCCCAGTGAAGGCACATATGAGAAAGCAATCATTGAGCAACTAAGGTGCTGCAGTGAAGAATTGATGCTTCTCATCTCTCTCCTTTTCTGTCTGTCCTATTTGTCCCACTCTCTGTCTCTGTCAAAAAAAATAAAAAAGAAATCGCATGTGGATTCCTTAACTACATTTTGAAAAATATATTCATTATTGACACTTAGGTATTTTGTGAGCTTTTGTGTATCATTTAAATAAAGCAGCATTATTACAAGATAAGTACAGAATATAATTTGATAATCAGTTTCAAGAAAGTATTGTGTTAGTCTGAAAAGACATCTGCTATTTAGTCATTCACTTTCAAAGTCATAAAAAATTTATACTTAAAGAATAAAATAGAAAAAAGAAATTTTTAGACACTATATTCTCCTTAAGCTGAAAAACATCCTGAAAAGATTTTGTCACCAGAGGTATGTTTCTCTAATATCTTTGTTACTATTAGGTTCTTAATTTTATTATATAAATTTTAAAATGTACAGTATAAGTATACTGTTTATTATCATTCTTACAATTGTTGAACTCATTTGCTCATTAGAGAAATATTTACATCTACTGCCTGTCAGGTGTTGGGCTGCAGTGACAATAGTAAGAATAAGAAAAATAAATAAGTGAATAAACACTCAATACGCCAGGTGGTGATAGTGCTATGAAAACAAGAGTGTCAGAGAATAGAGAATGAATGAGATGTCTACTTTATGTAGAGTAGTTGGTGAAGATCATTTTGACAATATTATAATTTTTAATATGTTTTGATCTTTTATAAATAATTACCCTAAGTTTTTCTCATCAGAGCTGAATAAATTTTTCAGCAAAACAATTTTATATTGTTTGACAAAAGTTGATGGAACAAAAGAAACTGTTATTTAAATAAATGCTGAATTCTGTGCCATGTAAAGCATTAATGTTTAAGCTTACTGAATATTTTCCATAAAGTATTTAGCCCAAGAATTTAGTTAAAGCTAGGAAATATTTCTGTAAACCCCCTTCTAACATGGAGACTATAACAAACTACTGTTATCAGTGAAAAGTTACTCAACCACATTAGCAACCACATTAGTAATCAGAGAAATGTGAAGTAAAACCAAATGGGATGCTACTAAACACTGGTCAGGATGACTAAAGTGAAAGACAATACTAGTGCTGGCTGCATGTGGAATGACTCGAATTCTCATATGCAGCTTGTAGAAGTGTAAATGGATAAGAGCAATGACAGATGAACATATGCATACCTTATGAACTAGCAGTTTTGTTTCTGGATATAGATACTTAACTGGAATGCATGTACGTGTGTACATGTATACATGTTTACCAGACATGTACAAGAATCTTCATAGCATTATTTGCAAATCTAAAACTAGAAACAACTGAAATGTCGATCAGCAATAGAATGGATTTTGCTGGTCATATATTTATACAGTGGAATACTATATGGCCATAAGAACCAACTCTCAGGTACTACAGACAACAACACAGATTAATTTTAAAACGATGGTTAAAAAAATACATTTATATGAAATTCAAAAGCTGATAAAATTAATTTATGCTAAAGATAGTGGTTACCTCTTGATAACATTATACGGAGTGAAATAAGTAAATCAGAAAAAACTAAGAACTGCATGATTCCATACATAGGTGGGACATAAAAACGAGATTAAGAGACATGGACAAGAGTGTGGTGGTTACGGGGGTGGGGTGGGGGGGGGTGAGGCACAAAGAAAACCAGATAGAAGGTGACAGAGGACAATCTGACTTTGGGAGATGTTTTCTTTGAACATATATACCCTGATTTATTGATGTCACCCCATTAAAATTAATAAAAATTTATATATAAAAAAAGATAGTGGTTACCTTTTGAGACAGAGTATAATGAAGACCTCTTGAGTGACTTTCTTAACCTGGGTAGGGTCCATATTGTGCAAATTTATTGAGCTCTCCACTTATGATTTGTACACTTTTCTATTGAATGTCAATCTTCAATTTAAAAGTGTTTTTAAAGGTGTAGGCACTAGTTGATATCCACTTGGAAAATAGATTAGAAAAAATTATTTGCAAAACAAGACAGAGTTAATATCTGTAATGTAGAAGGAGCTTCTAGATAGTGATAAGGAAAAGACAAACAGCCCAGGAGAAAAATAGTCAAAGATGTAGTTCAGAAAACTGGTAGTCAAAATGGCCTCTGAGCCTATGAAAATATGCTCAAGCCCAGCAGTCATCTGGAATTAAAATAATTAAAATACTCATTGTTGACTATTGGGCCTAAGGAAATAGATTAAAAGGGTAGACTCACTTTAGTTTTGGAAATGTGAATTTTAGAAAGGTAGTTATGTGTTTAAATATAAAACACACACACCTTCAACCAAGCAGTCCCATTCCTGGGAATAAATTCCATAGACTTAAAAGCCTCACATGTATATTTATTTCAGCATTATTTTAATAATATAAAATGTAAACTGGAGATTAACTCAAATGCCCATTAGCAAGTAGATAGCTTAATAAGTTGTATTTTACAATTATGATATATACAGCTGTTAAGAAGATCATTATTGGCCCTAGCCGGTTGGCTCAGTGGTAGAGCGTCAGCCTGGTGTGCGGGGGACCCGGGTTCGATTCCCGGCCAGGGCACATAAGGAGAAGCGCCCATTTGCTTCTCCACACCCCCCCTCCTTCCTCTCTGTCTCTCTCTTCCCCTCCTGCAGCCAAGGCTCCATTGGAGCAAAGATGGCCCGGGCGCTGGGGATGGCTCCTTGGCCTCTGCCTCAGGCGCTAGAGTGGCTCTGGTTGCGGCAGAGCATCGCCCCTGGTGGGCAGAGCTTCGCCCCTGGTGGGCGTGCCAGGTGGATCCCGGTCGGGCACATGCGGGAGTCTGTCTGACTGTCTCTCCCCGTTTCCAGCTTCAGAAAAAAAAAAGAAGATCATTATTCATTTATGCATATATATTATTAATATATTTGAAAAAAGCAAAATGCCAGAAAGTTTAATACAACATGATGTTCATTTATAAAACAATAACAAAACTTCTATATATGTACATGTAAGTTGTATGTGATTTTATAAACATGAAGAAAGATGTGAGAGGCTTTATAACCAGCCTCTCAACATTGGTTACTGGGGAGAATGAGTGGACCAGGATTGGCAAAGGTCTCAGTTAAAAAGTATGTGATGTAAGTCCACTGATACAAAAGTTTGGGTTTTTAGCATATGTATATGTAACTGAACTCATGATCATGATAGCACTGGTTAAATGCTGTTACTTGGCTTTTTTCAACCTGAGATCCTGGTTGAGATCCCTTTAAAATCAGGGAGTCTATTTCAATGACTCCTAGAGTCCACCTGCATCTCTAGACCATTCAGAACAGCTACTACATTAAAGAGATCTATATTTAATGTATATCTTAATATCTTTGAGTAAAGGGTCTTTGGGCCCTCTTGGGAGTGGGCTCATAGTTTAATATTTTAACATTCACATCTCCTTAAGTTTTTGGATTTCTTCTCTGTACTATCTTGAGAAATGTCTGGCATCTCTGTGGCCTTTAATAAAGTTCCGCTCTTGAGTTCAGGCTTCAACAGACAACAAAACAAAGTCATTTCTAGCTTTTGGAGCTAGCACATTGTAAGTAGAGTCACTGATAAATGATGTCATATTAATAGATTGAATCCAATTAAAAGTTATATTTATTTATCAAAATGTAGTCATTTGTAATATTCATTTAATTATTCTTTTCTCTGCCAGAGTGTAAGTTTAAAGCCTCTTTTAAAAAAAAGATCTGTTTGAGATTCATTTTTCTATTTTGTGGGGTGTTTTGTACATATAAATGCTTGGTAAATACTATTTGAATAGAAACAACAATAACAAGATTATTATGAATTACTACAGTGGCAGTTCTTCATTGTGTGGGTCTGTGCCATGCATTACAAGATGTTTATTACCTTTGGCCCCTCCCCACTCAGTGCAATAGCACTCTGGTCATTACAACAACTAAAATTCTACCCCAACTTCCAGCATTCCTTATGGGATGCAGGGGAGGGGAGGTGGGTGTTGGTGTTACCGCTGTCCTTGTTGAGAGCTACAAAGTTAGTTAGAGTAACTGAAATCTTTCAAAAGGTAGTAGTGCCTGTGCTAAACCTTGAAGGATGAGTAGGATTTTAAAACCACAGAAACTGAGATACAAACAGCATATCAAAGACGGAGCAACATAATGTAGACTCCGCCTTGACAGATGAAGCGGTACATCTATGTTGGAAGATAAAGTTGGATGGTTAGTAGAGTGAGAAGGGTGTTGATTAGGAATCTGACAAGTGAGAGGAGAGGGAAGTGTCATTTCACTCTCTAATGTATCTTGCATACTACTGCAAAATTAATTTCTTAAAACACTGCTATGTTCAACAGTCCACTTAATATTGCCTGCTACTCTATACATCTTTGCTTTGTGCTCAAGGCATTTTATCTCATCATATTCATCCAACTTTATCTCTCACTACTCCTTAAAAGTAATTAGTGCCTGACCAGGCAGTGGCGCAATGGATAGAGTGTTGGACTGGGATGCGGAGGACCCAGGTTCGAGACCCCAAGGTCGCCAGCTTGAGCGCTGACTAATCTGGTTTGAGCAGAAGCTCACCAGGTTGGACCCAAGGTCACTGGCTCGAGCAAGGGGTTACTCAGTCTGCTGAAGGCCCATGGTCAAGGCACATGTGAGAAAGCAATCAATGAACAACTAAGGTGTCCCAACGAAAAACTAAGGATTGATGCTTCTCATCTCTCTGCGTTCCTGTCTGTCCCTGTCTATCCCTCTCTCTGACTCTGTCTCTGTAAAAAAAAAAAAAAAAAGAGGAAAAAAAGAGTAATTAGTTATGTCTGGCTGATTGATTAAAATAATATTTCCCCCTTTCTTTGTCAATATGCTCACTTCATGCTTTTTTTAAATGTCTTTAATTTTTATAAGAGAAGCCTTATAAAAATCTACCATCATTCTGCCTATTTACTTCCTACTCTTAGAAGCCTTCTCTCTAATAAAATTAGCCCATACCATCCTGCACCATCCTGATATCTCCTTTTTCTTATGGTATTTATGGTTTGTCCTATAGTGTTTAGCACAAAATTGTATATGGATTTTTATGTCTCTCATTTTTTTTTCTTTGAATGATTTTTATTCTTTTAAAGAACTGTATGAAGTTAAGATATATGGATTTTTGCCTCACAATATATTTTAAGCCTCCAAAGCAGCTTTTTTTCCTTGGTCAATGGATAAAAGATATTGCCTTTTGAGTGAAATATTTGATATAGTGTTAGATATTGAGCATCCTGAAAGTGTTTTTTATATTTAAATTACCATAATTATCATTGAAATTTGGACATTATACTAAACTGTAGCCAAGTCCTAATTCTGGGGCAAAATTGGCTTCATGTTTTTTTAGTTGAAGAAAAATATCTACTGCCACATTTTGATCCTTTGTACTTTTCAAACTTTTTCTTCTCCTTATTTTTTTTCTCAAATGAATTTGTATGCAGAATCTTACTTTATTAGTTAAATGTACCCCTTTCCTGAAGGGAGGAGATAGAGGTGGAAAGCTCCAAATCAGATCCTCACCTTTGTTCTCTCTCTTTATCCCCAATCCAAAGAATACAGCTTGAAAAATCACTACAACTCATCTAATTTAAAAAATGCTTATTAAAAAACTATTGTTTTTGTGATATTTCATTTATGATCTTAGTATTAAATAGAAACACTTTAGTTTTGCAGTGATTTTTAAGTACAAAGAAAAATGCTCCGGAATAAATTTCTTGTTCAGCAATGAAAGAGTTAATATACTAAGCAGCAGAGACAGATACTGCAAAGGGATAATGCTTTCTGTCTCTGTCATTTGTGGTTTAAGGAAAGGGGGTAGTGTTCTGCATTTGAAAGGGCTTTAATGAATGCTGTCAGTGTTTGTGAGAGCTAATGGTCAGTATGGGAAAGGAGAGCAGGGGAAAGTGGTCTAGCTGCTTCAGGATAGGTGGATGAGAGTTTGCTCTGATTGAACGGAATGTTCCACCGTGTTTCATCTTTATTCATTATCCTTTGTTCTTTATAATCTGGTACAGTGGTATAAAAGTAAATGTAGATATATATGTGAGTGTGATTTATTTTCCTTTCAATCTGTTTATTGTGTACAGCAGGGCATATACTTCTTGTCTTGGTTGGATGCACAAATCTGTGCAGTGCTTTTTGCCCGTTGCCTAGACGATCACTTGGTTTCTCTGAGGATGTCTGGTTCTCGTAAAGAGTTTGATGTGAAGCAGATTTTGAAAATCAGATGGAGGTGGTTTGGCCATCAAGCATCGTCTCCTAATTCTACAGTTGACAGCCAGCAGGGAGAATTTTGGAATCGAGGACAGACTGGAGCAAACGGTGGGAGAAAGTTTTTAGATCCATGTAGCCTACAATTGCCTTTGGCTTCAATTGGTTACCGAAGGTCCAGCCAACTGGATTTTCAGAGTTCACCTTCTTGGCCAATGGCATCCACCTCTGAAGTCCCTGCATTTGAGTTTACAGCAGAAGATTGTGGCGGTGCACACTGGCTGGATAGACCAGAAGTGGATGATGGCACTAGTGAAGAAGAAAATGAATCTGATTCCAGTTCATGCAGGTTGATTATTTTCTTACTGTTAGAAATGGGGTGTGGGGTGTATTCTCTATAATGGTTTAAAATAAGTTAGTATTATTGTTTAAAATTATGAATATGTATGTATATATCTCCACACACATAGACATATATAATATCTTGATATGCATCTGTGGTACTTTTGCTAGGATTTAAAAATATCCTAATATTAATTTTAATTCTGTAAAATTATAAGGACAACAAATAGCACTTATTTTGAAATATCTTATGTTCCCTCTTTAGGTGGGGCTCGGCCTTGAAAAGAATATATTGTAGCAGTTTTATGCATCATTGCCTTGCAGTTTGCTTCATTCCTTCATTCCTTTACCTTCCTTAATCATAGCAAAACTATCAAAGACATTCTATAGTATAAATTTTTATGACATTTTAGTTTGCAATAGATTATTGAGTCATTTTTAAATCTTAATGAAAATGAAAGGTTTTACGAGGAGTTATCACTGTAGTTGTCAATAATTTTTTTACACCATGTGCTTGTCAATCGTATTTTTCTTATGGTTATTTCTCTTTGTCTTTTCTATGTTGCACTCTCCAGACTAATACAGAGAATACAGTAACATGTCTCTTTCTAAGATGATAGCTACTAATTCCTGTTACCTTCACTTTACTGAAAATTATGCTATTTAGAGAAATGAGGGACATTCCTTCGGGGGAGTTTAAGGGAACATATTGGACTATGTGTGGTCACCTGGTAAAAGTGGGGCAAAAAGAAGGGGAAATGAGTTTGAAGAGAAAAACATAAAACATTGGTAATTTCATAATGACTTTATCCGTATTCATCCTGGGAACCTGGCTTTATCTTTGAAATGGATTTGTTTATTAACTAATATAAATTATTGTGGCATGTTATGTAACAAGTTAGAATATAAAAGTCATCTTTCTGATTCATGTACACACAATTATTAAAAAATATTAAAGGCACAAATAGCTTACCATTTGTCTGGTTTGATCATGGATTCTTTTTCTTTTAAAATTTCTTTGCAGATTTTAATAACACTTGTAATTTGTATGTTGGTTTATTATTAATATAGGAATTGGAGACAAAATGAGTTCATAAGTTCAAATATATCTTACTTGGGGATATTGACTGCCTTCTCTTCTAACCTTCAGAACATGGAATTATGAACTGTGGTGTTGGAATAATAATAAATATAGACCAGTCATCTATAATAATTTGTGTAATAAAGAGAAGGGAATATCTTTACATAGGTAACTAGTGTATTTAACTTTAAAAATGTTTAATTAGTTCATTATCTTGAGGGAATAGGAGAAACCAATAATTTTAATATGGAGCTCAATAGAGTTAATGTGGTTTCACTGTGTTTGTTTGTTTGTTTGTTTGTTTTTGAGACTTGTTGCCATAAGAGAATAATTTATATAGTAAAAGATTCAGAGTTTATCATTTTTGTGGGAAACCAAAGAGTAATCATCTTTCCAATTGAAATCAATACAATGTATTAAGAATATTTTAACAAAATTAGACAAAACAAACCATTTATTTACCAGCACAAATTATGAAAATCTTAACATATGTCTACTACTTGGAAAGATTTTGCATATGTGAGTATAAAATTTATATACATGTACAATCTTGGAAAAGTTATGTACACATTGGTTACTATAATTTAATTCCTTACAACAAAGGTAGTTTGCATACCTATACATTGTGATTACTGAAATTAAATTAATCTATTCTTTTGTATCCATATTGAAATATCCTCTTAATTGGGATATTTATTATGAAAGAAAAAGAGTGCTTTTTTTTTTTACTGAGGTTGCTATGTGTATACTTCAAGAATATAAAATTGATATTTTTATTTATACGAGATGTAAATATAAGAAAATGATTGTAGTTTTAAAAAATTTAGTCAAGAAGGTTAAGTAAATAATAAAATGGGAGTAAACAAACAGTTCACATCTGAAGTAACCAAACTATTTCTAAAATATTATTTACAAAATAAGATATACTTAAAACGTCTCTGATTTTTAGGTATAAGGGGAAATGTGTCAAAGCAATTTAATATTTCCAATGCCTGAAATTTCTATCTTAACATCTTATTGCAACAAAAGAAAAAACAAGTATTCTAGATTTTAGGAATGTCAGTTATGTGTATACTTCTTCATTTTTTTCTAGATTATATATATATACTGCTCATAAATATTAGGGGATATTTTATCACTTCATATTCATTTTGAAATATCCCCTAATTTTATCTAAATCTCACATTTTCCTTTAGCCTTCTGGATCTGAGTCTTTGATTTTTGTCATAAAGGTAGATCCATTTATTTACCCCCAGCTTTTTCATTAAGTGAGCAGTCTCTAGGTAGTGGACCTTCTACTATAAACAAATCAAAAACTATCACTGTTAATGTCAAAAAAGCTATACTGATATTCATCAAATTTTTGTGTATAACTTAGAAATGATTCTTTTTTTTACATAATTGCAATTAAAAAATATAGTAAACATTTTATTTCAATATTCTATAAATTGATGTCTTAAAATATTAAAGCCATAATGGGGAAATACATATGACATGGAGAATTTCTTTTTTAGGCAGTAATAATATTTATATAGATCTCAAAACTTAGACTGAAATTTTCAGTTATTAGAAAAAGAGAAGACCATGAAGTGGTTTTACATACACAGAATCAACATGTACAGTGAGTCTGGATAATTTAAAGCAGGACTTAGGAGGGAGGTATTATATGTTTTAATATATTTGATCAGTTGGTTTTCTAGCTAGGAGAAGTATCTGCCTGAGCCTTACCTTAGGCTTCTGGTAGTTTCTGATGCCACAGATCTAGGTGATTTAAAATTTTTCCTTTTTGAACTTTGCCCTTGGATCTGCAGCCTAGCCATCTTCTTCTCCATGGGAATCATCTAAGTCATTACTTTGGTATTAAAATACATACTTTAGTTTTTTTACACCATGAGGAATTTTAAAACTTATGTAACACCGTTGTCATCATTTATACGAACTATAGGTTCCTAAGACCTTAATTCACAAATTCTTGCAAAACATCTGGAGGCTCCAAGGATAGGTTTTTCTGTTTCTGGTTGAAGATCTTGTTGAGTTTTGGGGGAGATTTATCGGTATCGCTTCCTACCCCGCCATTACTCTGACGTCATCTCCCAATTCACAAATTCTTAACAGGATCAGCAAGGTTTACATGTGGCACACCATGTGACCATAATACAAACACAGTTTGCACTTCCCTTGATTTGCCAGCTTTGAAATTATGTAATTATTAACATTTTTTAAAATTTTTATTTATTCATTTTAGAGAGGAGAGAGAGAGGGAGAGAGAGAGAGAGAGAGAGGAGAGAGAGAGACGGGGAGGAGCTGGAAGCATCAACTCCCATATGTGCCTTGACCAGGCAAGCCCAGGGTTTTGAACCGGCGAACTCAGCATTTCCAGGTCGACGCTTTATCCACTGCGCCACCACAGATCAGGCAATTATTAACATTTTTAATTGAAGGAAATTAATTTTATATTTTGTTTATAAACTTAGATTTTAATGTCAAACTTTTAGATAATATGCATAAAATGTTATACTTTACAAACATTCAAAAATAATAAATACATCAATACAGTTAATACTGGGTGCTTTATCTGTGAGGTACTGTCCTAAGCACTTTAGTATATTAACTCATTTAGTCTTCACAACAAATTTCTGAGATTGCTACTGTTACACAGGGTGGGACACAAGTAGGTTTACAGTTATTTGAATGGAAAATAATTCATAAATTAATAAATAACCCGAATAAATTCTATGTTTTACCTGCTCACAACTATAAACCTACTTTGCCCCACCCTATATTCTAATTTTATAGATGGGGCCAATAAAAAGCAAAGAAGGGCTAAGTAATTTGATGAAATTTTGTAAGTAAAATAAAACTGTGTATAAAAAATAAATTTTATATTTTTAAAATAGTTTTAGATTTATAGGGAAATTGCAAAGATAGTATGTGGTGAGTTCATACATACCCCACACCCAGTTTCCTCTATTGTTAGTTATTTGTATGGTGAGTCTGTTACTATTCATGAATTAATATTGATACCTTATTACTAACTAAAGGCCATACTTTATTCAGATTTTCTTAATTTCTACCTAATATCCTGTTTCTCTTGCAGGAGCCTTTCCAGAATACCATGTTACCTACCTTTATTCCTATCTCCTTAGTCTCCTCTGGGCCACGACAGTTTCTCAGACTTTCCTTGTTTTTGATGACTTTGGCAGTTTTGGGAGTACTGGTCAGATGTTTTGTAGAATGTTTCACTCAGTTGGGATTTGTCTGATGTTTTTCTCATAATTAGACTGAGGTTGTCAGTTTGGGGGGAGGAAGACCACAGAAGTAGAGTGCCATTTTCATCACATCGTGTCGAGGATATATACTACCAACCTGACTTAGCACTATTGATATTAACCTTCGTCACTTGGAAATACCTGCATTTTGAACCCAAACAATTAATATGTAGATTTCATGCTTACATACTAGTAGGCAGTTCTCTGTGACTGTTCATTTAATCACTTTGTTCAAGTTAGAGTAACAGAATAGTTAATGATTCATTCTAACCAGTGTCACCTTCTCTCCCCAGTTAATTTTCTTAGCCTGGGTCTTGAAAATGGCACGCCTGGCTGGCAGAGAGGTATATGCTGTTGACACAACCACAAGTCTCTATCCACTGCCAGCAGATCCATCTTACTGCTAGCTCTACTGTGTTTCAACTACAGATACCCTTGAACCCTATTTCTTGATCAGATGACTTGCTGTTCTTTAACTTAGCCTGAAGGCATTTAAGTCCCCCTTCTCTCCCGACAAGGGTTATCTTCATAATATCAGCTTTTCTCCAGAGCTATCTCCTTTTTCTTGACCCTCTTTATGTTGTCTCTACCTCTCTTCATCTCTTTGTTTAAACCAGTTTATTACTTCTGGTTCAGTTTGAAATTATAAAATTTTCTACATTTCCACATGAAAAATATTTTGTTTCGAGAGATGGCAAAGAAGTTGAACTATAATGTACTTGTATCTGAGAAGGAGTATGGCATTGTCTTTCCTCATACATATATGTCCAAGTCATATTATGGATTCCCTTGACATGGGCTATGGAACCTCTCCCCAGAAAACTGTGTGTGTGTGCAGGTGCATGTGTATCTACGTGCATGTGTTTGTTAAATATTTTGTATACAATTCAAGGAGTTCATGAACCCCCCAACCCTTACCTGTATGCTATATCAATCAGCATTCTTAGTTTTAAGCAACAGAAACTCACTAACTGATTTAAACAGAATGAAAATCTATTGGAGTCACCTTATTTCTAGAACTGCTGGGAAAGCTAACATACAGCTTTGGGACAAGGATAGGCACTGCAGTTGCACAGCTGGCCTTTATAACTCCAGACTTTTAAGGCAGAAGAACCTATCTTTATACCACTTATTGCTTATATTTTACTTTTATCCACTTGTAACTGATAGTGACATTTTACATTTTTAGAATTATATGTATTAGGCATGAAAGCAATCACATACACGTACACACCCCGCATATAACATGTAATTTGGTCATTTGACTTTAAGGAGTTTATTAGTAGTGATTAGGCTAAAGTGATATGACAAAAAAAATCAGAAATACAGCAGCTCAAATAATATGGAAGTTTACTTCTAGATGGGCAAGTGGCCCAGGTCAGATAGGTAGCTCTGCTCCACAAGTTTACTCAGAGACCTAGATTCCTTCCATATTGTTTCTCTATCCTGTAACATGCTGTCCTTCCTTTACAATCAAAGCTTACCCAGCTCCCCCTCTGCATTCTAGCATGTGGGAAAGGCTAGAGAAAGAAAAGAACATTAAGCAAATAATACAAGTTGAATATATCAATTCTGCTCACATATTGTTAAAATCCTAGTCACATGGCCACAGCTAGGTGCAAGAGAAGCCCATAAATGTAGTCTCTACCTGAGTGTGTAGGTGTGTCCAGCTAGAACTCATTACTGTGCACAGTGAAAAATGGATTAAGCATTAAAATCTAGAGTGCAAGAGGTAATGGCCACTGACTAGAACTCTTCAGAATTCTTTGCATCTAACATTTCAGTTAGTTTCTTCCCACATTATGTCATTTTTATCATAGAGGTAGAGAAAGAAAGAAAAATACAAATTACTAATTACCCTGCTATCCCAAAATATTATATAAATGACCATTAACAATTGGGAAAGTGTCCTTCTAATGTATTTTCTATATAAGCATAATAAAAAGTGTGTTTTTAGATTAAATATCTGAATCTTATTGTACACACTGTTTTGCAACCTGCTTTTTGGCCCTAATATAAATATAAAAATTAGAACAGGTTGCAAAATTTATAAGCTCAGTTCAAACTGACTTAAACAAAAGCTAGAAATATTTGGTTCACGTAAGTAAATAAAAAGTCCAAGAGTAGAGCCTAGCTTTAGACATGGTTGGATCCAGATACTCAGCTTCACAAATCTATTTTTCTCCCTTTCTAGAATCTGTTTTCCTTTGTGATAGCCTTTTTTCATGTGGTAGCAAAAACCACTAGCCAATTTCAAGTGGCTTTTTAAAGAAAACCAACAAACACCTTGAAATTGATTCTGACTGACCTTGGTTGGATCATGTGTCGACCCAAACCAGTCATCATTGCCAGGAGCTACCATACTCTTGCTGGTCAGGCCTTAGTCCTCGCTCACCTCTGCTCTAGAGAAGTTTCAACTCTGCCCCAAGCCACGTGGACTGAGGTGGGAAATGTGTGGTTTCCCAAAAGGCGGAGATGGGTTTGTTACCACATAAGGATTCTGGATAGGCAAAAACAATGTCCACTAAAACAACGTTCCATGTTATTAGATACTCTCATATCTTTTTAAATAGTTGCATCATTCTCCAATGCACAGATAGAATTTTTGTTTGTTTAACCAATATTCTATTTTTTTTTTTAATTTATGTGGTTACCAGTATTCTCCTGTCAGAAATAACCTGTTATAAACCTCCCTGTAGCTACATCTCTATACATGCAGATGATTATTTCCTCTGGATAAAGTCCCAAGGGAATATATTTGTCTTGGGAAGAGAAAAGATGACGGTATTATTTTTCCTTGCCTCTTGTCACTATGCAACAGTCTTGTCCTCTTTTTAAATTTATTTATTTATTTATTTATTTATTTATTTACAGAGACAGAGCGAGGGATAGACAGGGACAGACAGACAGGAACAGAGAGACGAGAAGCATCAATCATTAGTTTTTCGTTGCGCATTGCGACACCTTAGTTGTTCATTGATTGCTTTCTCATATGTGCTTTGACCGCGGGCCTTCAGTGGACCAAATAACCCTTTGTTGGAGCCAGTGACCTTGGGTCCAAGCTGGTGAGCTTTTGCTCAAGCCAGATGAGCCGCTCTCAAGCTGGTGACCTTGGGGTCTCGAACCTGGGTCCTTCCGCATCCCAGTCCGATGCTCCATCCACTGCGCCACCATCTGGTCAGGCTGTCTTGTCCTCTTTTTAAAGGGACAATCCTAGCCCTGGCCAGTTGGCTCAGTGGTAGAGCATTGGCCCAGCATGTGGAAGTCCTGGGTTCAATTCCCGGCCGGGGCACACAGGAGAAGCGCCCATCTGCTTCTTCTCCCCTCCCCCTCTCCTTTCTCTATCTCTCTCTCTTCTCCCACAGCCAAGGCTCCATTGGAGCAAAGTTGGCCTGGGCACTAAGGATGGCTCCATGACCTCCACCTCAGGCACTAGAATGGCTCCTGCAACAGAGCAATGCCCCAAGTGGGCAGAGCATCGCCACCTGGTGGGCATGCTGGATGTATCTCTGTCAGGTGCATGTGGGAGTCTCTCTGCCTCCCTGCTTCTCACTTCAGAAAAATACAAAATAAGTAAATAAAGGGACAATCCCAACCCCTCTTCTCACTCATCTAAACTCTTCTAAGACATACTTCAAATCTCACCTGCTGTTTGCTACCTTTCTAAGTACTAGTTCATACTAATCTTTCTCTTCTGTATATCATATAGCAATCACTCTCCAACTGGGGATGTACAAGATGATGAGTTCAAGAAATTGTTCAAAAATAAATACATATATAAATACACACATACAACCCTATCTATAATATTAGAACTTCTATTTATACTTTGTTTCATCCTTTAAATCTCTATTTTTTGTTTTATAATGTAAATAATTGTGCAATGGTATCTATATATCTTTTATAAATTAGTACATATATATTAGTACCAAATATATATATATTTGGGTACATGCTTAAAAGTATCCTGAAAAGGGTATGCATAAAAGAAATTAGATACTGCTAGCCTACACTAAGCAGTTTACATTGTTATTTTGCATTTGTGGTTTCAAATACTGGTTAAAGATGCCAAAAGATTCATGATATAATAATCAGCACTTTTGCAAAAGCATGAATTCTGAATGTCACAAGCTTTGAGGCAGGGGGCTAGGAGTAAATCACTTAACTAGGGAGTAAACCAAACAGACCATTTAGAGTTTCAAAGTAGCTTTGCTTTCTACTCAAAATTATGTACAATATAACCCTTCTGAAGTTATTTATTAAAACTTCTTGAAAAATTTAGAAAGCCTAATGCAAAGTCTGGTGATTAAAGTGAAAAAATTTGAGTAGGTAATAATGAAATTGTAATAATTGGTCATGGGACAGAGTGCGTGCTTGTGCTCATGTGAGTGAAGTCTGAGAAATTGCAAGTATTAGATGGTGTTGCTGTTTAATTTTTTTTTTTTGTAGTTTATGAAACAGTTCTTCAAATTCCAAGTCCCTTCATTAAAGAATTGTATCTTTCTTTGCATTCCCCATTTCCTTAACATCTCTGTAATGCTGCACATTAAGAGTTATTCTATAAATAGCAATGACTTGTATTCTGTTTGAAACTTGCATCTTTCTATGTTTAGGCAATTTTTTGACTTAAAAATTCATTGCCTACCGCAGAGGGACAATAAGCTAAAAATTAAATGTTCTCTTGTAGTATGGAAATATTCAGCAATGTATAGTTGATTATAATGAAACTGTTATAAAAGATTTGAATGATTTCATGCAATTCTTTGAAATATGATTTATGAACTTAGTGGCATATAAATAAAACAGCATAGATATTATGTGCATTTTCTCTGTTACCATGTAAAAAATGAAGTAGAAATCACAGGAAATATATTTTAAATGCTCCATGAATGGCCTGTCCTCAGATGTTTTTATTGTAAGTTAGGATGTCTACTGGGTTTACTAAGGCCATTTAAATTAGAAAGTATGAAATTTAGCTATAAAAATTGGTAATGCTGGGATCATTTTTTTAAAAAGACAACCAACCAACCAATCAACATTTTATAAAAACAAAAAGTCTGAGATTATAGGCCTTCTCATTGGCCATTGATAAGCAGGATTCTGCTAGCAGTAGTTTACTTTGATTGTGTGCTTACTTTGTGCTAGGTCTGTGCATTCATTATTTCATCTAACAATGATCCATAATAGATCCTTTGAAAGAAAGTACTATTATTACTTAAATTCTTATTTTGCTATTGAGAAAGGTAAGGCTTAGAGAAGTTCAATTACTTGGGCAAAGTGATACATAGTGAAATTAATCAGCACTATGCAATAGAACTTTCTACATTGACAGAAATGTGCCATATCTACACCATCCATGGGGTTAGTGGCTATTGTATTAACACAGTTCTAGAATCTTCCTAAAATGCTCTTTCTACATCATACCTGTTTTATTCAACCC
This sequence comes from Saccopteryx bilineata, assembly GCF_036850765.1. NCBI lineage: Eukaryota > Metazoa > Chordata > Mammalia > Chiroptera > Emballonuridae > Saccopteryx > Saccopteryx bilineata. The sequence continues at coordinate 237,817,936 of NC_089494.1, read as the reverse complement.
TCCAGACCAAAGCACATAAGGAAAAGAAATAGTAGTAAGTATTACCCTTGTAAATTACACAGAGCTAGATTATTAAAAGCAGTTAGACCCCTGTCCCATGGAAACCTAAAAGACTCTTGTTTTCTTATACTTTGTTAAGGAGCAGTCATATAGCAATAGACTTTTGTCTAAGATCCTTGATTGTAATGTCTTTTTTTTTCTTTTGAATTATCCGCATTCATAGTGTACCATCATTTTCTCTTTGTACCCTTGTGCTCACTGATGCATATGATTAAAGTTAAACAAGAATTTCCATTCCTTTGTGACTGGTTGACCAATACTCTAAATGCCTCCTGATTCTGGCTTTGTAACAACAGCTGCCTATGTGTCCTTGATCATTTTGGCCACTTGGAGCTTTAAATTTCCTCATCTGCAAAATAAGAGAGTTGAATTAAATGATTGGATAGGTTCCTTCTAGATGTAAAAATTTTCTATACAGGCCCTGGCTGGTTGGCTTGGTAGTAGAGCATCAGCCCGGCATGTGGATGTCCTGGGTTTGATTCCCAGTCAGGGCACACTGGAGAAGTGACCATCTGCTTCTCCACCCCTGATTCCCACCTTCTCTCTCTCTCTCTCTCCTTCTCCTCCCACAGCCATGGCTGGATTGGCTCAAGCGCATTGGCCCCAGGCGCTAAGGATGGCTCCCTGTAGTCTCTGCCTCTTGGAAATGACTCAGTTGTAAACATGGCCCCAGATGTGCAGAGCACCGGCCCAAGATGGGGGTTGCTGGGTTGATTCCAGTCAGGGCACAGGCGGGAGTCTGTCTTTCTGTCTCCCCTCCTCTCACTTAGAAAAGAAGAAGAAGAAAAATTTGTATATAATTTTTCAAATGCCTAATGTCCTACAGCAATGTTTACTACAGCCCCATTTCTGCCGTGAATGAACTCTGTGACTCCTGATAAGACACTTAATCTCCTTAGTTTCAATTCCCTTTACTTTAAAAGTAAAATAAAAGATCCAATAACTTTTTTTTTTTTGTATTTTTCTGAAGTTGGAAACGGGGAGGCAGTCAGACAGACTCCCGCATGCGCCCAACCGGGATCCACTCAGCATGTCCACCAGGGGGCGATGCTCTGCCCATCTGGGGCATTGCTCTGTTGCAACCAGAGCCATTCTAGCGCCTGAGGCAGAGGCCATAGAGCCATCCTCAGCGCCTAGGCCAACCTTGCTCCAATGCCTCGGCTGCGGGAGGGGAAGAGAGAGACAGGGAGGAAGGAGAGGGGGAGGGGTGGAGAAGCAGTTGGGCGCTTCTCCTGGGTGCTGTGGCTGGTAATTGAACCTGGGACTCCTTTATGCAGGCCGATGCTCTACCACTGAGCCAACTGGCCAGGGCCCCAATAACTTTTTATAAGGTTATTAGATCTCTATATTAAGAAAATTCTTTTATGATACAGTGAGGCTTGATTCAACAAAGCATGTGTCAGAATCATATGTCCTTAAAAATGAATTTGATGAAAATTCAGAACTAAGTTTACGATACAGTTGGTAGTTTTATAGTTAATTGCATAGCCAACAGATGTAGATTACTTAATTCAAGTGATCTTGGAGATCTTGGGGGGGAGGGTTGTAGGAGGGTAATGAATTTGTGATTTCATTCTTAATCCTAATCATTTTAATTTTTACTATCAGTAAATCATATGGAAATAGAACTCATAGTCTTCAAGTTACAATTTGAAAATTTCAAATAATTTGTAAGTTAGGCCATCAAAGTCCTTTAACCTGTAATACTATAAGTTATAGTTTATGTGGGCTTTTGAAGACTGACTGGAGAACCGAATGAATTATTTATAACATAGTTTTTATGACAATATATTTTATAATTTAAATATCTTATAAATGAGCTGTGTAGTATAACCCATTTTTAAGTAAAGGATGACTTGGATTTATATCTGCTTTCCTTCCTTCAATAATGATCCCTCATACCCTTAAATATAATGCTAGGAGATATGGCTATTAATATTATATTGTGGCTTTTTCAGCAGAGATGTTGTGTTGACTAGAGAAGAGACCTCAAAAACAGGCAACACAAAGAATGCATGTAGCTATTAACTAACAGATTTCACATTCACTCAGTGTTTGCAAGACACACATGATGTGAGCCATCATTGATTTTAAAAGATAAAAGTTATGAATGATTATGCATTAACATTGACTAGTAGCATTGACTACTTCAATTGAAGACCTTGAAGAAACTTTATAGGAAAGATCTTTTTAATGTAATAGAGATATTTTAAAACATGTGTTCTTTTTCTTTTCAGGACTTCCAACAGTAGTCACACATTATCATCCTGCCATACTATGGAGCCATGTTCATCAGATGAATTTTTCCAAGCCCTTAATCATGCTGAGCAGACATTTAAAAAGATGGAAAACTATTTGAGACATAAGCAGTTATGTGATGTAATTCTAGTTGCTGGTGATCGCAGAATTCCGGCTCATAGGTAATTGTTTCCTGTATGTGTGAAATGGTTCCTTGATAATTTAGTTATGTATGTTGAGGTAACTAATTCTAATTGACTATTAGGATAGAATGTTTGGGGGGAAGGGTATATTTAATGGAATTTCTGAAAGAAAACAGGGCATATGAAATTATTACACATTCAGTGATCCCAAAAGGGTCATTTTCCCTCTGTAGAAGCACAAAACAAAACATATTAGCCTCGGACCAGTCAGTATTGTTTGGCATAGATTTCAGTTATTATAAGCAGCTTTCACCCCACCTAATTCTATGCGTTAAATAACTCTAAACTCAATGGAAATTAGAGCTGTGGGTATTTAGAAGCAAAAAAAACGGATAAAAGGGAGTGGAAAAAACTACTAAGAAGTTTTAAATAACCACAGTTATCGCAACTTCTGTTTGCTGACCTCCAAGAAACATGAAAAGCAGTGTGCTGGGGAACAAAAGCCTTTAACACAATGAAGTAGTATTTCTTGACATAAAAAAAAAGAAAAAAGGAGCTATTTAATAAAAAAGCAAGTCATTTTTCTTCTAGTAACTCCATATACAGTTGTTCAGTGTTAATCACCATTATGATCCCAAAGGTTTTTTATGCCTTTCAAAATTAATTAACATTTTGTCCCAAAGGTTTTGTTAAACCCTCCAAAGTGGAAGTAAAATCAGGAAAAATGACCTTGGTCTTATAGTTTTCAGTGACTTAAACAGCTTGAGATGCCACTGCATACTGTGACAGAAAGTCCATCTTATCAGCATCAGTTCATTAGAAAAGATTATTTCAATCTGAATTTCATAGAGGCTTCTCAAATTCTGTGTTTCCAAAACAGAGCTCATTACCTTACCTGTCATGCTTATATGTAAGCTATCACCATGTCACTTAGGTGATCAATGCAAGAAAACTCCTAAATAATCTCCTTCCTTTGATTTCTTTTTCTAAACATTCTGTTTTCTACACAGCTACCTGAGTCATCCTTTAAACTGGAGCTCACTGGTCACTCCTCTGATCAGACTTTTCAGTGACTCCTTGCATCACTGAGTGTGAGCATAGTGACTGCGCGACCCAGCCTGTCATTACCTCTCTAATGTGCTGTCCTGCTGCTCTACTTGCTCACTCTGAGCCAGACAAACCCGTTATTGTTCCTTGTACGTGCCATGCCTGCTGCTCCTGCCTTTGGATTTTTGCTTTGGCTGCTCTTCTGCCCAAATGCTATTCCCAGATCTCTGTATGACTAATTCCCACACCTCCTTCGATTCTTTGCCCAATCATTACCTTCCAATAAGATCATCTATTTAAACCCACCTCCCACTCTCCATTTACCTTTACGTGATTTATCACTTTAAAATGGACTATAGAGTTCATTTCTGCTGTGTATCATTTGTCTCCCTTCTCTTTAGAAAGTGAATTCAGTGGGAGAAGGGATCTTTTGCTTATTTTTTGCATTAATAATATTTCAAGTATCTAGAATAATACCCATTACTTAATAAGTATTCATTAGCATCTGTTTAGCAGATAAATGAATAAATAAGCAGTTCTCAGAAGAAGAACACAGAATGGCCAATAAACATTTGAAAAGATCTTCCACCTCACTAGCAATCAGGTGAATTAAACAACAATGAGATACCATCTGCAGAGAACCAAAACATTTAACCTCTGACAATATTCTGGGGAAAAATTAAATGAACTCTTACACAATTCTGGTAGGGTCTAAATTGGTACAGCACTTTGGAGAGCAATTTGGACTCAGCAATGTGCTCTTGAATAAAGTAAATCTATATAAATGTGCTGACATGTAAATATCTATAAAACATTATCAAATGAAAAATGCATGTTTTGAAAATGTATACAATTATAACCTATTTGCTTATATGTGACTGTTAAAAAAATCTAGACATAGACATAGCTAATATAGAATAATACATTATTATAACATATAACAAAATACTCTAGTTTTGTAATGTTATAACAAAAATATAACTTTATAACAAAAACACTATAATAATTTAAAATATCATAAAAGTTAAAAATGACTTATTAAACCATTCTCAAATGTCTCCCATATAGTCACTACTTGTCTGATTAAATTCAAAAAAACTTATTAGGTTATTTTCAAAGCGATAAACAGAAAACAACCTTTATATTTTTTCCCTTTCTTTATATATAATCAATTTAATGTCCTGGCTTATAGCTTTTATTCCCCTGGATGTTATAAATCAATATTTGAGTAGCGAAAGAGTAAATCATTACCTCAGCAGAAAATTTTCAGTAATGGTAATTTATTATTCAGAGGAAGGAACTAGAGCATAAAGCAATCTGTCAAACTTAGAATGCATTTCCTGGTACCATGCACTTTCTGTGGGTAACAAAGTTAAAGAGACAGACAGAGTAGCGTTTATTTATTTTTCTTTATCCCACTTAGAGTTTGTTTCATGTGATTCTCAGCACACAGTGTACTTACCTGTGGAAAAACTTCTTGTCTCAGTTCATATTATAAATTATTTTACATAGAACTGCGTAAAAGTAGCATTTATTGATGAACATCAACTTTAATTTGTCATTGATTATTTTTCTTCTGATATTCTCTCAGATTGGTGCTCTCCTCTGTCTCAGATTATTTTGCTGCCATGTTTACTAATGATGTCAGGGAAGCAAGACAAGAAGAAATAAAAATGGAAGGCGTGGAACCGAATTCACTATGGTCCCTGATTCAGTATGCATATACAGGTAATATAAACTTAAAACCTCTTAGATTTATATTGTTTTATTAGATTTCAGAGTTCTGCTTTTAATAAAGCCTGCCACAGCTAACAGTTAATTTCCGCTATTATAATCACCACCCTGGTGATACTTGCATAAATTAAAATCTGTATATTAGAACCCTTAAAATGGTTATCATAATTAAGCTTTTTAATAATATTTTAAAATGTTAATATAATTAGATCAGTTCTATGTGCTTAAATTATTGCATTTAAAATTTGAGTTATATGTAATAGATATGCTGCTAATTAAATCATCCTTTAAAAATCCTGAAAATGAGCCTGACCAAGTGGTGGCGCAGTGGATAGAGTGTCGGACTGGGATGCGGAAGACGCAGGTTCGAGACTCTGAGGTTGCCAGCTTGAGTGCGGGCTCATCTGGCTTGAGCAAAAAAAAAAAAAAAAAAAAAAAGCTCACCAGCTTGGACCCAAGGTCGCTGGCTCGAGCAGGGGGTTACTCAGTCTGCTGAAGGCCCACAGTCAAGGCACATATGAGAAAGAAATCAAACAACTTAGGTGTCGCAACGAAAAACTGATGATTGATGCTTCTCATCTCTCTCCGTTCCTGTCTGTCTGTCCCTGTCTATCCCTTTCTCTGACTCTTGCTCTGTCTCTGTAAAAAAACAAAACAAAAATTTTTTAAAATCCTGAAAATAAGCTCTATTAGTTTTTTATTTTAACAGACATCACAAAGAGCTCATTTTTTTATAGCTAATACTTTTTTTTCTTTTTTCAGAATGTCTTAAATCATCTAGGTCTGAAATGCATTGTGATGAGTTCTTATTTAGAATTATTACTGTTAACACCAATTAGTTTATAAGCTGAGGTTAATATAGTTCCATAGTTAATAGAATTTCTTTTTATCATTAAGGTCGCCTTGAATTAAAAGAAGATAATATTGAGTGCCTGTTATCTACAGCTTGCCTTCTTCAGCTCTCACAGGTTGTGGAAGCATGCTGTAAGTTTTTAATGAAACAGCTTCACCCGTCCAACTGTCTGGGAATCCGTTCTTTTGCTGATGCCCAAGGCTGTACAGATTTGCATAAAGTGGCTCACAATTATACTATGGTACGTATTTTTAAAAGACAGAAAGGGCCTGACCTGTGGTGGCACAGTGGATAAAGCATCGACCTGGAAATCCTGAGGTTGCCAGTTCGAAGCCCTGGGCTTGCCTGGTCAAGGCACATATGGGAGTTGATGTTTCCTGCTCCTCCCCCCTTCTCTCTCTCTCTCTCCTTTCTAAAATAAATAAATAAAAAATATTTTTAAAAAATAAAAAAGAAATAAAAGACAGAAAGGCTTAGGATCTTTGTCTTATTCTTGGTTGTTGCAGGCTTACCTACATATTGCTCTTTTCTTGAGGCTTGGGTTTACTGTCTAATGTGTTATATTTTTATTGAGTTATCAGGAAACACCATGTTTCTCCTGGATATGAGTGAAGCCTTAAGTTCTCGCAGTCACTAAGAAGCAAAACAGCAGACTAAGGCTGTTCCAGTCAAGATGTTCAGATCTGCTGTTTTTTAAAGCAGGGTTTCCAGCAAACATTTTACTTTTTAGCACATGGGTGAATTTCAAAATTGTTCACATATTCACTGATGAAAATCGGTGAAAGTGATTATAGTGTATTAGTGAAGTACTATTACATAATATGGGAGGCTGAAGGGGAAACTTTTATCACAAATAAACCTCATTATATGTAAGAAGTGTTTTTAGCTGTATAGAAAGATGTTATTCATTGTAGCAAATTATATGCTCAAAATAAACTACAGAGGGGGCTCTGATTCAGAAGCCTGGAGGATGACAGGTATAGATTGATTTAGGACAGCAAGAAAATAAGGGTGTGATGAGGGCATATGGTTAGGCCCAACCTATGGTCTTAACAGTAGAGGGGTTTGGGGAAGGGAAGGTGTATGGATTTTTAAGGAATGACCATCTGTTCATCGTTGGGTCTTTACTCCAGGGTAGTGATTTTATACTTTAAATGCTTCTTTTAAGGCAATACAGCTTCTGGAGGAAGAAAAAATGGGAACCTTCATGTACACATACACAGTTATCCATATTACTAATTTTATCAGCCTTTAGGAGATGTTTTTCTCTACCCTCTCCATCCTCCATCCTTCTGCCGAGTTGTTTTAGGAATTGACAAGTCCTTTAGGAATCTTTCACTAGAGAAATAGTCATTTGGAAAAATCATAAGAATAGATATTTACAACTATTGGGAAGATTAATCCTACTTCAAAAGCTTAATGTGAGGATTAAATGAGTTAATAGAAGTTTAACACTTAAAACAGTGATTGACACGTAGTATACTCAGGCAATAAATGACATCATCATCATTGTCACCATCATTATATAGATTTACTCTCTTCAGCATGGTAGGGATTTATGTGCGGGAACAAAAGCACTCATAAAAAAGCATAGCCTTTGTGATTCACTTTTCTCCCTGTGGTGTAATTATTTTCAGAAATGTTCTTGTTTATGACGGGCAAAGTGCTTTACGTGATAAAATAAAAGATTGTGCAATGGGGCAATACTGTACAGACCTAGTGTGGCATTAGGGTAACGTCTTTTAAATTAAGTCCCTTGAAAGACTTCCCCTCCGTCTTTATTCTTCCTTGTGGAGTTCTCATTTCAACCTTGCAGAGTTCTCGTTTCAAGGTGAAATACTTGAAATAATATGAATGTGAATAAAAGAAAGCTGGATTTATTTTTACCTGCTTAATTAGTTCATAAGTTAAGTAATATTTCTTTCCTAGGAAGGAATTTTATTCACATGAAAACATTTGTATGCATTTAGGTCACTCCTGTCATTATCAGTAGAGACACAATTGCTGGGTTTTTTTTAAGACTTTGACATAAATTAAATTTAAATTAGCTCAGTGTTTTTAAAGCTCTTTTCATAGCCAATTAGTCGTGGTAGTTTTCTTTTTCTCTCTCTCAAGCCATTATTTGATATTATTCAGTTGCAACAGAGACATGCAATTGAATTCTAATAACAATAAGTAATTTGGAGACAGCCTGTGAGTTGAATTGTTACTATGGGAACTGAATGAAAAATATATAACAAAATTCAATCTTCAATTTAAATAAATCCCTCAGTAATTTCATTTGCTTAAAAACTATTCCAAAGGGGAAAGGAGCATAATGTTAGCAAGTGTTTGGTAGCACGATAACTGTTTGTGTCATAAAATGGACTCAAAATATGAAGTAAGCACAATGCTACAGAGTGAATACAGTTGTCACAATCGGTAAGTGATGCATGTGCTCGGGATGTCCACTGGTCCTGAATAATTACAAGTAGGAAAGGGTGAGGAGTTCCTTCCTGTAATCCTAAAATCTGGAAACTTTCGTTCTTGTTCTGCCTGCCACTGAACTTGACCTGGAGCACATTATTAAACCTCTACAAAAGAGTCTGAGACTGGTTATGTCATTACAAATATTTAATGTCACTATGGATTTATAAAATAAATATAAACACTTAATTTTAAAGCTTAAAATTTTGTTCCATGGTCTAGAAAACCTATAAAAACATTGAATTCTTTTGTTTTCTCTCCAAAGCCAAATACTTTTGAAAAGCATTATTGTGTTTAACCTTAAGTTCAGTAGTATTTCCACAAGTTGTAAGAAAAAAAAAACCCTCAATTTTCACTAAATATAAATTATAATAGAATAGAATGGCCACTGTTCTGAAATGGATATATCAACAAATAATCAAATAAATATTTATATAATAGATTTTTCTTATTGATAAAATGTAGTCGGTACCATGTGGAAGTATGGCAGTAGTTAGATCAGTGTTGTATAAGTGTTGACGATACCATACACTACCTTTAAGCAATTAGAAATATATATTTGATTTCTTCAGAATCTTATCTAACGCTTTATAATAAACACTTTTCCATATATCTATATGATCTTCGTCTTTGAAATTTTTAATGCCTACTTAATAGTCAATTGAGTTACAACCCCTTATAGCTGGACATATAGACTATTTCCCATTTTTTACTATTATAAATAATAATGCCAATAAGCATCATTAGAGAAACATCAGCTATTTTTTCTCTTGTGAATCATTTATTAAGGATTAAAATAGTAGTGTGATAATTGGGTTGAGAGCTTTAACATTTTTATAGCTCTTGCTGTGTGTCACCAAATCATTTTATAATGTCAGTATGCAATGGCATAGAACAGTTTGCTTGAAGCCATTCCAATGTTGGGGTTTTATTAAAATATATTTCTAAAAATGATAATCAGTCATTTAAAATAGATCCATTTTGGCATCTTTAACAAATCATGATGAATTGAAGCAATTGAATTTAGTTAATTATTCATGTATGGTTTTCCTCTTAAGAATTTCTACAGAAAGGAATGTCAAGCCAAGATACATTTTAGATCAGTACCAAACTAGGGTTACTGCAGACTATATGGAAAATATAATTTTGATTTTAATATAGAACATAATTATTGATAGTCCTTACCTATAACTCTAATGCTCTAATTTAAACAGCCTTAGTTATTTTGCTAAGACTTTGTATGCTGAGACAATCATAATACATTAGGAAGTATAGGAAAAACAGTAAGGCCCTAGCCAATAGCTCAGTTGATTAAAGCATCAATATGCCTAGGGTGCAAATTAGATCCCAGGCCAGCACACCTACAAGAATCAACCAATGAAGACATAAATAAGTGGAACAGCAAATCTTTCTCTCTTTCTCTTTCCCTCTCCTTCCCTCACTCTCTCCCCTTTCCTCTCTCTCTAAAATCAATAACTTAAATTTTTTTTAACATTAAGGGACATTATATCTAGCATTTGCATTTATATAACCATGTAATCAAGCCATGCATCAAGACGTAATTTTGATCCTGGCTGATGGTGACACAGTAGATAGAGCATCAACCTGGGATGCTTAGGTCCCAGGTTCGAAACCTTCAAGGTTGTCAGATTGAGCGTGGGTTCATCTGGCTTGAGCATGGGGTCACTAGCTTGAGTGTGAGATTATCAACATGATCCCAAGGTCACTGGCTTGAGCCCAAGTTTGCTGGCTTGAGCAACGGGTCATTGACTCAATCCCAGCCCCCGATCAAGGCACATACGAGAAGCAATCAATGAACAACTAAAGTGACTCAACTATGAGTTGATGCTTCTCATCTCCCTTCCTGTCTCTCTTTGTCTCTGTCTCTCAAAAACAACTAAAAATGAAAGAAGGGAGTGAGGAAAGGAGGGAGGGAAGAAAAGAAAGAAAGGAAGGAAGGAAGGGAAAAAGGGAGGGAGGAAGGGAGGGAGGGAGGGGAGGGTAAAAGAGAGAAAGAAAAGAAGAGATATAATTTTGTATACCAGAGAGTAAGTTTTCTTTCCCTTCAAATTGCTTAGCATAATAGCCTAGTTAAAGTCACTCTCAGCTCTAAGAGCATTTCTGTTTCCCATTTCAAATTAAAAAGGAGCCTGATTATAGTACGTGGCCAAGACTGAGTCATCTCCAGTATAAAGTTCTGGGGTCCCAGTGTATTCTAGGTCAGCACTTTTACTTTGGCTCTTTTTCCTGAAGCCAATAGAATTTTGCACATAAATTAGATTATAAGGGATTGAAGTTTTCAAAACAGACCTAAAAATCCTTATGGTCTTACAAATAACATTCTTAAAAACCAACTAGGTTTTAGGATAGTCCTAAGGGAACGTACTCTTCCCCAGGCGGAGTCTGAGAAGACTTCTGGGGTCTAGAATGGTCTTGGGAAGTCTAGCCAGCCCAGAGGCCATTTCTGAGTAAGAGAAAGAGCTTCAAAGCTCATGTAGGTATTTGGACAACCACAAATCTAAACTCTTTTAATGTTAGAATATCATACATCTCAATGTCTGATATATTTTTTATTTTCCTTTGAAAGACATGCTACAACTATTCCCTAACTTGAACAAGCAATACCTAAAAGTCTCATGTCCATTTTTTAAATGTAATAGATGATGCAACACTTTAATTCTACTTAATATATATAATAGTAGAAATAAAAAGTTTAACAACATGATTGTAGTTTAACTGCTTTTCTCTACTGTGTTTCTTTCCTAACAGGCAGTAATATATACAAAGAAGGTCTAAAGCCTTTCCGATGGCTTTAGGCGACCCCTGTGTTTTGGTCATTTGACCCCCGCCAGGGTCGTGACCCACAGGTTGAGAACCGCTGGTCTAAAGTATAAGCTGTGTATTGGCATATAATTTTAAAATTTTTAGTTTCTCTAAAATAAACTGATGGACAGAAAAAAACAGCATTGTTTATATAATTTTTTTTCTCTAGGAACATTTCATGGAAGTCATTCGAAACCAGGAATTTGTATTATTACCAGCCAGTGAAATTGCAAAGCTCTTGGCCAGTGATGACATGAACATTCCCAATGAGGAGACAATATTAAATGCACTTCTTACTTGGGTCCGTCACGATTTGGAACAGAGACGCAAAGATCTCAGTAAACTTTTGGCTTATATTAGGCTACCGCTTCTTGCGCCACAGGTAAACAATTTTTCATTATTTTAAAAACAATGTCATAATTTCAATAAAATTTAAGTGTTCATTTTGCTAGTTACATTAATACATACTTGTCTTTGGGTTTTTTTACTATTTTATTCCCTAGGGTTATTTTACATATATTCTTATAACATGTTTAAGTGAAAAGATAGTGAGCTAAAACAATCTATTTCGGCTTTCAACCCAGCAGGTCTGGCTGCATCAATTCAGTAACATTATTGCTTTGGGGTTAATAAATTTATTTTATTTTTTATTTATTTATTTTTACAGAGACAGAGTCAGAGAGAGGGATAGATAGGGACATACAAACAGGAACAGAGATGAGAAGCATCAATCATTAGTTTTTCATTGCGACACCTTAGTTCATTGATTGCTTTCTCATATGTGCCTTGACTGTGAGGCTACAGCAAACCGAGTAACCCCTTGCTCAAGCCAGCGACCTTGGGTCCAAGCTGGTAAGCTTTGCTCAAACCAGATGAGCCCGTGCTCAAGCTGGCGACCTCGGGGTCTTGAACCTGGGTCCTCCGCATCCCAATCTGACACTCTACCCACTGCACCACCACCTGGGCAGGTTGGGGTTAATAATTTTATTTGACTCCCCTATAAATCTATCCTAGCAATTGAAGAATTAGTAAAGCTGCTAATAAAATTTAAAACAAAACAAAACAAAAAAAAGCTAGCTACTGCCTGACCTGTGGTAATGCAATGGGTAAAAGCGTTGACCTGGAACGCTGAGGTTGATGGTTCAAAACCCCGGGCTTGCCTGGTCAAAGCACGTATGGGAGTTGATGCTTCCTGCTCCTCCCCCCTTCTCTCTCTCGGCTTCTCTCTCTGTCCCCTCTCTCTAAAATGAATAAATAAAATTTTTAGAAAACAAGCTAGCTATACCAGGAACCGGAAATTTTAAATTAATTCATTTGCCAAACATTTATTAAGTATTTACTAAATGGTGAAATACAAATTAATGAGACATGATAATAGTTCCAGCTCTGAGATTTTAAGTCTGTGACTAGTATATGCACACACCACAGTTTCTTCATCTGTCAAGTAGAGATAACATCCTCTCTGACCATCTCACAGTATTATTATGAGGATCAGAAAAGTGCCCTGTGAAAAAAAATGAGCTATAAATAATAATGGTATGAAGAGATCCAAAGCAGCAGAGTAGGTGGATGTTACACTCTCCTTCACCCAGGACCAAACTGGAATTACAACTAAAATATAGAACAATCAACCTGAATAACCAACCAAAGACTGGCCAAATAGAAAGAAGACATAACCAAGGATTTATGAAAGAAGCCACATAGAGATGTGATTAGGCAAATGACACCTGGTGTTAGATCTTGTTCCTTGAGTTTGGCTAAGAAAGAATTCAGAACCAAGACTCAAATGCAAGAAAACGTTTATTTAGAAAGTCACAGAGGTAGAAGATGTGAGCCATGGAAGAAGTAAGCCAGCTGGGCTGTGTGGGCTCAGGAAACTATTTTGGAATAGGGACAGTTTTAGAGAAATAGTAATATGTTGAACAAGTATGTAAGTAAAGATAAAAATTTATAAAATTAAACATTTCTTCTATTTTCAAAATGCTTTCATTTTAATAATTTGTCATTCTTTTATGGCAGAGAAAGCACATGATATTCACCTAAAATGTAAAATATACCCAAGTTCATATTTTGTAGTTCTCTCTCAGTGCCTTCTGAATGATTTTCCAGATAATTTCTGGTAACTTCCATTTGATTAATCTGATGCTTGGATTAATGGCTTTATATTTTCTTCTATTACTTTTATCCCTCTACTTAAATATAATTAATGCCTTCAGGAGGAAAACTATATATAATTAATCATATTTATTCATAATTTATAGAAACTGTCAGCATGCTAAGAAATATGTTTTACTTCAAATTCCAGTAACTATTAAGTCTCTCAAGACTTTGCTTTCTACAATTTTTTCACATTTTTATTTAGAAAGGACTAAAGTAATTATACAGAAGTAATATAAATGTTAAGATTAATCTAAATGAGCCAACTCAATGTTATTCATGGTTTCTAGAGCAAGTATAACTGTATGTTGTGTACATAGGAAAATATGGAATAATTAATACTAAAATGTAAATTGTAGCATAGGTCTTGAGATTTATGACTTCATTTGGCTTTTTGGCCTTTAGCAAGCTGTTACCAGTTTGCAAATGCCACAGACATTGTATAGTGTATTTTGTTGGAAACTCCACCTTTTCTTCCATTCTCAAAATATGAACATATTCTCAACCTTGTTAGTCATTAAGGAAATGCGAAGTTATTTCCCAGGCACTCAAATGGCTAAAATAAAAGGAGATAGTAACATTTGTTGGTGAGAATGTGAAGAAACAGGAACTCTCATATATTGTTGGTGAGAGTATAAAATATAAAACCACCCTGGAAAACAGTTTGGCAGTTTCATAAAAAGTTAACATAAATTTATTATCTCACCAAGCAATTCTACTCCTAGATATCTACACAAGAGAAATGAAAACATATATATTTACTTGAAGACTTGCACACGAATATTCCTAAGAGCTTTATTCATAATTTCCAAAAACTGGGAACAACTTAATGGTCTGTCAGCTGATGAACAGACAAAATATGGTACAACCATACAATGGAATGTTATTCTACAATAAAAAGAAATGAAGTACTAATACATGCTAACCATGAATGGATCTCAATGCTCAATTTAAAAAAAAAAAACCAACCCAAGAAACCACGTATTGTATGATTTTATTTATATAAAACATCTAAAAGGGCAGATCTATTAAGACAGATTGGTGCTTGGGATAGGAGATGGAAACAAAAATAAACAGTTAAACAGGCATGTCCTAATTGAGGTGGTGAAATGTTCCAAAACTGTTTTAAGGTAATGGTTGCATAACTTGGTAAATTTACTAAAAACCACTGAATTGTATACTTAAAAATGGTGAATTATATGACATGTAAAATATCATGATATGTAAATTATCTTATCAAATGCAATCCTGTAGAGTATCAAAAGGAAGACCATGAAGGTCTTTTTCTAGTCATAGAAAAATGGTTGGGTTTTAGGAAATTTGTCAAGGTAAATAGTAATTATATTAATAATTTAAAGGCAAAAAAGCCATATGATCATATCAATAGATATATAAAGCATTGTGTGTGTGGGGAAATTGGCAATCATTCCTAATTTTAAAACTCTAAAGTAACATGGGTAGAGAAGAAAGCAACCTATTTATAATGAAGATGGAGTCCTAATGCTACAACAACTATTGTCCTAGATAGTGAAACACTAAAGCCATATAAATTCAAACCAGAAACAAAAATATTCTATATCACTCCAATTATCTAACATTGTTTGGAAGGGTTTAGCAATTGCAATAATAAAATAAAATGGAATAATGGCATACAGGTTAGAAAAAGATGGCCAGCCCTGGCCAGTTGGCTCAGTGGTGGAGCATTGGCCCAGCATGTAGAAGTCCGGGTTTGATTCCTGGTCAGGGCATACAGGAGATGTGACCATCTGCTTTTCCTCTCTTCCTCTCTCTCTCTCTCTCTCTCTCTCTCCCACACACACACACTCTTTCTTCTCCTCCCACAGCCATGGCTTGAATGGTTCGAGCAAGTTGACCCCAGGCACTAAGGATGGCTTTATGGTCAAGCAACAGAGTAGTGGCCCCAGATGGGGGTTGCCAGGTGGATCCCAGTGGGGACACATGTGGTAGTCTATCTCTCTGCCTCCCTGTCTCTCACTTAATAAAAAAAAGATAGTTACTATCCCTATTTAGTGATAGTTATTATATTCCTAATAGGTAGAGGTTTGTAACGGAATATGGTAAGTTGTAGGTTATAATACAGGTATCCAATAATCAATAGATTTATCTCTCAATAAAAAAATGTGTAAAACAAATTTTAAAATCCATTTCCAAAGCAATAAAAATATACATTTAGTAAAAGACAGACACAGGATCTATATGAAGAAAGCTATACAACAAATGGAAAGACTTCTTAAACAGAAAAACTTAATAGCATAGAAATGTAAATTCTCCCAAAATTAATGAATAAATGTAATGCAATTCCTTTTAAAATTCCAACAGGATCAAGATGGTGAAGAGGAATGAGATAAA
Source organism: Saccopteryx bilineata (assembly GCF_036850765.1). Classification (NCBI taxonomy): domain Eukaryota; kingdom Metazoa; phylum Chordata; class Mammalia; order Chiroptera; family Emballonuridae; genus Saccopteryx; species Saccopteryx bilineata. Next base: position 237,802,045 of record NC_089494.1, on the reverse strand, counting down.
TTTATCTCAAGTTTATATGGAAAGTAAAGACTCAAACATAGATAAGAAAACTATGAAAATGAAAGTGAGGTTAATTTATATCAGATATTCAGAAATGCTATGAAAACACTAAAAATATATGGTATTAGAATGGGCATTGACAAATAAGATCAATGGAACAGAATAAAGAATCAAAAAATAGATCTCACATATCCTGAGATCTGTTTGTGAGAATGTAATATATGACCATCTATTCAGTTGGAAATGAAGGAGATTACTTAATAAATGGTACTTGTACAGAACTGGCTATCCATCTGAGAGAAAATAAAAGTATTCTTCAATGCATACTCTATTTGGAAATGCATTTTTAAAGGAAGGGTGTGTGCATTTACATTAAACTACATAAGTAAAAAAATAGGATTCAGTGGCTCATAAAAGATTTTAATTCTTTTAGAATAATTGCAAGTTAGAGTTCTTTGCCCCTTAAGAAATTAAGTTTGTTTTTGCTGTTGTTTGAAGATTGTTTCATGAGGACAGATAAATGCAGTCTGATTAGTCAACTTATAATTATTCCTCTTCAGTTAAAATTATTATTTTAGAAAAACTGCAAAATATAGAAAAGTAGTAAAAAATAATACTATTTAAAAAGCACCAGTTTGTTTTCCTACTATCCAGAAATAAGCACTATTAAGATTTTAGAGCATACCGTTTATCCCTCACAGTTTGTGATTTTCAATGAAATTTAAAATGTCAATCTTGTAAATGTTGTGTATTTTACTTAAAAATACAATGTGTCCGGCCCTGGCTGGTTGGCTCAGCGGTAGAGCGTCGGCCTGGCGTGTGGGGGACCGGGTTCAATTCCCGGCCAGGGCACATAGGAGAAGCACCCATTTGCTTTTCCACCCCCCCCTCCTTCCTCTCTGTCTCTCTCTTCCCCTCCCGCAGCCAAGGCTCCATTGGAGCAAAGATGGCCCGGGCGCTGGGGATGGCTCCTTGGCCGCTGCCCCAGGCGCTAGAGTGGCTCTGGTCACGGCAGAGCGACGCCCCGGAGGGGCAGAGCATCGCCCTCGCGTCGCCCCTGGAGGGCGTGCCAGGTGGAACCCGGTCAGGTGCATGCGGGAGTCTGTCTGACTGTCTCTCCCCGTTTCCAGCTTCAGAAAAATACAAAAAAAAAAAAAAAATACAATGTGTCCATAAAGTCATGGTGCACTTTTGACCGGTCACAGGAAAGCAACAAAAGACGATAGAAATGTGAAATCTGCACCAAATAAAAGGAAAACCCTCCTAGTTTCTGTAGGATAATGTGGCAGCATGTGCGCATACACAGATGATGATGGTACACCATGTATACAGCGGAGCAGCCCACGGCCATGCCAGTCGAGATGTGGACGGTACAGAGGAAAGTTCAGTGTGTTCTGTGACTCGCTAAATTCAAATCCGTGATAAAACTGCAACATGAATATCAGTGTGTTTATAACAAAGCGCCACCACATGGGAATAACATTACTTGGTGGGATAAGCAGTTGAAGGAAACCGGCAGTTTGGTGGAGAAACCCCGTTCTGGTAGGCCATCAGTCAGTGACGAGTCTGTAGAGCCTATACAGGATAGCTATCTAAGGAGCTCTAAAAAATCCGTGTGTGAGCCCACATCGAACTGCACCGAATAGGTATGAAACTGGGAGAGTTTTCTTTTTATTTGGTGCAGATTTCACATTTCTATCATCTTTTGTTGCTTTCCTGTGACTGGTCAAAAGTGCACCATGACTTTATGGACACACTGTAGATGTCCAGACTTGGATTTTTAAAAAATGAGATCATTTTCATTTGTGAACTATATAATTCATTCTTTTACCCTTACCATTTTCTTGGTCATTCGGTATACATACTCTTTTTATTTTTCTAGTTCCTGGCAGACATGGAAAATAATGCACTTTTTCGGGATGATATAGAATGTCAGAAACTAATTATGGAAGCAATGAAGTATCACTTATTACCAGAGAGACGACCCATGTTACAAAGTCCTCGGACAAAACCTAGGAAATCAACTGTTGGTACATTATTTGCCGTCGGAGGAATGGACTCAACAAAAGGTATTAAATAATCTTTTATTTTGAGAAACAGAAGAAATGAGTTTTAATTAGTAATAAATATGGCCCAAGAGCTCTTTGGAGAAATGTCTATCTCTAGCATTAGGTTAGAAGAAGTATAAGATAAGTCTAGAACATCTTGTAGAGCCAGAAAGTAAGAAGTACTCAAAGAATGATAGCTAATGGTCAAGGAGCACAGTTTGTAGGGCTACCATTGTCCAATCTAGGATAATTTCAGCATCAAAATAAATAATGATAGTAAAAGATTATAACCTATTAAATCAATAAGGATTCATGACCACACTGATTTAAATAAAGAAGAGAGAAGGGAAAGTTGTTCTTTATAGTAGAATGCCAACTAATAAATACAGAAGCAAAGATAGGATTATAAGAATCATCAGTGGATGCTAGACTAGTAGATGAAGGATATTAAGCCTCAAAGGATCTCCCAACCACCTGTTTATTAGTTACAAAGGGTAAAATAGTATCTTTACAGTGGAGAAACCCGGCACACAGCACCTTAACCAAATAAAGGTTGTACTGCCAATAATGAGACTAACCAGCAGCATGTGCATTTTATAAGATGCACAGAGAAGAATTCAATGCACATGTGTGGTATCCTTGCAAAAGTGTGTAATCTGAATTTATTCCTGACAAACAGACAAATCCAAGTTGAGAGACATGCTACAAAGTAACTAGTCTGTCTGTAGTATTCCAAAATAATCAATGTCACACAAGTACAGAAAAGATATAGGAATTGTTTCAGATTACACGAGACTAAGAAGATATAACAACTGTTATAATGCATATTCTTGGGTTGGTCTTTTGTTTTTTTGTTTGTTTGTTTTTTGCTGTAAAGGACTTAACTGGGACAAATGACAAAATCCAAATAAAGTCTGATTAGATATCAGCATTGTATAAATGTTCATTTCCAGATTTTGGTGATTATGCTCTGGTTTTATAAGAGAATTTTTTGTTTTGAGGAAAATACACTGAAGTATTTCAGAGTACAGGGGCATCACTTCTGCAATGTACTCTTAAACAGTTCAGGGGGGGAAACCATACATGCATAGAAAAAAATGTCATAAAACATAAACATTTGGGAAATCTGGGCCAAGGGCATCTGGGAATTCTTTGTACCATTCTTGCAACAGTTGTTATTAACAGTAATAATGATTGAACAAACACCACGCATACTGCCTACTCAGAGCCAGTGCTTACTGTTTTTGAAGGTTAATTATTCAACATAAATTAGGGAAGTTCTAAACTTTTACATAAAATTTTTCAGTTAGAATTTTGTTATGCTTTGATATGTATTTTTAAGATACATGTTTCAGACACTATTTTAAAATTTTATGTAAGAATTATGTTTTATATTAGCAAAAGAAATTTTAGTTACTAACTTATAAGATTGACACTGTGTAGTGAACTAGATATAAAAGAAAAATTAAATATTTCTTAAATTCATTAGTGAGGAAAAATTATTGGCATTGCCTTTTTATTTAATAAAAGAAGTTTTTAAGATCAAATTTGGAATGATGTCAAGTATACTGTTACATAAAATAATCTGAGTGTATGAGTAAAATCTTATAGCTAAAAATTATAAAGAAAGATTATTTAAATTCAATTTTTTTTCTGAACAGCTACTATATACAATGGTATATTATATAGCCCTATGAGAATACAGAGATGAAAAAAGACTTGGTTTTTATTTCAAATAACTTTAAATTTTTGTAAAGTGAATAAAAAATAACTGATAATGATAAAATATGATAATATATAATAAAACTACTTCTAATTTTAGGAGACTATTAATAGTATTAGTGCTCTGATGACCTACTTGTAACAAATACTTTAGGATAAATGTGTGTCTTGATTGTAACTATAAGAATCGCACTGATTGGGTGTTATATTAGAAGCTTAGAAAGGGGAATAAAGTAGACACCATATAAACTCTTCGTGCCTGGGGAGTTGGGTATTTTTGTTTTGTTTTGTCTTGTTGTTAGAGGGATAGGACTTTTTTTCCCCCTCAACTCCAGTGGTCTCACTTCATAAAGAGAACAAGGTTTCTTTGAATTTCTAATTCTTTTTAAAAAAATGTAGACACCATCAGGCAGTGTTCCTGGAACTTCCCATTCTCATAGTTCCCGAAGCACGTGACCCTGTCCTCCGTGGTGGCGACAGAATGTGTATCCTCTCCCCCCCTAGGGAAGCCAGCCCCTCACCTGTGCTCTGCAACTGCCCTTCCCTGCCTCTCAGGATCCCACCATCTCCTGTATTTTCAGCTTCTTACCTTTTAACTAGATCTTTCCCATTATCATTTAAACAGACTCAAGTTTTTCTCGTTTTAAAAGCAAAACAAGACAAAACCTCCCTCAACCCATCTAGTAATTTCTATCTTTCTCTCCTCTCTTTTTTCATGGCCCAGCTTCTCTGAAGACTCATCTGTGCTCACTGTCTCTATTTCCTCACGTCCCAGTCCTGTCTCAATCACCCAAGCAAGGGACTCTCCTTCAAGTCACCAGTGACCTCCATGTAACTAAATCCAGTATACTTTTTTTTAGTTTCCATCTTGCTTGACCCTCTTAAGTAGCATTTGATGGTGTTCATGGTCCTACTTGCTATAAACTTTTTGCCTTTGGCTTCCATGACACTCAGCTAACCTGTTTTTCCTTCCACTTCTAGCTAGTGCTCCTTAACCTTCTTTGACAGATAATCCTTTTCATTTGTCTCTTTAATAGTAGAGTGTAGTGTATGCCCTGAAAGAACAGTAGGGGATGTATGTCCTGGGAAATATTAACAGACAAGATCAGAGATATAAGCAAGGGCCAGATCATGCAAGGGCTTATTGGAATATAATGAAAGAACTGTTGTCAATGCTAATAAAATTATACTTTTATATATATAATTTCATAAAATACTCACTCATAGTGAAATTTTTCTTTCCATAACTTTTATATATGACCATTAAGGAGCAACAAGCATTGAAAAGTATGATCTCCGTACAAATATGTGGACTCCTGTCGCAAATATGAACGGGAGGAGGCTGCAGTTCGGTGTTGCAGTGTTAGATGACAAACTGTATGTGGTTGGAGGACGAGATGGATTGAAGACTCTGAATACTGTAGAATGCTACAATCCCAAAACAAAAACTTGGAGTGTGATGCCTCCTATGTCCACACATAGGCATGGCCTTGGTGAGTATACCTGTAGATTTGTTCATAATGACATGTGTTAGGCATCCCCGGCGTCTTACATTCTGTGCCAGGCAGAAGACCAGTGGCAGCTGCGGAGTCAGCAGCGGTCCCCAAGCACCCCTGCACATGTGCTCTGTCATCTGAAAAGTAGGAGCAGAGAAGACAAGTGTATACATAAATGTATGTGTGCAACTAGTACTACTGAAAACATGAATACAGTATTTAGTGTAGCACGATGGACGGACAAAACACCTTTTGTTGCGTGTTTTGTGTTGACAGTTGGTATTATCTAAGCTAATTGAAATGCTTATTTAAAAATTTTAGCTTTTTTTTCCCCATCTCTATCCCATGGTTTTTAAGCAGAAATAAGTAAAGTGCAGAACATTTTGAAGATGGCACAGAGAATGTATTGATAGAGACTTGTCATTTTTGCATTCAGTAATTCCCTGAGCAGACAGTGATTAACATGTACTAGGTGCCATGCTCTTTGCTCTGTAGGTGTGCAAAAATGTGGTAGACACTATCTTTACCCTCAAGAAACCGAGGGCTCACTCTGAGATGATAAGAGAATTTAAGAATCTTGTATCAGAAGACTTCTCTTTTCTCGTAGGAGAAAGCATAGGTGAAATAGAAAGAATTGTTTGATGATAGTGAAGGAGGTGGAAATAAAATTCGATGAGGCTTGAAATGTATGTGTACCACCCAGCTTTGCTATATAACAAACTACTGTAAAAATTAAGCAACAAACCTGACCAGGTGGTGGCGCAGTGAATAGAGTGTCGGACTGGGATGCAGAGGACCCAGGTTCAAGACCCCGAGGTCGCCAGCTTTAGCACAGGCTCATCTGGTTTGAGCAAAAGCTCACCAGCTTGGACCCAAGGTTGCTGGCTCGAGCAGGGGTTACTTGGTCTGCTGAAGGCCCGTGCTCAAAGGCACATATGAGGAAGCAATCAATGAACAACTAAGGTGTCGCAAGGAAAAACTGATGATTGATGCTTCTCATCTCTCTCCGTTCCTGTCTGTCTGTCCCTGTCTGTCCCTCTCTCTGACTCTCTCTCTGTCCCTGTAAAAAAAACAAAACAAATTAAGCAACGATTTAGTTCATGGATCTGCAGGTTAGGGTGTTCTGGTCCAGGCTGTCTTAGGTAATCTCTGCTGGGTTTTCTCATTAGTCTGTGGTAGGCTGACAGGTTGGCAGGATGGCCTCAGTCACGTGTGTTGTGCTAGGCAGATTGTTGGCCTGAGCAGCACAGGGCACTGAACCAGTGCCCTAATCATTTAGCAGGCTAGCCCACATGGTGGCAGTCACAGGATTTCTTTTTTTTTTTTTTTTTTTTTTTTTGACAGAGAGAGGGACAGACAGACAGGAAGGGAGAGAGATGAGAAGCATCAATTCTTTGTTGTAGCACCTTAGTTTTTCATTGATTGCTTTCTTATATGTGCCTTGACCAGGGGGCTACAGCAGAGCAAGTGACCCCTTGCTCAAGCCAGCGACCTTGGGCTGAAGCCAGTGACATTGGGCTTCAAGCCAGCAACCTTTGGGCTCAAGCCAGTGACCATGGTCTGTGATCTCACACTCAAACCAGCGACCCTACACTCTAGCTGGTGAGCCCATGTTCAGGCCTGATGAGCCTGTGTTCAAGCCAGTGACCTTGTGGTTTCAAACCTGGGTCCTCCGCATCCCAGTCTGATACTCTATCCACTGCGCCACCACCTGGTCAGGCAGCAGTCACAAGATTTCAAAAGCAGCAAGAGAAGGCAAGCCCCATTGTAGACCCTTTTCAAGTTCCTGAATATGACCATGTCGCAGCTCTTCTCAAAACCTTCTCCTAGCTCTCTGTCTCATTTAGAATAAAATCCAAAGTCCTTACAATAGCTGTAACCACTGTGCATTGATCTGACTCCACACTCTCCCTCATCTTCTACACTCTCCCCCTCACTCACCCAGCCAGCCTCCTTTGCTGTCCCACAGACATACCCAGCATGCCCTGGGGCCTTTGTACATACTGTTCCTTTACCTCACCTTCTCTTCCCCCAAATGTCTCCATATCTGGTTTCCTAACTTCATTTACATGTTTGTCCAAAAGTCACTTTATTTGAGAGATCTCTCCTGAGTTCCATGTTTTTATTAGCCCTTAACAATAACCAAAATGTTTTTTTTTCTGTTTCCTAACTAAAATATTATGTCTATGAAGGTAGAGCCCTTATCTATTATGTTCTGTTAAATGCCTGAGACTTAGAAACTCAGTAGATATTTGTTGAATAAATGAACAAATGAGCCCTGACCGGAGGCACAGTGGATAAAGCGTCATCCCAGAGAGCCAAAGTCGCTGGCTCGATCCCAAGAGCACTGGCTCAATCCTGAGTCACCGGTCTGAGCCCCTGTCAGGGCACATATGAGAAGCAATCAATGGGTACACAACTAAGTGGAAAAATGAGTTGATGCCTCTCTCTCTCCCCTCCACTCTTTCTTTCCTCCACTCTATCTTTGTCATGCTCTCTTTCCCTTCTTTCCTCTCTCTTTCAAAAAAACAAATGAATCTGGATCAGGTCCCTTGTGATGATTCATCAATAGATTGTGGTATCAAATCTAACTACAATAAAATCTCATCAGTTTGAATTAATTGACAGAAAGGAATAAAAATGCTTTCTCAAATATATCTTAAATCCATATTATTGAAAAATGTTTTAAATATGGGAATATGTACATCTTATGTAGTTTTTAATAACTTACCACTGTTGAACCTCAAAATACTGCCTCTAAAACTTTTAAGACCAAAACTATAGTGCTACTTCCCTCCCTCACTCCTGCACCTATCTACCAAGAAGAGCTTTGAGTAAACCAGATGTCGATATCATAAGTTTTTACTTAGTTAAATTTGCATGTTTGCACTTTATTGTACTTACATTTTAGTTAAAATGTGATTTGTAAGTCATCACTTCTCTCCTGTCTCCTCGTAGGTGTGGCTGTGTTGGAAGGTCCGATGTATGCAGTTGGAGGGCATGACGGCTGGAGCTACCTGAATACAGTGGAGAGATGGGACCCTCAGGCTCGCCAGTGGAATTTTGTTGCCACTATGTCTACCCCCAGGAGCACTGTAGGGGTGGCTGTACTAAGTGGAAAGTAAGGAAATAAAGTTCCATTTAAAACACTATTAAATATATGTGTTAAGGTATATCATGTCCAACTTAAAAATATACATAAAACACAAAAGAAAAATTAAGTTAACGTGTGCGACCCTATTGAAGACTCCTGCTGCCATTTAGATGCAGTGGTGCTTTCCTCACCCCCAGGAAAAGTGTGTGTTCACTCATCAACTAGCATTTTTCTACACTTGCTTTAACAAAGTAGCAATGTTTTCAACTATTTTGCTGGTTTCCAATTTTAGGTACATACTCAGAATCTGGAAAAAATAGAAACTATGTTATTAGTTTCTGGGTTTGTTTTTTTTTACGTATGCAGTAGATTGAAAAAATTCAATTATGCATCCTCTCTCTACCACTTCTTTGTGATTTAGAACAAGTCGTTTCTCGTGCCTTAATTTTTTTAATCTGTAAAGTGGAAAGCCTGGATTAATGACTTTTTGTTATTTTAATTTATTTTACAATGCTTCCTGGTGCAAAATATAGTTGTTTCTTTAGGAAAGAACTGTTTCAATGTCTTACAAGTTTCATTTTGTATCTTAAAATTTTTTAAGTGTTAACATTTTTCTTTCTGTTATATTAGACAGAAATAAGATTGATTTAGATTTCCAATTGCTCAGACTACTTTTAAGCCACTGGTTGACAAATGGTTTTGGCAGTAGAATATCTCTTTCAAATGAAATTTTACAAAACCTCAATACTTAAGGAAAACGGAGGTTCAGGTTTATTATAAGCTTATTTTTAATTTATTATAATTTTGAATTTATAATATTTACTTACTATAAATTTCAGTGTAGAAGAATAAGTCTGTTTTAAAGAACATCCAGATTATTTCTGTGTTTTTGTAGTCCAGTGTGAAGAAAATCCTGATTCACAAATAAGAAGGTGAAAATAGGAACAGTTAACTATTACAGCAATTTAACTAGAATCTCGGGAAATTTTAGTTAAATTGTACAAGTATTTCACAAATAGGAGAAAATTTTTTTTCTAAGTATCTCAAACATTATCTATTAATCATTGACATTCTTGATTATAATTTTAAAAGTCAGGCAAGACCTAATTTTTTTTTTTAATTTTTATTTTATTTATTCATTTGAGAGAGAGAGAGAGAGAGAGAGAGAGAGAGACAGGGGAGAGAGAGACAGAAGGGAGGATCTGGAAGCATCAACTCCCATATGCGCCTTGACCAGGCAAGCCCAGGTTTCGAACCGGCGACCTCAGCACTTCCAGGTCGACGCTTTATCCACTGCGCCACCACAGGTCAGGCAAGACCTAATTTTAAAAGTCAAGCAAGGCCTAAATCATACATTTTAAAATATTTAGTACAGTACTATCACAATTTGACATACTATTTCTTTTTTTGTTGTAATAGATACTGTCATGGGAAAGAAAGATGAGTTCTGAATCTTGCTTGGTATTTAATTAAGCCAGGTGATATTTTTGAAAATTAAAACTACTTTTTAAATTTTTTTTTTTTTTGTATTTTTCTGAAGCTGGAAACGGGGAGAGACAGTCAGACAGACACCCACATGCGCCTGACCGGGATCCACCTGGCACGCCCACCAGGGGGCAACGCTCTGCCCACCAGGGGGCAATGCTCTGCCCCTCCAGGGCGTCGCTCTGTTGCGACCAGAGCCACTCTAGCACCTGGGGCAGAGGCCAAGGAGCCATCCCCAGCGCCCGGGCCATCTTTGCTCCAATGGAACCTTGCTGCGGGAGGGGAAGAGAGAGACAGAGAGGAAGGAAAGGGGGAGGGGTGGAGAAGCAGATGGGCGCTTCTCCTGTGTGCCCTGGCCGGGAATCGAACCCGGGACTTCTGCACACCAGGCCGACGCTCTACCACTGAGCCAACTGGCCAGGGCTACTTTTTAAAATTTGAATTTGAAATGAACCATTGTTGAGGACCCCCTCAAGTTCTCCACAGAATCCTATTCTTAGAATACTATTTGAATACCATTGCTTGAGATAATGATTCTTCAGAAAGTGTAACCAATACAATTTAGCCCTTAATATTAACACAGTATAAATGTTGTTTTACATTTAACATCTCCTAAATACACCGTTATCTAAAAGAATGCAAATAGAAACAATTCATTTTTCCTCGAACACGTACCATATTTACTATGTGTAAGGTACTGTTCAAAGTACTTTAAATAGGATCATTAATAATCCTCTGAGGCAGGGCTTCTAGATTTTAGGATGATGACATTTAGGCAGATGGAAGTTAAATAATCTGTCCATAATAACACTGGTAAGTGATAAGTGGCAGACCATGCCACAATTCAAACCCGGAGAGTCTGGCTTCAGAGTTCATGCTCACTACAGCACTTCTCACAGGGAAGATCCATGAATCATTGTGAAAGAGAGTAAGGTGCCTTGAAGCCTATTGGAGGGTGGTGTGTGTGTATGTATGTGTACATATATATTTAATTATTGATATTTTCTAGTTGTTGATGCCTTGATCAATATTTAGATAATTATTCTATTAAGTATTAACAATTAAAATAGTTAAGAATAGTAACACAAAAAAGTAGTTTTTAACAGATAACTTTTAACAAATTAAAGTTTCAAATCAATTGAAATTTCCATATTATAATAACTTAAGCTTACAGTAAAATATTGCTACAACCTTATGTTGTTGCTTAAAATATAGTCATCTTATTTAAAGTGACATGGAGTACTTTATGAATTAAAATTATGAAATCTGACTTTAAAATATGTATATTGCCCAAATATAAATACTTAGAGTTTTAATTGGTAGAAATTTAGTACACTTCATATATTTTTTCAGAATAAAAAGATAGTTAAATATTTCTTTTATTCAGCGAAGATAATTAAATATTAACTAAGGCCTTTATATATAAAAAATGCATGACTTATCAGTATTAGCAATGAATTGAATTTATTAATCTTTTCAAAAAACTAATAGAAAAATATCTATGAAGAGCTTCTCAAGTAAATAGTAAGTACAAGATGTGCTTAATAAAAAATACATGAACATTCAAATATTTAAAATAGTTTACATATGTTTAAAGACTTTTAAATTAATACTGTATATTAATTGATAATGAGTTATAATTGATCAAGGCAACATATTTAGCTCAATAACATACCACATTTATTGTAGATAACTTATAGTACCCTTATTCCTTATCTGCAATAATTTAAATTAGTAAAGGATCATTGTTTATATATAATAAATATTAATTTTTATACCATTGTTTCTAGCTATTCTTTTATTCTCCTATTTTATTACTACAAGTATATCCCAGATGATTGTTGACTGTATAGCTGGTTATTAATGTAGCTGTGTGTCCTGGTTCTGCTTCTTAGTGGGTGACCCATTCAAGTCTCCTAATCCCCATGAGCCCCAGTGTCTTCCGCTGTGTAACAAGGATACAAATGGCTTCTCATAGCATCATTGTGATGATTAAATAAATGTAAAGTGCCTTGCCTGTGGTAGGTGCTCAGAGAAGGTTAATTTCTTTCTTATATAACAAAGTCCTATCTTAGTTATTTAAGAAATAAGTCGTGGTATATTTACACAGCATATTTTCTGTATTCTAATTAAGATACATTTTACCATGTATAAAAATGCAATGCCTCTTACAATCAAGGGTGATTTGTCAGACAGATGTCAAACAGATGGTAGCTGTGAAACAGTTGTCATTGCTTCCATGTGAGCTTTTTCTTATGTATGCATAGTGATATCTGATATATACATATATATGATATATACATATATATGATGTATACCTACATCATTTAATTGGTAGCGTATCACCTTTCTAATGGAACATAAATTGACAGTGTGTATTATAATGGATGGCACCTTAAATTCAAAGAGATACTGTAAGAATTACTTCTTTGTCTTAAGCATAGCACTATTCCTTCTTTATCATTATGTTTGTTCTTTTTACAGACTTTATGCAGTTGGTGGTCGTGATGGAAGTTCTTGTCTCAAGTCTGTGGAATGTTTTGATCCTCATACTAATAAATGGACACTCTGTGCACAAATGTCCAAAAGGAGAGGGGGGGTGGGCGTGACCACCTGGAATGGATTGCTGTATGCCATTGGAGGACACGACGCCCCCGCCTCCAACTTGACTTCCAGACTCTCAGACTGTGTGGAGAGGTAATTTCTTGTGAAGGAAAACTAGGAATAGAAAAGAACAAATACAAGCCTCTTACACTTTCAGGAAGATTAATAATTCTTTATTGAGCACCCACCACAGGCAGTTTTCCTTAGGAGCTTTGTAAATACAGGGCTGTGTGCTCTGGCCATCTCTTTTTGTTTTTTTGTTTTTTTTTTTAAGAAGAAAAATGAGTAACAAAAATATTTTTAATGTTATAAAAAATTAAACTCCACTTACAGAAAAATAATCAAATGCCATAGTATTGAGTAAGTTTAGTTTTTGAAAATAGCATTTCTAATGTATTCCCAATTAAATGAGGCAGGACTGATTTTTAATTAATTAGAGAAGTGGTATGCCCAGTAATCATGCTATAACTTTTAAATACAGCATAATGATGTGTTTTCTAGTTATTTTTTTATTAATTTTACAAGGGTGACATCAATAAATCGGGTACATATGTTCAAAGAAAACATGTCCAGGTTATCTTGTCGATCAATTATGTTGCATACCCATCACCCAAAGTCAGATTGTCCTCCGTCACCTTCTATCTATTGAATAGTTTATTTTTGTGCCCCTCCCCCTCCCCCTTCTCCTCTCTCCCTCCCCCCCCCCCCCCCGTAACCACCACACTCTTGTCAATGTCTCTTAGTCTCGTTTTTATGTTCCACCTACGTGTGGAATAATGCAGTTCTTGGTTTTTTCTGATTTATTTATTTCACTCCGTATAATGTTATCAAGATCCCACCATTTTGTTGTAAATGATCCAATGTCATCATTTCTTATGGCTGACTAGTATGTGCCACATCTTTATCCAGTCTTCTATTGACGGGCTTTTTGGTTGTTTCCATGTCCTGGCCACTGTGAACAATGCTGCAATGAACATGGGGCTGCATGTGTCTTTACATATCAATGTTTCTGAGTTTTGGGGGTATATACTCAGTAGAGGGATTACTGGGTCATAGGTAGTTCTATTTTCAGTTTTTTGAGGAACCACCATACTTTCTTCCATAATGGTTATACTACTTTACATTCCCACCAACAGTGAATGAGGGTTCCTTTTTCTCCACAGCCTCTCCAACATTTGCTAGTACCTTTCTTGTTGATAATAGTTAATCTAACAGGTGTGAGGTGGTATTTCATTATACTTTTGATTTGCATTTCTCTAATAACTAATGAAGATGAGCATCTTTTCATATATCTGTTGGCCATTTGTATTTCTTCCTGGGAGAAGTGTCTGTTCATGTCCTCTTCCCATTTTTTATTGGATTATTTGTTTGTTTGTTGTTGAGTTTTTTGAGTTCTTTGTATATTTTGGATATTAGGCCCTTATCTGAGCTGTTGTTTGAAAATATCATTTCCCATTTATTTGGCTGTCTGTTTATTTTGTTGTCAGTTTCTCTTGCTGAGCAAAAACTTCTTAGTCTGATGTAGTCCCATTCATTTATTTTTGCATTCACTTCCCTTGCCTTTGGGGTTAAATTCATAAAATGCTCTTTAAAACCAAGGTCCATGAGTTTAGAACCTATGTCTTCTTCTGTGTACTTTATTGTTTCAGGTCTTATATTTAGGTCTTTGATCCATTTTGAATTAATTTTAGTACAAAGGGACAAACTGTAGTCAAGTTTCATTCTTTTGCATGTAGCTTTCTAGTATTCCCAGCACCATTTGTTGAAGAGGCTTTCTTTTCTCCATTGTGTGTTGTTGGCCCCTTTATCAAAAATTATTTGACCATATATATGTGGTTTTATTTCTGGACTTTCTATTCTGTTCCATTGGTCTGAATGTCTATTTTTCTGCCAACACCATGCTGTTTTGATTGTTGTGGCTGTATAACATATAGTTTGAAGTCAGGTATTGTAATGCCCCCAGCTTCATTCTTTTTCTTTAGGATTGCTTTGGCTATTTGGGATTTTTTATAGTTCCATATAAATCTAATGATTTTTTGTTCCATTTCTTTAAAAAATGTCATTGGAATTTTGATGGGAATTGCATTAAATTTGTATATTGCTTTGGGTAATATGGCCATCTTGATTATATTTATTCTTCCTCTCCAAGAACAAGGAATATTCTTCCATCTCATTATATCTTTTTTGATTTCCCTTAACAATGCTTTGTAGTTTTCATTATATAGGTCCTTTACTTTCTTTGTTATGTTTATTCCTAGGTATTTTTTTGTTGTTGCAATCATGAAGGGGATTTTTTTTTTTTTTTTTACAATGACTGAGAGTGAGTCAGAGAAAGGAATAGACAGGGATGGACAGACAGGAACAGAGAGAGATGAGAAGCATCAATCATTAGTTTTTCATTGTGCGTTGCAACACCTTAGTTGTTCATTGATTGCTTTCTCATTTGTGCCTTGACCGCGGGCCTTCAGCAGACTGAATAACCCCTTGCTGGAGCCAGCGACCTTGGGTTTAAGCTGGTGGGCTTTTGCTCAAACCAGATGAGCCCGCGCTCAAGCTGGGAACCTCGGGGTCTCAAACCTGGGTCCTCTGCATCCCAGTCCGATGCTCTATCCACTGCGCCACCGCCTGGTCAGGCTAGGGGGATTATTTTTTTGAGTTCGTTCTCGAATGTTTCATTTTTGGCATATAGAAAGGCTATGGACTTTTGTATGTTAATTATGTATCCTGTGACCTTACTGTATTGGCTTATTGTTTCTAGTAGTCTCTTTGTAGATTCTTTGGGGGTTTTGATGTATAGGATCATGTCATCTGCAAAAAGTGATACCTTTACTTCTTCTTTTCCGATATGGATGCCTTTTATTTCTTTGTCTTGTCTGATTGCTCTGGCTAGAACCTCTAGCACCACATTAAATAAGAGTGGAGAAAGTGGACAACCCTGTCTTGTTCCTGATTTAAGGGAACAAGATTTAAGCTTTCAGTTTTGTGCCATTTAATATGATGTTAGCTGGTGGTTTATCATATATGGCCTTTATCATGTTGAGATATTTTCCTTCTATACCCATTTTGTTGAGAGTCTTAAACATAAAATTGTGTTGTATTTTATTGAATGCCTTTTCTGCATCTATTGATAATATCATATGGTTTTTGTTCTTTGTTTTGTTGATATGGTGTATTATGTTAACCGTTTTACGTATGTCGAACCATCCTTGAGATTCTGGGATGAATCCCACTTGATCATGATGTATTATTTTTTTAATATGTTGTTGTATTTGATTTGCTAGTATTTTCTTTAGTATTTCAGCATCTGTATTCATTAGAGATATTGGTCTGTAATTTTCTTTTTTTGTGCTGTCCTTGCCCAGTTTCGGTATGAGGGTTATGTTGTCCTCATAAAATGTATTTGGAAGTATTGCTTCTTCTTCAATTTTTTGGAAGACTTTGAGTAGAATAGGAACCAAGTCTTCTTTGAATGTTTGATAGAATTCACTAGTATAACTGTCTGGGCCTGAACTTTTCTTTTTGGGGAGATTTTTAATAGTTTTTTCTATTTCTTTCCTACTAATTGGTCTGTTTAGGCTCTCTGCTTCTTCTTGACTCAGTCTAGGAAGGTTGTATTGTTCTAGGAATTTATCCATTTCTTCTAGATTGTTGAATTTAGTGGCATAAAGTTTTTCATAGTATTCTACAATAATTCTTTGTATATCTATGATATCCGTGGTGATTTCTCCTCTTTCATTTTGGATTTGGTTTATATGAGTCCTTTCTCTTTTTTCCTTGGTAAGTCTTGCCAAGGGTTTGTCAGTTTTGTTGATCTTTTCAAAGAACCAGCTCCTTGTTCTATTAATTTTTTGTATAGTTTTTCTGTTCTCTATTTCATTTATTTCTGCTCTGATTTTTATTATTTCCTTTCTCCATCTGGTTTTGGGTTGTCTTTGTTCTTCTTTTTCCAGTTCCTTAAGGTGTGAAGTTAAGTGGTTCACTTGGGCTCTCTCTTGTTTGTTCATATAGGCCTGAAGTGATATGAACTTCCCTCTTATCACTGCTTTTGCTGCATCCCATAGATTCTGATATGTCATATTGTCATTTTCATTTGTCTGTATATATCTTTTGATCTCTACACTTATTTCTTCTTTGACCCATTCATTTTTTAAAAGTATGTTGTTTAGTTTCCACATTTTTGGGGGGGGGGGGTTTCTCTTTTTTGCAGTTGAATTCTAGTTTTAAGGCTTTATGATCAGAAAATATGCTTGGTACAACTTCAATTTTTCTGAATTTGCTGATGTTATTTTTGTGGCCCAACATATGGTCAATTCTTGAGAATGATCCATGTACACTGGAGAAAAATGTATATTCTGTCACTTTGGGATGAAATGTCCTGTAGATGTCTATCATATCCAGGTGCTCTAGTGTTTTGTTTAAGGCCACTATATCTTTGTTGATTCTCTGTTTGAATGACCGATCTAGAGCCGTCAGCGGTGTATTGAGGTCTCCAAGTATGATTGTATTTTTGTCAGTTTTTGTTTTAAGGTCAATAAGTAGCTGTCTTATATATTTTGGTGCTCCTTGGTTTGGTGCATATATATTAAGAATTGTTATGTCTTCTTGATTCAGCGTCCCCTTAGTCATTATGAAATGACCATTTTTGTCTCTGAGTACTTTTGCTATCTTGTAGTCAGCATTATCAGATATGAGTATTGCTACGCCTGCTTTTTTTTGGATGTTATTTGCTTGGAGTATTGTTTTCCAGCCTTTCACTTTGAATTTGTTTTTATCCTTGTTGCTTAGATGAGTTTCTTGTAGGCAGCATACAGTTGGATTTTCTTTTTTAATCCATTCTGCTACTCTGTGCCTTTTTATTGGTGAGTTTAATCCATTTACATTTAATGTAATTATTGACACTTGTGGGTTCCTTATTGCCATTTTATACATTGCTTTCTGTTAGTTTTGTGTCTTGTTTGATTCTTACCTTTTGTTTTTCTGTCCTTTGTTTTTATTTGGTTGTATTCCATACCTCTTTCCTCTGTTGCTATCTTTTTTAAATCATGTGCTTTTGGTGGTGGTTTTTTCAAGGGTGGTCACCATTAAGTAATAAAAAGGGTTCCTACCCTGTTCATTGTAATGCACTATCTTGTGAGTACTTCTGTACTCCGTCGTCCTTTGCTACTGTTAATTTCTGTCCTCTCCCCCCCTTTTTTTTGTTTGTTTTTATTGTCACAGTTTAAATTTGGTTTTATTGTTTTCTTCGTGGAGCTTGTACTTGTGGTTTTATTTTGTTTTGTTCTTTGTATCTGGTTGGAAAACCCCCTTTAGTAATTCCTGGAGTGGGGTTTTTCTGATAATAAATTCCCTCATCTTTTCTGTATCTGTGAATGTTTTTATTTCTCCTTCGTATTTGAAGGATAGCTTTGATGGGTATAGTATTCTTGGCTGAAAGTTTCTGTCTTTCAGGACTTTAAATATTGGGGTCCACTCTCTTCTAACTTGTAGAGTTTCTGTTGAGAAATCCGATGATAATCTAATGGGCCTTCCTTTATATGTTGTCTTCTTCTTTTCCCTGGCTGCCTTGAGAATTTTTTCTTTGTCGTTGGTTTGTGCCAATTTCGTTATGATGTGCCTTGGAGTAGGTTTGTTGGGGTTAAGAAAACTTGGAGTTCTGTTTGCTTCTTGAATTTGAGGCTTTAGTTCTTTCCACAGGCTTGGGAAGTTCTCATGTATAATTTGTTTGAATATGTTCTCCATTCCATTTTCTTTCTCTTCTCCCTCTGATATACCTATTATTCTTATGTTATTCTTTTTGATGGAGTCAGACAATTCCTGTAGGGCTTTCTCATTTTTTTAAATTTTTGAGTCTCTTTCTTCTCTCTGTTGTGCCTCAAGTTGCTTGTCTTCTATGTCACTAATCCTACCTTCTATCTGGCCTGTTCTATTAGCTAAGCTTGTTACCTCATTTTTCAGCTCGTGAATTGAGTTTTTCATCTCTGTTTGACTTGTTTTTATAGTTTCCGTTTCCTTGGTAATATATTCTTTGTGTTCGTTGAGTTGTTTTCTGAGCTCCCTAAATTGCCTTTCTGTGTTTTCTTGTATATCTCTAAGTATTTTTAGGATTTCTATTTTACATTCTCTGTCTTTTAGCTCCAAGGTTTCCAATATATTAAATTTTTTCTCCATAGTTTTTTCCTCATCTATCTCTGCTACTTCTCTGTCTTTTGTATCCACGATATTCAATTTCCTTTTCCTTAATGGCATCTAAGGGTGGTTTTGTTGATAGTACTAATGAGAATTAATAAAAAGTTTAAAAAATTAAAATTTTTTTAAAAATTATTATTCCCCCCCTTTTTTTTTCCCACTCCTCTCCTCTCCCCTCCTTCTTGGGAAAATCTTGTGGTTAACTGTGAATTATATTGTGCTAAATAGAACAAAAACTACCTATAACTACCTCTCCCTGAGTTGGGGAGAAGTGATAAAGGGGCAAAAAAAAGGGGGTATGAACCCACAAAGTGAAAAAAAAAGGAAAAAATTTGGGTCAAGAATAAAATGATTTGCTTTTATGTGATAGTTAACTAAGAGATATAATGAGAGGAATAAGAGGGAAACAAGAAAAATGGGGAAAAAATTAAAAATTGCTATTTAGTGGAGCAAAAACTAGATAAAATGGAGAGCCAGGGTTGGGAACACTACTAGTGAGTTAAAAAAGCAAAGTAAAAAAAACCCCAAAGTGCCACAAAGAAAAATTTGAGTCCCAAATAAAATAATTTGTTCATGATTGAGGATTAAATGAGAGGAAAAGTAAAGGAGAAAAGAAGAAACTAATATAGAGGGAGAAAAAAAGAAAGAGGAAAACACAAAAAGAAGAAAAAAGAACAAAAGGAGAGAGAGAGAGAGTGTTAAGGGTTTTGGAGTGCAACCCTCATAGAGAGAAAAGAAGAATAAAGAAAAGATAATGGGAGATGTAACACTTATGGGTAGTGTAGTTCAAGGAGAGGAGAGAGTAAGACCGGCAGAGAATTAAACGACCAAATTGGGAAAGGAAGAAAATAATCAAGACAAGAAGATAAGAGAAACAAACGAACAAATATAATAAAATGGGAAAGGTTATAAAGTCTGTGGATTATTCTGGATTTTGAGAGGTTATCTTCTTGCTCTTTCTTTTCTCTCCCTCTTCCTGGTCAGTGACTCTGTACCCCAAGTTCTGCCCCTGTGGCACATTTAGGTAGAGGTTTGCAGTTGATAAGTCTCTATGGCGATGTCATGTATTGTGCTTCAGTCTCGTTGGCAGTCGAGGCTCATTAGCATTTATAGGCTCCGACAATGAGAGAGTCCGTTTTCCCAGAGCCTCTCTTCTAGTCTTTCCTTCCTGAATTAGCAGCCTGATGATCCAGCTATGGGGTTTCTGCTGCCTCTGCCTGGAGAGTAAGAGGCTCAAAGAGCTGGCAAATCCCCACTCTATTCCCACTCAGTGCAGGGCTCTGGGTAAGACTCAATCAGTCAGAGCCACAAGCGTAATCAGGCGGGGCTGGGAGCCAGTTGTTTTCAAGGTGCCTTTCTATGCGCCTCTAGGCACATTCCGAATGCCTCAGGACTCTGTGGGACGCCTTTCCCCAGGCTTTTGGCACTTTGTAACCTGTTTTGGCTGGGTAGAAGATGCCCTAGTCACTGTTTGCAATGCAGGAAGACTTACAAGCTGCCAAATCCCTCTTTTTACATATAGCCCTGAGTATGCAAGCTCTGCCAATCAGAGGTTGCCCCCACCACTATGTGCATAGCATAACAAGAGGTACTAAAAGATATCTTCCCTCTTGTCATAGATCGCTGACCTGAGAGGGAGCTTGTCAGTTAGGGTCACATAGGTCAGTTGGGAGGCGAGCAGACTGTGGGTTAAACTAATCCTTCACAGGTCTGTTAGCTTGTATGGCTGGGTGAGGCACCCCACCCGCCTGGAGAAGTTCAAGCGTAGGGAATCTCGCTTTCCCGTGCTGCTCTTCAGGGCCTGGGGTGACACTGAGACTCTGGTCAGAGCCCACGCGAAGGCCTCTGACTCTGCCCCTCTGTTTGGTAACACGGGCACCCACTCCCAGGGAATCTCTCGCCCACTCTCCGTGCTCACCAACCAGGATATCGTGCTGGCTGCCTCTTGCCCTGGGTGAGGCGCCCTCCCCGCTGGGGGAAGTTCGAGCTTGAGCGTAGGGAACTTCGCTCTCACTCACTCCCTGCGCGCCGCTTTTTCAGGGTGCAGGGGCAACCCCGAGACTCTGGATTAAGCCCACACAAAGGCCTCTGACTCTGCCCCTCTGTTCAGTAACACAGGCGCCCACTCCCGGAGCTCTAGGAGGAATCTCTCGCCCACTATCTTCGTGCTCCGACCAGGAGATCGGGCAGATGGCTGCCCCACTTGTTTTTCTTTGTCTGGATTTGGCGCGAGCATTAGCTTGTGTTGACTGGGTTTCCACAAGCACAGTTTTTCCTCGGCTTGGATGTCTGTGCTGCAGCCTGGTACTATTCACACCTTATGCTTGCCTCAGTTCCTAGACTCTCAGTTCCCAGTGAAAGCAGCCCTTATTTAGGTTAGTGAGGAAGGCGGAGTGTTTCTTCCTCCATCTTATTTCCTTCAGGGTTGATTATATATTTAGTCAATTTTTTGCTCAATCATACCTTTGTGTTTAGTGTGGAACTGGTGGAGGCTCCAAGGATAGATTTTTCTGTCTCTGGTTGAAGATCTTGTTGAATTTTGGGGGAGATTTATTGGTATTGCTCCTTACAGCGCCATTTCTCTGACGTCACTTCTGGCCATCTCTTAGTCTGTCTCCCAACAGCCTTCTCAGATCCTTCTCTCATCTTATAACTGCCCCCTTAAATGTGACCTTAGAATTGGTTATATAATTTAACTGAATCATAGAAAAACATTATTGTCTATCATTTTGTACTGGGCACTGTGTCTAATAAAAAAAGAATAGGAGCTCAGTGAATTTCAGAGATAATGAACTAGGGGCCAGGGGCTAAATGAGTGAAAACGAGGGGGGCATTTCTAACACATTTTGATACGAAATGAAATAATATAATAAAAGACTCATAAGGCTTGGAAGCTTTAACAAGTAAGGCATCCAAAATGGCCTCATGAAACTCAAGTGTGGGGCCAGGTAGACAGCCTGACATCAGTTTGGAAGACTTGGACAGTGGTTCAGACTCCTTCTGTGTATTCAGTCTAGTTCAAGGAAGGGAAAAAATTGACTGGATTTAGGAGGTAGAGTCAATAAGAGCATGTATAAACACTCCAAAGCAGAAAGGAATATGATTCATTCAGAAACGGAAGGGAAACCACTGTCGCTGGAGAGCAGGGTGATGGAGAATGGCAGGAGTGGAGCGGGGGGAAGGACAGGTTGCATAAAGCAGTGTTTCTCAACTGCCAATCTGCCGAAATTGTGTGCCGGTTCGCAAAAGAATTAACCACCCTGATGTTGTATAAAGATTATAGACCCGATGAGCTTAGTTGAATTCATTTATGCTCAGGGTGATTTTTCTGCCTTAGTGGTCCCCAAAATAATTCTCCTGTTTTCACCAGTCCCCAAGTGTAAAAAGATTGAAAACCATTGATGGAAAGTATTGAGTCCTTATTAAGAATTTTGTATTTTAAACACCAATGGAAAGTTAATGTATATGTGTGTGTTATTTAATAAATTATAAATAAAAGAAGAATAAAAAGTGAAATGAAGGTTTGTTGGTGACAATGATTGCTTTCTGTGAAATAATAAATAGAGTTGGTTGGGTTTGGGGGGGGTTGTTTATTTGTTGAGAAAGCAGTAATGTTACACCTGCTTTTCACCTGTACTGGGGACAGAATAATTCTGACTATGCTTATTGCATGTTATAACCCAGGAAAGGAATATGGATGTTTTTATACACTTTGCTCCATAAATTACTGCAGGCTCACTGTTGTATTGCAGCCAGTGAAAAGTTTGTTGCTAAAATAGGTATTAGAAGCTGTTTGGGTCATCTCAGTATGTATCTGCTCTTAGCTTTAGGCAGTTCTAGTACGCATACTTTTCATGAAAGAAATAAGAAGGTCCAAAAATGGACAGCTACAATGATTGAGGCTATAAGTCATCTTATATAGATCTTCACATATGTTTTTCTCCCAATTTTCAGTAGGCAATCTGAAACCTAAAAGCAGTTTTCAGTACTTACATTAGCTCTTCTGAAAAACTTAAGTGTTGTGCATCTGCTAAACGAATCTGTAATATTGTATGTTATAAGTTTTCAGGAAAATATTGTTAGTTTTCTAAATCATGTTCAAATGTACTTTATGATAGCAGATAAGAAGACAAAAGATAGACTTAAAGAACAAAACTGTTTTTACATAAATATTATGAGAACAATGTCAGCTCCAGTTCTAAAATTTTCCTTCAGATATGATCCCAAAACAGACGTGTGGACAGCAGTGGCATCTATGAGCGTCAGCAGAGACGCAGTGGGGGTCTGTTTACTTGGAGATAAATTGTATGCGGTTGGAGGCTATGATGGACAAACTTACCTTAATACAGTGGAGGCTTATGATCCCCAGACAAATGAGTGGACCCAGGTATGTCATTTCATTATTCCACATATTTGGGGGTTTTTAAATTTTTTTATTTAAGCATAGTTGGTTTACAGTCTTATTTTGGTCCTGTTAGTTTCAGGTGTACACATACAGTATAGTGATTCAACATTTTTATACCTTACAATGTGATCACCCCCCTAATTCTAGTACTCTGTCACTGTGCAGATTTATCACAATATTATTCATTATTCCTCTTTTCTTTTTCATCCATCTCCTCACCCCCTCCATACTGGTAACCAACCATCTTTTTGGTCTCTGTTTATATGTCTTGTTTTGTTTGTTTGCTTATTTTGTTTTATTTTTAGATTCCACATACAAGTGAAATCATATAATAGTTGTCTTTTCTCTACCTAACTCATTTCGCTTAGCATAATACCAACCTATGTGTCATGACATGTACTATTCACAGTGTAACGCTTAGTGTCTTGGTTTGAGAAAAGCTGCTAATTACAAACAGATACTTTGATTTAAATGACTTAGAGGTCACTCCTAGAATATTATAAGTAGATATGGTTTTAAAATAAATTATTTGTTCATGGAGATATAACTGTGATCAAAACAACTGATTCAGATGGAGAATAATTGAAAAATTCTTACAATTGAAGTCTGTTGTGTTCATTGATACAAAGCAAACTTTTTTAGTACTACTTTATATGTTACTCTTTTCCAAACACCGTTTTATTTCTCTTAGGTCAAATACACAAATTCCTACTATGCTCAAAGTAGTCCTTTGAAAACTATTCTTTTCACACTTTTATTTTCACTATTAATTGCCTAGTGTCTAGGACACATTAAAAAAAGAGAAAAGAAAAGAAAGAAAGGACAAGCCCTAGTTGGATTGCTTGATTGGTTAGAGTGTCGTCCTGATACGCAAAGGTTATGGGTTCAATCCTCAGTCAAGGCACATTAAGAAACAAATTAATGTTTCTATCTGTCTCTCTCTTCCCTCCCCCTCTAAAAATAAGTAAACAAGTTTTTAAAAAAAGAGGACAATAAGTGAAAGACAGTAGTAGAAAGATTGAAGAGCTATTCCTTATCCATAAGTTTCTAGTCCTTCACCAGCACCCCACACTTCTGTCGGAGAGTTTATTCGTCAAGTTTGTTTCCACTACTAGGGAGTTAAATGGATGGTATCTTTTATTTATTTACTCTGCTAATAAGCAGTAGAATGGGTTTGGACTTTTCAGCCATGCATAGAGAAAGCAGTCAGTAAGTGGGCAGTTACTGTGCCCTCTGGAGTAAGCAGATGCCAGACACACAGTGTGTGTTGTGTCCTCTGTCTGAGGTAACACTTCTCTTACAGGGCCTCTCTCAATGAGACTTGATATTTTCTCCACACTGGTCACAAAGTTGCTCTTAAGAATTCAGCATTTCGGCCCTGACTGGTTGGCTCAGTGGTAGAGCATTGGCCTGGTGTGCAGGAGTCCTGGGTTCGATTCCCGGCCCGGGCACACAGGAGAAGCGCCCATCTGCTTCTCCACCCCTCCCCCTCTCCTTCCTCTCTGTCCCTCTCTTCCCCTCCTGCAGCCAAGGCTCCACTGGAGCAAAGTTTGCCTGGGCGCTGAGGATGGCTCTGTGGCCTCTGCCTCAAGTGCTAGAATGGCTCGGATCCCCAAGATGGGCAGAGCATCGCCACATGGTGGGCGTGCCGGGTGGATCCCAGTCGGGCGCATGCGGGAGTCTGTCTGACTGCCTCCCCGTTTCCAGCTTCGGAAAAATACAAAAAAAAAAAGAAAAGAAAAGAAAAAGAAAAAGAATTCAGCATTTCCTCACATCCATAGAGTACCTCATTTTCATTTTGCTTCATGTAGGACAATTCCTGAACTATTTTTTTAAAACACCTTTTTCACAATATTATATAACTATTGAATTATTATATTGTACACCTGCAACTAATATAATGTTCTATGTCAATTATGTCTCAATTAATAAAAAAGAAAAAAATTACCTTTAAAGAAAGATGAGTAATACCTAATCATGTGATGTACCCCTGTGATGTGGGGTGTCTATGAAAGTTTGACATTAAAAGGGGGTTTGGTGGAAGGGACCAGGCCAGCAGGAGTTCTGGGGCAGCAGCTTTTTGCCAAGAAGTATGGACTATTTCAGCGTTTCACTAACTGGTCAAGTAGTATCAACAGTTGTACCTACAAACCAACACATATGTTTTCTTGTTTCTTTTTAGGTTGCTCCGCTGTGCCTAGGAAGAGCTGGGGCTTGCGTTGTGACTGTAAAATTATGATTTACTGCTTTAGTTTCTAAATGAAGATATCTTTTTCTTTTATGAATTTAGTATATTTATCCTATAGTAAACTGTTACATCTTAAATATATTTGCAATGCCACATTCCTGGGCACAAAGTGCCTGACCTTAAAGTGAAGATTTTAAAACAAGGG
The DNA here is from genome assembly GCF_036850765.1 of Saccopteryx bilineata. Classification (NCBI taxonomy): domain Eukaryota; kingdom Metazoa; phylum Chordata; class Mammalia; order Chiroptera; family Emballonuridae; genus Saccopteryx; species Saccopteryx bilineata. The sequence continues at coordinate 237,776,612 of NC_089494.1, read as the reverse complement.
AGAATAAACCAGAATTGTATGCTTCCATTTCTTAGTAAATCAAAACTACAACAGGAAGATTATATATATACATTCCTCATATAGAATATGAGAACAGACACACTGCTCCTAAACACAGCCCAGAGTTAACTGGGATTTCATTTCATCATAATCAAGCACATCTTCCTCACATTGTCCAGATTTCTTTTATTACAGTGCAAATGCACCAGATAAAACTTGTAACATTTTCCTTTGTAACTTTATCATACATGAATTGCCGTAATTTTTATTCATTTCTTTGCTTGTTTGTGTAACCACAACCACTCTTGTAATGATATACTAAAGATTATGCTATTTAGTTTTTTCAGAAATAATTGTACTATATGTGCTTTGGTTGTGGGTTATATTTCTAAAATTGGGTTAGTCCAGTGAATAAAGAAAAACATTTAAGAGTTAAAACCATAATGACCAAATAAAAACTTGATATGATTGTTGGGATTTATTTAAATATTTATTCTATTACATCTAGATTCACCAAGTATGTGTTATGATATTCTCAAATTGGAATTGAAACATGATGTTTTCTATTAAAGTTAAGATATGCAAATTTATATAGAGAAAATAAATGTTATATATCCTCCTGTAATGTTCTTTCACCTAACAAGTATTTAATTATATGAATTTGTTTTCTTTTATAAAAGATGTTTTGATTTTGTCTTTGGATGTTAACAACACTGGTAGGGGTATTCTTATATTCTCCAGTGTGTATTCGCCTCCTCTGCCTTGTTTCTTCTGTTTTGCCACAGTTAGTAACCCTTTGTGCTTCTTTGTAATCAGTTTAGGGGGAATGGGCTAATTGAATATTCAAAAGATAAGTTTAAAGTGTTTATTACCCAAAGTTTTGTACATTTGTAAACTCTAATTACATTTGTGAATGGTAATACTCTCAGTGGATTGTTTATTGTTTGCAAAAATGCACTGGGCAGTAACATTTTATGATAAATCCTTTTAGGTATAAGTCATTAATTTATATCTTAATATAAAGTGAGTATAATCCAAATGCTCATCTTTTAAAATACAATATTGTGGTTAATATGTTTTTGTTTTTGTTTTATATCAAGGTAGCACCTCGCCCCTTCTGGTGCAGGCTGAGACCTGTGATTTGAGGGGAAGTACTTGTACAAGTACTTGTGATCATTGCTCTGAACACTCATCATCCACTCTGGTTCCTCTGCCCACAGTGGAGCCAGACTCATGTTAAAGTGAAGGGACTGATTCCCCTCTCTGAGGACCTTCCTTTCTTTTATGGGATTCACTAAAAGAACAGTTCCTTTGATTTTCTGTCCCACTAGAGGGCCTCTCGGAAGCAGTGTTATTGTCAACAGGACTGGCTGTCCTAGACACTAGTGAAGAGGACCATTTCTTTTCTAGTGACAGAACATTGCCAAACATTCCTTCTTCCCCGAGTCTAGGGTCTTACAAATCTAGAGGAAAATAGGGCTCTTCCTTGTGTCCATCATCCAACATTGCTGCCTTGACTTTAGTATTAGTCTCTTTATTGAGATGTCTAGCTGCTTTTTATTTTAACCCCAACTGGCAACCACCTTATGAGAAACAGTATTTGCCAATAATTATTGAATGCTCATTATGAACTAGGAACTAAGAGCTTGCACAAACATGATTGTATTTAATCCTCATAACAACCTTATGAGGTAGGTTTTATTATTCTTTTTACAAAGGAGGAAACTGGGGCAGAGAGGTTAACTCCAAGGTCATATACAGCAAGTAGTGGCAGAGCAGGGCTCTAATGCAGGCCGCTGGCTCAGGAGTCCACATTTGTGTCGTTCTTGCTTCTGGGTAGAAAAAGAGATTCCATTTTATGTGGGGAATCATTCATTTTAGTCAAAAGACAAATGAAGTTTATGCTTTTTAGAAGTAAAATTTATACCAGTCACACTCCTATCAGAAAATTTTGGTTCCTTGGTATTAGAGGAAATTTTGCTTAGATAGCTTATGGAATTTTATATATATTTTGCTTTAGAAAAGTAAATGTAAGAATGCATGACATATTTTAACTTTTATAAATGTTAGATAAATTGCATTGTATTTCGGATGACTGAACCATAAACAAATTTATTCATCAAAAATAAGCTTTATTGCCAACAGTTTTGATACTCCACATGAAATAGACAGATTCCTAGAAACAAACTATCAAAACTGACTCAAAAAATAAAAAATCTAAGCAGATCTGTGTATAATAATTAAAGAGATTGAATCAATAATCAAAAATCTCCCAACAAAGAAAGTACAGAACCAAATGGGTTCACCACTGAATTCATTTGAAGAATTGATACCAATTCTTCTTAAACTCTTCCCCCTACCCGCCAAAAAAAAAAATAAGAGGAGAAGATAACACTTCTTAATTCATTCCATTAGGCCAACATTACCGTAATACCAAGACCAGAAAAAGAACAGATTATACACCATGACAAACTAAAATTTATTTCAGGAGTACCGGGATAGTTCAAACTACAAAAAACAATGTAATAGAATGAAGGGAGCAACAACAAAAGAAGAAACTGAAAGAAACTAGGACAGTAACATGAAAATAAAGCTCTTCCTTCTGGATCTCAAATACCTTTGTCTTCATATGAATGCACCAACTGCCCCCTCAGACCCTTCCTTGTAAGGCCTAAGAAAGTGTTACATGTCCTGGTCCTGAGCAACTGCGACACCTGTGACTCTCTTAAAGAAATGCAGTATTGATTGATGCGAGAATTAGTATCATGACTAGCCTTGACTGCCCCTTGGTTTCCCCAGCCCTGGGTAATTCTTTCCTTCGAGCTACTGATGTGCATCTAGAAAGTAAAGCCAGGGAAGCTTAAGAACCAGCCATATTCAGTGCCCTCAGTCTTTGTCCAGGTTGAAATTGTTTTCATTTGATGACATTTCTTTGGGGATAATAATTATATTTAATTGAGGTACTTTAAAATAGCTTTATATTAGAAAGTGAATGTTACTTATATGGTGTTTGTGCCTTAAAAGCACTATAAATTGAGCCGTGGTCGGTTGGCTCAGAGGTAGAGCATCAGCCTGGTGTGTGGATTTCCTAGGTTCAATTTCCAGTCAGAGCACACAGGAGAAGCATCCATCTGCTTCACCACCACCCCCCTCTTGCTTCTCTCTCTCTCTCTCTCTCTTTCTTTCTCTCTCTCTCTCGCTCTCACTCTTGCTCTCACTCTCTCTTGCTCTCTGTCATCTCCTCCCCTCCTGCAGCCATGGCTTGATTGGAGTGAGTTGGCTCTGGGTGCTGAGGATGGCTCCATGGCCTCCACATCAGGTGCTAAAATATGGTTGCAACGGAGTAACGATCCAGATGGCCAGAGCATCACCCCATAGTAGGCTTGCTGGGTGGATCCCTGTCGAGGTGCATGTGGGAGTCTGTCTCTGCCTCCCCTCCTCTAACTAAATTAAAAAACAAACAAAACTAAGTTGGGAAGGCAAACAATGGCTTGATGACCATTTGGTTATGCTATAAGTCAGGGGTCCCCAAACTACGGCCAGCAGGCTACATGCGGTCCCCTGAGGCCATTTATCCGGCCCCTGCCACACTTCTGGAAGGGGCACCTCTTTCATTGGTGGTTAATGAGAGGAGCACAGGATGTATCCTGGAGTACTGTATGTGGTGGCGCTGCAAAGCGCAGCGTCGCTCACGTACAGTACTACTTCCAGTGACGCAAGACACATGTGTCACGGCTCCGGAAGTGCATCATATCACTTGTTACGGCTAGCAGTGACAAATATGGAACTGGACATTGACCATCTCATTAGCCAAAAGCAGGCCCATAGTTCCCATTGAAATACTGGTCAGTTTGTTGATTTAAATTTACTTGTTCTTTATTTTAAATACTGTATTTGTTCCTGTTTTGTTTTTTTACTTTAAAATAAGATATGTGCAGTGTGCACAGGGATTTGTTCATAGTTTTTTTTATAGTCCGGCCCTCCAATGGTCTGAGGGACAGTGAACTGGCCCCCTGTGTAAAAAGTTTGGGGACCCCTGCTGTAAGTGATGGCATGCTTAAGGTATTAAAGTTATCATGACAACACTATGTCTCAAAACTAGTCAGATTGTTTATATTTCTCTGAATGAATCCTACTCATCAAAAGTCTATTGTTACATTTTGAGATAGTATAAACATTCTACTTGAAATTAAGGAGAATCAATATTTGTATACTCATTTTCTTTTAAAATTAAATTTATTGGGGCGACATTGCTTAGTAAAATTATATTGGTTTCAAGTGCACAATTCTGTAATACATCTGTATACTGAATTGTGTGGCCACCACCTAATGTCAAATCTGTCACCATGTATTTGACCCCCTTTGCCCTTCTCTACCCCCTTGACCCCTTTTTAAGCTCTGGTGACTACCATGCTGTTTTCTTTATAAGTTTTTGTTTGCTTGTTTTGTTCATCTGTTGCTTTCAGTTTTATTTCTTTAAGGTTATGCATCTTCATAACTCTACAAGATAAACTGAGCAGTTCCAAAGAGACAAATGAAGTGAATTCTGTGGAAAGAAAGAGGTCCTTGCTTAGTAGAAGTTGGGATGAGGAGGTTAGAGAGAGGCTGTCTTTCAGAGAACTGTCTCTATGTCCATGACAATAGCTGCTATGTGAGAGCTTCAGGGAAAGAAAATGCTAGGTAGTAAATCTGGCAAAAGCTGACCTACTTATCTGTCTGATTCTATATCAGAAACTCAGGAGCAAAGCTGCACAGGACTGGGAGAGTGAGTTAATCCCACTGAAAATTCATTTATCTCAGAATCTTTCTGATCAATAAGGCATCAAGCAAAACAGTAGGGAGACTAAAATCTTAGACAATAAGTGATCATAAAACAAAGACAGTCAAAAAATGTTCGTTCCTTAAGGACACATACTGGGGTATATTTTTGTATTCCCTGAAGGACTTAACATTTTACTCACTGTTATATCTTCACAGTTAAAGGCTCTCACTAATTATTGGTTGACTAAAAATATGAAATAAACTTGCTTTTTGAGATAAGTCACCTCAGAGTTATTGGAATACAGGTTTACAATATTACAGATTCTGAAACGGAGAAAAGAATTCATGAGGTCTCTTTGTTCACATATCGGTGTTGGGGAGCAGTAATGAAATTAGGAAAGGGTTGATAGGAACATCATGTGGAAAAGCCAGAGGTGTCCAGGAAGTGAGGAGGCTGACGGCAGCATCACATACATGCAGAGGAAGCTAATTTATGTTATATTCAAATTAAGGAAGACAGTTATCTCTTCTACCTGTGCATAACTCCAAAATAATATGGAAGAGCTCCAGGTGGTCATAACTGTCAGAGATGCAATCTGCAGGCAGGCCTCCACACTCCATCCCCTCTCTTCTGACCTTAAGTCACCATATGGACCACTTACAGCTAAAATATATTAACAAAATGGTCTACTTTCTCTTCCGGCAATGAATAATACTGTATTCCCTATTGTGTCCTTACCACAACTGGTTTGTCCATTCATGGACATTAGGTTTTCTTTTGGCTAGTGTGAATAGTGCTGTTATAAGCATACATGTACGAGTCTTTTCATACCCATTTCAATTCTTTGGGGTATATACCTAAGAGTGGAATGGCTGGGTCACTTGGTAATTCTATGTTTAACTTTTTGAGGAACTGCCAAACTAGTTTCCAAAGCAACAGTCATTTCACATTCCTGTGCCTAGATTTTTGTTTTAAGTAAAGCAGCTGTTTGCTTTCAGAAACAAAACAAACTTTCCACTCACTTCCTTGGATTTGGTATATCCAGAATAAATTGATTGGTCTCTACTCTGGCTGTGTAACCACAGAATTTGAAATAAAAGGAATAGAAGGAGGGAGGGAGGGAGGAAAGGAAAGAGAAAAAAGAAGGAAGGCTCTATCTCTAGAAATCATTTAAATAAATCTGGATTGAGCCTGAGCTATCCCAGGTGACCCCCAAGTAATTCTAATAGCAGCCAGAATTAAGAACTACTATATAAACTCAAGGGAAGTAATGCAAGTTTTACTCTTGAGAATTGAAATCATTACATTGTAATGGACCACAACAAAATTAATTTCTTAATTCTCTGCCCATTTGATTTATAGCCATATATCTACTAGAATTATGCCTGGCACAGATGTGCCAAAAATAATTGGCTTAATGTTGAATATCCAATTTTATTTTAAGCTTAAAGTTAATATTTAATACTAATTAATAATCTGTGTGTGTGTGTGTGGGTGTGAGAGAGGGGGGGGGAAAGGAGAGAAATAAGAAGCATCAATTCGTAATTGTGTCACTTCAATTCATTTATTGCATCTCATATGTGTCTGACCAGAAGGCTCAAGCTGAGCCAGTGACCACTTGCCAAAGCCAGCAACCTTGGGCTCAAGCCAGAGACCTTGGGATTATGTTGATTATCCCAAGCTCAAGCCAAAAACCTCATGGTTTCGAACCTGGGACCCCAGTATCCCAGGTCACTCTATCCACTGCACCACCACGAGTGAGGCAGTAATTAGTAATCTTTAAATGGCATTAATATATTTAATTACTGATATTAGTTTAAAAAACCAAAGGGAAAAATCTTCAATTTAGAATCCCCTAATCAGATGTTATTTTTGAATACACTATCTCTCCCTAATTGTTGTTATGCTTATTATCCTTCTATATAATATCCTTCTATATAATATTGCTAGTGAATTATTTATTTCCTCAAATGGCCGCCACTTTAAAGTCTGGAAGCCTGACAGTTTGGAGATAAAAGTATAAGATGATCAAATACTGGCATTTACTAAAAATGTAGTGTGCAATAAGAGGTTCTCTATAGGTATTGCTTTTAAAACCTGAATTCTGGCCCTGGCCGGTTGGCTCAGTGGTAGAGCGTCGGCCTGGTGTGCAGAAGTCCCGGGTTCGATTCCCAGCCAGGGCACACAGGAGAAGCGCCCATCTGCTTCTCTACCCCTCCCCCTCTCCTCCCTCTCTGTCTCTCTATTTCCCTCCCGCAGCGAGGCTCCATTGGAGCAAAGATGGCCCAGGCGCTGGGGATGGCTCCTCGGCCTCTGCCCCAGGCGCTAGAGTGGCTCTGAGGGCAGAGGCCCGGAGGGCTCTGAGCGATGCCCCGGAGGGGCAGAGCATTGCCCCCTGGTGGGCGTGCCGGGTGGATCCCGGTCGGGGGCATGCGGGAGTCTGTCTGACTGTCTCTCCCCGTTTCTAGCTTCAGAAAAATACAAAAATAAAAATTAAATTAAAATAAATAAATAAATAAAACCTGAATTCTACCTAAGTTTTCTAGTTTTTTCATCAGTTTTTATTATTAAAGGTCACTATTTTTCATCCCCAGTCCTATGCGATCTCTCGTCCTCTTCACCTTGGAAACTCTCTCTGGAAAAATATTTTTCTGATATTACAGCAAGTTGTATTATTTGTTGTTATTTTTTTCAGTATCCTTTTGACAAGTGTCATGCAATCCTTACCAGTTTTTATAGCAGATTCTAACCCAAAAAATGCTTTTACCTAATGCCATACTTTTTCAAATAGACTATAGGTTTCTGAAGATTGCCATAACTACAGATATTTATACTTAAGCAATTTGAAGACATATAGCTTAAAAAAAAACTTCACTCTATAATTACCCATTTTCACAAGTTGGATAACTTGACTAACTCTCCAATGATTTTGTATTTGGATAAGGACACAGGCATTTCCAAAAATACAAATATTTCCAGAAGAATACCACAAATAAAAATATTTTCATTAATTTTCAAGCTTTATTATAGATAAGAAAAGTGAAGCTGATAATTATTATACAATGGCAATCATTAAAATATATACACGTACAAAATTAACAGGTTGTGCATCTACACCATGTTATATGTCAAATATATTTCAATTAAAAAAAAGAAAAGTGTGCTTCAATAGTGGAAAGGAAGGTCATTGAGCTAAAGCCTGCCAGGCTTACACGCCTCTGCTGTGAGGAAACAGGAACACTGGAAGGTGGGCTTCCCCCTCGCTCCTCTAAGGGAGGGTTCAGTCTCTTCCAGCCCTGCCCCAGCCACCTATGACCTAACCTTGCCCAGAAAGCTGGGGTTTGCCACTGAAGGCTGAAGGTGCCCAGGGCCGTTGGCCCCATCTACGACACTGTGGACGAGCCCAGGGTATTTCTTCCAAGAAGCAGGTAAACTGATCCCATTTGCACAAGGGCCACTTAACTATGTTTTGCCTGAATAGTCAGGTTTTTTATTCTTCACTCAAAGATCTCTGTTGTGGGTGTTGATAGTCCTATTTTCTGCTGCTTTGCTTAATATATAGTGTTTCCTTTATCCCTCCTACCTCAATGCCCCACTCATATTTCAGGCTGGGACCTACTCCTAATTTAGAGCTCTCTTTCCTCCTTTTGCCAACTTGTATTAGGAATTCACCTTTGCCACCCAACTTAGTGTATCCCAAGGTTCTCGTTACCATGCCACAGTCACAGAGCTCCAGGGAAAAGCAACCTGGTCTCAACTCTCCAGGCAGAGGAGAACAGAAGCTCCATATCCACGCATGCTGCAAATGGCTTTTTCCAGTCTACCTGAATCATTACCAGCTAGAAGCAGCGGTCATTGGGACTTGGACATGAGCTGCAAAGTATAGAATGGTGACAACAATTCCGGTGCCATGCGGACTTTTCCTGTGGGGAACTTTCCTGGACTCCTGCTCCCTGTGACAGCCCCTAACAGATTGAACTGTGGTTGGGTTGCATTTTTCAGGGATTTGGCATCATGATGGGGCCAACTTGGACTTGGTGAACATGTTAAGGACACTACTCTTTTATGGATTCTTGCTGTATTGGCCAAGAGTTTGTTTAAAGGCTTTTAATCACTGTAAAAAAAAATATAGAGGACTGGATGATGTAGATGGGGCACATATACACCATGGTATACTATTCAGCCAGGAGAAATGATGACATCGGATCACTTACAGCGGAATGGTGGAGTCTTGGTAGCATTGTGCGGGGTGAAATAAGCGAATCAGAAAAAAACAGGAACTGCAGGATTCCATACATTGGTGGGACATAAAAGCGAGACTAAGAGGCATGGACAGGAGTGTGGTGGTTACGGGGGGTGGGGGGAGTAAAGGAGGGAGAGGGGGAGGGGAGGGGTACAGAGAGAACTGGATGGAGGGTGGCAGAGGACGATCTCTCTTTGGGTGATGGGTATGCAACAGAACTAAATGACAAGATAACCTGGAAATGTTTTCTTTGAATGTATGTACCCTGATTTATTGATGTCACCCCATTAAAATAAAAATTTATTTATAAAAAAAAAAAGTGCCCTAGCTGGGTAGCTCAGTTGGTTAGAATACCATCCTAACATACCAATGTTGCAGGTTCAATCCCTGGTTGGGGCACATACAAGAAGCAACCAATGAATACACAACTAAGTGGAACAACAAATTAATGCTTTTTCTCTCCCCCCCAAAAATCAATCAATAAAAAAAATTTTAAGTGAAGCTGAGAAAATTAAGAACATTATCTAACTTATTAAGTGGTTATTTCTGGGTTCAAATCAACTTGTCTATAACTTCCACTCTACTTCATCTATGTAAATAAAAATGTAAATGTTCATTTGTTCAAAATCTTAAATCTCCAAAAGTTCTTCACCGATTGCTTTGAAATTTTGATACAATGTTGCATTTGAATAAGGGCTCTTTTTTTATATACCTACCATTTTATAGATATAGATGCCACACCTGTGACAGGTAAAACATGCTTTTAAAAAAATAGTGCCATTTGTTGGACATAAAAGCAACACACGCTATACTAAATATTTTATGATTCCATTTCAATGTTTCCAATTTATGATCCATCTACATGCAGCCAGACTTGAGGATGCATGGTTGCGAGCATGGTGATCACGTTCTGCAGCTTCAGATCTGCTTCTTTCTCAACAGAATGAATGCAACAGGCTGAGATTGGCTGAAAGACGTCAATGAGAAACAGCTGATCAGCATCAAACAGGACTCCGTGCTCAGCAATCACGTGATTGCAACCACCTTGCATTCCGGTACAACCCAGCTGATGATTATAGTTTGAGCTGGCATGTTCTCATCGGCACTATGACTGAAGTGTGTCCTTATTGCAAGGCTCTGAAATTTAGTGGAGAAATGAAAGGAATGTGTTGCGCCACCTGAAAAATTAAACTCCCTCAACTTGGAGAATCACCAGAGCCATTAAAAACTTTGCTTGAAGCCCTGGCTGGTTGGCTCAGCGGTAGAGCGTCGGCCTAGCGTGCGGAGGACCCGGGTTCGATTCCCAGCCAGGGCACACAGGAGAAGCGCCCATTTGCTTCTCCACCCCTCCGCGGCGCTTTCCTCTCTGTCTCTCTCTTCCCCTCCCGCAGCCAAGGCTCCATTGGAGCAAAGATGGCCTGGGCGCTGGGGATGGCTCTGTGGCCTCTGCCTCAGGCGCTAGAGTGGCTCTGGTCGCAACATGGCGACGCCCAGGATGGGCAGAGCATCGCCCCCTGGTGGGCAGAGCGTCGCCCCTGGTGGGCGTGCCGGGTGGATCCCGGTCGGGCGCATGTGGGAGTCTGTCTGACTGTCTCTCCCTGTTTCCAGCTTCAGAAAAATGAAAAAAAAAAATTATTAAAAAAAAAACAAACCTTTGCTTGAAAAAAAAAAAAAAACACTTTGCTTGCCGGAGATACCGCCAAATCAAAGCATTTCCTATGTAACATCGGGAAATAGAACTCATGCTTCCATACGATGCACAGAAATCGTAACAGCTCATTCATGCCAACTTTCAAAGTGAAAGGACAAATTTATCAGAAAGCCAGCTCCCTGCTTCTGTTCCCAGATGGTTAACATAAATTCCTACAAATGTATTTCCTTGGTGATGGCAATGATGAATTGAATATGGAATTTCTACCGGCATAAAAAGGTCCATCTTTTCCCAACTGCAAGAGCTTCTTCACGAAAAAAACAATTTAGTGTGTTTGTTCAAAACAGCAATTGACATGATGCCATCTAATACACACAAGATTGTTATTCATGCTGACAAAATGGCTGCTGGAGAACATGTGCGGAGATTCAATGCTCCAACTATAGATGAAGTTGACATTGTTATAGTTGGAGATCAATTCCAACCTAGAGATATTGTTCTTCATCGGAGAAACAATCAGTTGACAAAACTTGCAGAAACTCATCGATGCTACAATGCCCTGAAATATCCAATCATTTTTGGGGATGGTGCCGATGGATATCACTTCTACATTAAGATGATAAATCTAGCCTGACCTGTGGTGGCGCGGTGGATGAAGCGTCGACCTGGAAATGCTGAGGTTGCCGGTTCGAAACCCTGCACTTGTCTGGTCAAGGCACATATGGGAGTTGATGCTTCCAGCTCCTCCCCCATTCTCTCTCTCTCTCTCTGTCTCTCCCTCTCCTCTCTAAAATGAGTAAATAAATAATAATAAAAAAAAAAACTGGTGAAAGCACAGGATCAATTGCTGCTTGAAAAAACTGGAAATATTAAAAAAAAAAAAAGATGATAAATCTAGTCAGTGGTGAAGAAACAAATATGAAATGCAGCACAATGAACTATTATTCATACCGATTAATGATTCAAGAAAATGAAGACAATCACATTTTGAAATGCCAATTGTTTCACCAGTACATCATAGATATGTATGCAAAAATCAAAACAGAATGTTTGATATTCATCCGTTTGAATCAGACCAAGCTTCTTTCTGAAAAATACGTTCATTTGCGAGATGCAGTTGTAAATGATGATAATACAACTAACGTTGGAAGACTAACGATTTTGTCATCTTCATATACGGGCAGTCCACGTCATATGCAGGAGTATGCTCATGACCAGGCAGTGGCGCAGTGGATAGAGCATCGGACTGGGATGCCGAGGACCCAGTTTCGAGACCCCGACGTCGCCAGCTTGAGCGCGGGCTCATCTGGCTTGAGCAAAAAGCTCACCAGCTTGGACCTAAGGTCACTGATTCAAGCAAGTAGTTACTCGGTCTGCTGAAGGTCAAGGCGCATATGAGAAAGCAATCAATGAACAACTAAGGTGTTGCAACGAAAAACTGATTATTGATGCTTCTAATCTCTCTCCATTCCTTTCTGTCTGTCCCTATCTATTCCTCTCTCTGACTCTCTCTCTATCCCTGTAAAAAAAAAAAAAAAAAGCAGTCGCATATGTTTGTCACTAAAGGCATCCAGACCGATTCATTACATTCACATGCAATCCAGGTTGGGACGATATACAGCAGCTCTTACTTCCTGGCCATGGATAGGTGGATAGGCATGACATCACAGCACGTGTTTTCAGACAGAAGCTGAAATCGCTGATGGATTTCATGGTAAAACATGGGTCTGTGTGCTGTAAAAAATTAATGAGCAATGTCGTAGAAGCAACAATCTTGACAGGACCTTTCAAAGGTAAAGATGTCCTCATTCTTCCCATTCCTATGATTCCAACGGATATGCCATTTCAATGTAAGAGATTGCAATTCCCAATTTGATTGGCGTTTGCAATCACCATCAACAAAGCTCAGGGCCAATCTTTAGAACTGTGCGGTTTAGATCTACACATGGATTGCTTCTCACATGGACAATTATATGTTGCGTGTTCTAGACTCGGCAAACCAGACAATCTCTATATCTGCACAGACAATGGAACAACAAAATATATTGTATACCCACAAGCATTGTGAAATTAAACATATTAGAAATGTGCGCTTTCTCTTTCTTTTCCATTTAATCAGACTGAGCCACAGCAACGCATGGCCAGGTACAGCTAGTTACCTATAAAATCTGTTCTTCTCTCTAATTCACCTACTGAAATCCTACCTATTCTGTCAGCCAAATGAGAAAAACAAGAATAATTTTCAAAAAATTAGGGATAAATTAGGATCTCTGATTTATATTAAGTAATATTAACTACTAATGAAAGCTTTAAAATAATAAATTGAAAAGTGACTTTCAGAAGGCATATCTAGGAGGCATATCTAGGATAAGACTTGTTGCTTTGTAAATTTAATCAACATAAAAAATGCAGGCTGTTTTTAGTATAACACGTGGCAAAAGCAAAGGGGATTTAGGAAACAATTATCTAGATCAGCGGCCTCCAAGTGTAATCCACACATGGTCTCCAAGTGTATGATCAGCATTGCCTGGGAACGTGTGAGAAATGCAAGTTCTCCAGATGCCCCAGAACTACTAAACCAGAGACTCGGGATGAGGCTGGCAATCTGTTTCACCAGGTCTTCCAGGTAATTCTAATACACACTAACCATATCAGAAACATACTAAAGTTAGAGAACCAATGGTCTAAATGATTAGCCCAAAAGAAGCAGAAGGGAGTTGAAGAAGAAGGAGTGGACTTACTTGGTATGTGAAAACTAAAAAACATTTTATAAGTAGTGTTGCTTTTCTATTGCTCAGGACTGAGCAACCTAGTATGTGTGTTATATTTATTATTTGACCTAAATAAATGTGTTAAACATATACACATATACCATACTTATAAATACATAGTACAATTGGTGTACATAGGGCCAACAACTGGAAAGAAATATCCAAAAAATAAGATATGTTGATAATGGGATTTTGTTTTCATTCTTTTTAAATAATTTCCCTCAGATCAAATTAGCTAGGTATTGTTATTCCCATTTTAGACGCGGCACACAGATTCAGAGGAGGGGATTGGCCCAAGGTCAAAGAACTAGTAAATGCAATGAACTGGGTTTAAACTAGGAGTTTATGGCAAAGTTTAATTTACTTACTGTTACACCATTCAGTTTTTAAGAGTAATATTTTACAACAGAAAAGCATTTAAATATATAAACATATTATGAGGCAATACACAAAAATAAAATCATTTGAAAAATCCAAAGGTGGTGCTTAAAACTCATACTCATATTTAATTGTTAAATGTGAAACGGACATTACCTGCCAGCTTTGTTTATTTACTAGGCTATTGAGAAAAATTATATTTCCAAGTCTGAAAATTTTCTCAGTAAATACATTAAATTGACCATTGACATAATTTTCATCAAACTTGAGGTAAAAGTGAACGTTAAACAAAAAAGATTAGGCCCAGGCCAGTTGGCTCAGCAGTAGAGCTCAGCCCAGCATGTGAAGTCCTTGGTTCGATTCCCAGTCAGGGCACACAGGAGAAGCGACCATCTGCTCCTCCACCCCTTCCCTTTCTCTCTCTTTTTCTCTCTTCCTCTCCCTCAGCCATGGCTTAATTGGTTCAAGCAAGTTGGCACTGAGCACTCCTCAGATGCTAAAATAGCTCCTTGGTTGCTGGGCAATGGAGCAATGACCCCAGATGGACAGAACATCGCCCCCTAGTGGCCTTGCAGGTGAATCCCGGTTGGGGCACATGCGAGAGTCTTTGTATCTCCCCTACTCTCACTAAAAAAGTTTTTTAAAAAGATTAACAGCACAATTTTATAATACAATAAAAAAGATAACAATGGGTAAAACATATCAATAGATTCTAGCATTTCTAAAAGGATGTCCACTCTAGCCAAGAAAAGGAAATAAAGACCATACAGATTGGAAAGGAATAAGTAAAACTAGCTCTATTTGCAGATATTGTAAACTTGAATAGAAAATTTCAAAGAATCCACTAAAAACTATTATTACAAGTCAATGAGTTGAACAAGTTTGTAGTGTACCAAATCAATGTACAAAAATCAAGTCCAGTTCTCTACACTAGAAATTAACAATCCAAAAGCAAAAATTTTTTAAAATTCCATGTATAATAGCATAAAAAAACAAAATACATAAGAAAAAAAATTAACAAAATAAGGGAAAGATATCCACACTGAAAATCACAAAATTTCTTTATAAAGAAATTTAAAAAGAAAATAAATGTAAAGATATGTATGTCACATTCCTGGATCAGGGATCATTTCCCCCCAAGCTTAGGGATAGGCATTCAGTCTTTTACCATTAAGTATGATTGATGTTATCTGTGTTTCTTTGTAGATGATCTTCCTCGCTTTGAAAAGGTTGCTCTCCATTCCCAGTTGTTTTTTTAAAGAGAGAGAGAGAGATAGGGACAGACAGGAACAGAGAGAGATGAGAAGCATCAATCATCAGTTTTTTGTTGTGACACCTTAGTTGTTCATTGATTGCTTTCTCATATGTGCCTTGACCACGGGCCTTCAGCAGACCGAGTGACCTCTTGCTCGAGCCAGCGACCTTGGGTGAGCTGGTGAGCTTTTTGCTCAACCTGGCAACCTCGGGGTCTCGAACCTGGGTCTTCCGCATCCCGGTCCAACGCTCTCCATCCACTGTGCCACCACCTAGTCAGGCCCAGTTTTTGTTTTTATCAAGAATGTGTGGGCCCTGGCGGGTTGGCTCAGCGGTAGAGCGTCGGCCTGGCGTGCGGGGGGCCCAGGTTCGATTCCCGGCCAGGGCACATGGGAGAGGCGCCCATTTGCTTCTCCACCCCCACCCCCCTCCTTCCTCTCTGTCTCTCTCTTCCCCTCCCGCAGCCAAAGCTCCATTGGAGCAGGGATGGCCCGGGCGCTGGGGATGCCTCCTTGGCCTCTGCCCCAGGTGCTAGAGTGGCTCTGGTCGCGGCAGAGCGACGCCCCGGAGGGGCAGAGCGTCGCCCCTGGTGGGCGTGCCGGGTGGATCCCGGTCGGGCGCATGCGGGAGTCTGTCTGACTGTCTCTCCCGTTTCCAGCTTCAGAAAAGTGCAAAAAAAAAAAAGAATGTGTGTTGAATTTTTAAAGGTGTGGAATTTTGAAAAGCACTTTTTTTGTGTGTGAGCATGCATTTTTTAATCCGTTATTCTATGCCACTCAAACTGGTTCTTAAAAACTTCTTCCTGCCCACTTTAGCTGGCTCATTTAGTTGGCCTACCATTCACATCTTATCCTTTCTAGCCCAGAAACCTGGAGAGAGGGAGAGGGAGCCGGGGTAGTGGAGGGAGAGAGAGAGAGAGAGAGAGAGAGAGAGAGAGAGGGAGAGAGAGAGGGAGAGAGAGAGAGATATGACACCTGGGCCCGTTCAAATCCTCTTTGCATGGATGGAGTGAGAGTATTTGCCCCATAATCCAATTCCCGCCTTCTCCTATTCAGCATTCAGGGCCTTTCTCGGCACCCAGTGCCACCACTGGCTTCTTATTAGTGGGAGGCTGAAATTTACGGAGGGCTCATAGAGCCCGCCTCTCCCGTGCGGGTCTCCAAGTCTTATCCAATCAGTGCCCAGTCAGGAGCCAAGACGCAGCAAAGCCTCGCGACGCTCAACCACTCCCGACCTTGCTTCCCGGGCGTCACGTGCTCCCGGGCCACGTCTTCCGCTCTCCTCCACAGAGCACCGCCCTTCGCCTGCTGCTCTCTCAGTGGCCGCAGCTCCCGCGGTCTCCTGGGTGACGGGAACGCGGTAGCCTTCTTGAAGGGGGCCTGGGGCGCCTGCGCACTTGCTAGATCGCGCCGCGCTCCACCCTGAAGATGAAGGTAATATACAAACCCCGGGGGCGGGAAGACCCCACCACGGGCCCCTCAGCCCGCCAAGCGTCGCTTTGAGGATAGGGATGTGTGATCCTCCCTTCTTCCTCTAGCGCGTGGAGTGGGGAAAGGGTGGCGACCCAGGAGGGAGAGAATGGGGGCGGGCGCAGTTGAAGGACCGAGGTTAAAGGAAAGAAAACTGGGAAAGCGGAGAGGGAGGCCTCTCATTTCTGGGGTCGCGACTGGAGATGAAGCGGTGCGGGAAGAAGGGACCCCGTCACGGCCGGAAATGAGCGGACTGGATCTGAAGAGACCCTGAACTTCGCTCCGCGTTTGCAGGGTTGTGATCAAATTGATTCGTTCGGGTGTCGCGAGTTGGCTCATTTCTTACAGCAAAACCCCTGACCAGCCCCTCAAACAGAGTGAAAGCCTCCAAAAGAAAAATCTCTTATTGTATTGCCTGTGATTGGTCCTATTTACTTGATGGCAAGAATACAGTATTCACGGAGAAATCTGCAAGCGCCGGTTTAACGCTCAAGAACGTCGTTCCCTGCACGCACGGTTCCCAGGCTTGGGGTCCTCGCGAACCCCGCTCCGGAGTCACTGGCTTCAGCGCCTTCACCTTTCCGCTTTGCCACAGCCATACCCCCTGGCAATGTATAAATTCTTTCACACGTCCTACAGCTTCCTTGCGGCTATTAGTGTGGAAATTAGAATTGACAGACCGGTGATCATAACTCACATTTCTAAAGCTCTTTACGATTTATGAAGTATCTGAAGTGAGGAGATACTATTATTCCTGTTTTAAAGTTCAGAATTCTGTGCTTGAGGCAATTTAAACTAGTTTTATGCCCTACAGCTAACGTAAAATGCAAATTTTAAATCTTGGTTTTCTGGTGAAGTTAGCACCATTTCCACTGCACTAAGTATGGAACATCTACATAAGCTCCTTTGAAGAGAAATAATAAGGTCCCATGGAAGTCTACCGTGCAGCTAGTGCAGTTCAAGTTTAAGAATTCCTCATTTGCCTGACCTGTGGTGGCGCAGTAGATAAAGCTTCGGCCTGGAAATGCTGAGGTCGCCGGTTCGAAACCCTGGGCTTGCCTGGTCAAGGCACATAGGGGAGTTGATGCTTCCAGCTCCTCCCCCCCTTCTCTCTCTCTCTGTCTCTCTTCTCTCTCTCTCCCTCTGTCTCTCCCTCTCCTCTCTAAAATGAATAATAAATAAATAAATAAATAAATAAATAAATAAATAAAAGAATTCCTCATTTGCGGGAAGGGATTCCAGGGTAATATAGTCACAAAATTTAAAAAGTAAGATGCTTTTATACCCCCCTCCTTTTTTCTTTTCCTTTAACGGCATCTTGATGCTCCACAAAATTGGATGCACCTGTGGTTGTTGTACACCTCTGTTTTCAATAGAGATGGATTTCGTCTCTCCAACATATGAAGTACTACCTATTGATTGGTGGTTAATTTTGAGTATTGGAAGAACTGCCCCTCAGACTATTAAGCCACCTATATAGTAGTATGTAAACCTGTATATCTGGATATGAGCACCATTGTTTAATCTTTAACTTAACCTAATATTAAATCTAGTTCCTGGCGGGTTAGCTCAGTCGGTTAAGAGCGTCCTCCCAAAACGACAGGGTTGCCTGTTCAATCCCGGTCAGTGCACAAAGAGAAGCAACCAAAGAATGCGTGGCTGAGTGGGACAACAAATGAATGCTTCCCTTCTCCCTCCTTTCTGTCTCCCCTCTCTCTGCCTCCTCTCTCCCTTCCTTTCTCTCTCTAAAAATCAATCAATAAATTAAAAAAAAAATTAAGCCCTGGCCAGATATCTCTGGATAGTTCAGTGGGTGGCAGTGTCGGAGCATGGAGGTTGCCACTTTGATTCCCGGGTCAAGGCACATACAGGAGCAGCTCTGTGTTCCTGTCTCTCTCTCTCTGCCTCTCTCTCTCTGCCTCTCTCAAAAGAACAAACAAAAATCTAATTATTTTATTTGCTCTCTCTGTTGCTGGATGTTGTAGATCATCACTGTTTCCTATTAACTATGTGAACCAATATTAAAAATTATAATAGCCACATTAAAGTATTTTTAAAAACAAAATCAATTTTAACAATATAGTTCATCTAGTAAATTTAAATATTACTTCAACATGTAATCAATACAAAAATTATAAATGATAGTTTGCATTCTCTTTTTTATAGTATTTGAAATCCAATATGATTTTATATTTACAGCACTTTTTTTTTTTTTTTTCAGAGACAGAGGGTCAGCGAGTTGGATAGACAGGGACAGACAGGAATAGAGAGATGAGAAGCATCAATCATTAGTTTTTCGTTGCGCGTGGCAACACCTTAGTTGTTCATTGATTGCTTTCTCATATGTGCCTTGACCGCGGGCCTTCAGCAGACCGAGTAACCCCTTGCTTGAGCCAGCGACCTTGGGTCCAAGCTGGTGAGCTTTTGCTCAAACCAGAGGAGCCCGCACTCAAGCTGGCGACCTCAGGGTCTTGAACCTGGGTCCTTAGCATCCCAGTCTGACGCTCTATCCACTGTGCCACCGCCTGGTCAGGCAGCACATTTAAATTTGGTCTAACCAACATTTCAAGTCCTCAATAAAATTTCAAGTCCACATGTGGTTTGTGGCTTCCATAACCACAGTTCTAGATGAACTTGTCTAAGTGAAAATATGGTTTTTCAACCGACACATTGTCCATTCAGTAGCCAAATAAAACACACTGAATGATAAATATAACTGATAGGTAAAGAAAATTTTGAATGAAGTATAAATATAAGGTCTACCGGAAAGTTCTGTCCGTTTCTATCACAACAAGTTTTGACACGTAAGCACATGTTTATTTGGCACATGTGTGCCTCTATTTTTATCACTTAATGTATACATACTGACGTAGCAAATTAACTAAAACGAAGTTGATTCACGTTAGTCTTTATGTGAAGCGATAGTGTACCCATGGCTACTGATAAAGTTCATTTACGCCACTGTATTGTATATGAATTTCAACAAGGAAGAAATGCTACAGAAGCATGTAGAAATTTATTGAAAGTGGTGAAGGTACAGTTTCTGATAGGACATGCAGAAGATGGTTCAAAAAATTCAAAACAGGTGATTTCGACCTTTCTGATAAGCCACGTTCTGGGCGACCATCTTTGATCGACAACGATGTTGTTAAGACCATGTTGGAGCAAGATCCTTTTCTGACAACATCGGAGATCGCAGAAAGGCTTAATTCAGCCCAGCAAACCATTTCAGACCATATTTGGAAGATAGGATTGGTGTGGAAATATATTACTTAATAAAGTTTATTGATGGTAAGAAAAATTTGTATTTTGTTTTATTCCAAAAATGGACAGAACTTTCCGGTAGACCTTATATATCCATTTTGTATTTCTATCATGGTTAAGATAAGCTGAATAACAGTTTGTTAAATTTAAACCCAAAACATCCAGGTCACTGATAATTAGCTAAATTCAAACAAATTATATTCATCTTAAACATAGATAAAACATGAAACTTACACATTTTTATAAAACTAATATTCGAAACTTTTTAAAGAAAAAAAGTTTTATAATAAACTCTTCCCTATTAATTGAGGTCTATATTTTACCAGTCATTGTGATTTTTGTGTTTTGTTGATTAATTGTTTTGTTATCTTGTTGACTTCTTCTGGATAAACTCTTAACATAAGCCTTCACCATCCTGAATTGTACTGTTTTCACGACCATATCTTGACATCTTTTCTGACTAACCCCTAATTCTAGATTCTGAATTTTTTTTTTTTAGTGTGTTTTCTCACTGCTAGAAAAGACTTGGGTTGGCGCACCAGTACTGTTTACCTGGCAAAAAACATCAGGAAACTACCTTGCAGTAACAGGGTAAGTAACCAGTGAATGTGTTATTTTTATATTATATAAGTCATCCTGACTCCAAATCATTGTATACCTACATAAGTACACCATATATCTATTCAGTAGTTGTTGTGAGATGGTTGTATGGTAGGAAAAGTAGTATCTTCATCTCCTTAATGTCAGAGTTCATGGAATCTTTTCCCTGATAATAAGTTTTTAGATATAAATTATGAAACTATGATGAGAGAACACTGAAAGTACTTGTATAGCAGCTAAATTTTTTATACACATAGATTAAAAAAAGCATTCAAATCATATTTTTGTATTCTAATTGTTTTTAGAGCTGATCATATTGTGAAAATCTTTGATCGCCATGGTCAAAAAAGAAGTGAAATTAACTTATCTGGGTAAGTACAGAGGTAGATCAAAAACTTTTTCAAGCTTTATTGCCTAAAATATAAAAAAGTATTGACTTAAAACCATAATTGAATAGAATTGTATAACATACATAACCTTATCTCCTCTTTTACTTTTTTCATTTGCAAAGGGATTTGTTTTTTATACATACATAAGTAGTTAATGAAATATGTAGATAAATAACATTTGAGTTAGAGTTTAGAAACACCCATACATTCACAGGGAAGCTTAAAGCAGGATTATAAATGAGTTCATGTAAAAGAATTCTTATTTAATTATAAACCTGCCTTAGATGTGTATAGGTTGACAAGATAAACCTATATCACTGTCATATGTCCTATCTAATAAATTTTTGAAAAATACTTATTTTTACATACTTCATAAAGAACAAAGACTTTATCTATATTCAGGAAATCATTCTAGGTAACACTAAGGATAACTTAAGCATTTTTAATGATTTGGTATAATCATTATTATTCATTAATGATTTTTACTGGTAGTCTCTGTAGTTATTAAAATGTGTAGATACTCTCAACTACATGATCTTAGACTGCCATACTTTTAAAATTCACATCTGCTTTCTGTAGATGATTGCTACCACCTTTGCAAATCTCTACCAGCCTTTTCTAGTTCCTGCTCTGCCCCCACACACCTGATGCCACCATTTTGGCATTTCCCATTGCTGTTAATTGTTGCCTCTGGTTTCTATATTTTGGGAAACAGAGATCAAGGTAGTTATGTCTAAAATAAAGTAAGGAGTCAGTAAAAAGCTTCTGAGTAAATCACATGATCTTTATTATATAAGCTCTGTGACATCTATTCTGGTTACACTATGACCTTATTTTTTCACCTCTGAATTCTTTTGCTATATTCATTAGAGTTGAATTTGACTGACATAGGATCTACAGATAAATAAAATGCCATTATATATTGTCTTTAATTAGCAGGTAACTTTAACAATTCAAAAGCTTCCCTCTTCCATATTTTCCAAAACTGTAAGACTATTAGACCCTAAAACATGTTTTAACAATTTTAGGAATAACTGAAGTAATTCCCAGCTGTCTTAAATGTAAATCTATACAAAAACGAAGTGTGTCAAAATGAAAAATAGCATCAGAGAAGAAAGGTACCTCCTCAAGAAAGTTTTACAATTATAATAAACATTTTGAAATAATTTTGAATAGGAAGAAACATGTTGAACAGAGCATTTCCTATTTAGAACTATTTTGTCAACTCAGTTGAATCACTCTTTTATTAAGATAGAATGTGAAAATAACATTTCGTACTCACCACTTTAGAATTCAGTCTTTCCGTTATCTGCAATACTACATCTACCTAGCCTTGAACTCTCTTATGTACAATTTATCTAAAAATGACTTCATTACATATTAGTACCTTCCTTTTATCTTTGTAAGTCTGAAATAACCTTTCAAATCTTGATCAAATGACCTCTTGATTCCACATGGGATTCATTTGTAAAGGTGCTTGATGAGTGTGTTTTACCGAAAGGTTCTTTAGAACAGTGGTCCCCAAACCCCGGGCCGCGGACCAGTACCAGTCCGTGGGCCATTTGGTACCGGTCCACAGAGAAAGAATAAATAACTTATATTATTTCCGTTTTATTTATATTTAAGTCTGAAAGATGTTTTATTTTTTAAAAATGACCAGATTCCCTCTGTTATATCCGTCTAAGACTCACTCTTGACGCTTGTCTCGGTCATGTGATACATTTATCCATCCCACCCTAAAGGCTGGTCCGTGAAAATATTTTCTGACATTAAACTGGTCCGTGGCCAAAAAAAGGTTGGGGACCATTGCTTTAGAAGATCCAAGAAAAATCTTCTTACTAGGTTATATTTAATACACAATTAAGTTATTTTAATATTTTATTTTTACTTTTATTTTTATTTTAGTGAGAGAGAGCAAGAGAAAGAAAGACAGAAGGGAGAGTGATGAGAAGCATCAACTCATAGTTATGGCAACCTAGTTCATTGATTGCTTTCTCATATGTGCCTTGATGGGGAGGGGGGAGTTCCAGTTGAGCCAGTGACCCCTTGGGTTCCAGTCAAACCAGCAATCTTGGGCTTCAAGCCAGTGCCCTTTGGGCTCAAGCCAGAGACTATGGGATCATGTCTGTGATCCCACATTCTAGCCGGCGACCCCATGCTCAAGCCAAATGAACCTGCATTCAAGCCAAAGACTGAGGTTTTAAGCCTGGGTCCTCAGCATCCCACACTGATGTCTGTCCACTGCGCAACTGCCTGGTCAGGCAATATACAAATTAAATTTAATGCAGCTTATGAATATGATATTTAAAATATAATTATGGTCGTCCCTCGCCATATCCTGGTTCACTTTTCGTGGTCTCACTGTATCGTGGATTTTTAAATTGTATTTATCTAATTTTGTATCATGGATTTTTCACTATATCACTGTATTTTGTGGTATATAGGTATTTTTATATATTTATTATTTTAATTGTTTTGCAGTAAAATAAGCATTTTCTAGCCTAAAATATTGAAAACAATATAAAAATATTAATTAAAACATTAAAAGAATATTACTGTATATTCACTGGTGAGTACCCATATAGAATTTTGTATGTTGTTAAAATTATGTAGGTTTAAGAGTGTAGAAAGTGTTTAAGAGCATAGGAAATATTTATAAAGGTGTGGGAAAGGTTTATAAGAGTGTAGGGAAGGTTTATAAAGCCTTAAAATATATATAAATAATAAAATAAATATAAGGTCGCTACTTCACGATTTTCACCTATTGCAGGGGTTCTGGAACCTAACCCCCGCGTTAGACAAGGGACCACCGTAACATTTTTCCTATCCTCTCAACAACAACAAAAGTTTTAAGTTAGTATTACCTAAGCAGTGAATAGTGAGTTGTATTTCTCACTTTACAAATTTTATGACCTACTTAAAATAGCTTGAATTGTCTTGTATAGACAAAAATCATAAGTAGGTGAGTATTTAAATTTTTTTCTCTACTTTAAAAAATGTATAGTGATGTTTTGCTCTGTTTTTTAAAAGGAACTGTGTTGCTATGGATTGGGATAAAGATGGAGATATCCTAGCAGTGATTGCTGAGAAATCTAGTTGCATTCACCTATGGGATGCCAACACAAATAAAACCAGCCAGTTAGATAGTGGCTTAAGGTAAGCATAACTTTTTAATTTTTTAAATCTTTACTTAGAAATATGATTATTTGTAGGTTTGATGCTAATAATACTACTTTCATTAAAAAGATGAATTGATGAGTTTTCTTATAAAAGAAAAAGTTCATTTTTTTTAGTTATATATGATCCTATTGATTTTGCCCATTAATTAAAATATAATTGTTATGATTATAAAATATAAATTGCTTCTTAAAAAATTGTTCCTGCCTGACTTGTGGTGGCGCAGTGGATGAAGCGTCAACCTGGAATGCTAAGGTCGCCGGTTCGAAGCCCCAGGCTTGCCCTGTCAAGGCACGTATGGGAGTTGATGCTTCCTGCTCCTCACCCCCCTTCTTTCTCTCTCTCTCTTCTCACTAAAATAAAATAAAAGTTAAAAAAAAAATTGTTCCTGATGAAACAGACTAAAAAGTTCAAAGATGAGACAAAACATATTTGGGAAAATCTGGAGATGGGATTGACTGCAGGCATGGCTGGATCTAGGGGTTCTGATGATGCAATCAAGACTGTTTATCCCTTGGCTCTTCCTTTCTCTGTATTTTGTTCATTCTAAGTCAGACACTCTCCACAGCCACTGGCAGATAGCGGCTTATATCATTTTCACAGCAAGTTATGCCAGACAAGAGAGCATGCTTCTGTCACATCACCAGTGTCCACTGAATTCCTCAAAAGGTCTCTGAGTGGAGTAGGCAGGACCATCGGATTGATCATTTCACCAAGTGAAGAATGGGGTAAGGGTGGGCAGTTCTCAAGTGGAAAAAAATTCTAGGCAGACAGAATAAATTACAGATCTCTGCCAAATAGAAACCATTTTCCCATTGGAAAAGAAAAACTTGTCAGTATTTACAATTTAAACTTTGAAGTTGTGACCTTGAACAAGTTTCTTAACCTCTCTCTAAGCCTCAATTTCTTCTCCTGTATGAAATGGGTATAAAAGTAATATCTGCCTCGTGGCATCATGTGGCACTATGTGGGCAGGAAAAGATCATACACATACCGTATTAGTCTACCCATTCTCAGTTTATTTCCCAAGGAATAAAAACCCAGAGGAAGCAAGATGACCATTCAGGACAGGATCAAATGTAACCTTAGCACAGTTTTCCTTGACCCACCAAAGTAGTACACAATGCCTGCATCCACAGGTGGTATTGTCTGCCCATGTAGAGTCTTGCTAGGTCTGAAAGCCTTCATTTCTTGCTCTGTCCTTTTATACTTCGGGTATACATCCCTTTTCAGAAAGAGTTTACACACTCTTTGTGCTCTCATTTAAGAGAATGTTTATAAATATCAAGTACTGGTTCTTGAACCAAATTCAGCATCAGTGAGGACACAGAAAAAAAATGCGTATTTAATCAAAGATTTTTTTTTAAACTGGTTTATCTCTGTTTCCTGCTATTTATGTTATCACAGGTCCATTTCCTCACACCATTTTAGGGTTGCTGTGATGTTTGATTTAATGTTATAGCTAGGCATTAAGAACTGAGTGACTCGCCTGACCAGGCGGTGGCGCAGTGGATAGAGCGTGGGACTGGGATGCGGAGGACCCAGGTTCGAGACCCTGAGGTCTCCAGCTTGAGCGCGGGCTCATCTCGTTTGAGCAAAAGCTCACCAGCTTGGACCCAAGGTCACTGGATTGAGCAAGGGGTTACTCGGTCAGCTGTAGCCCCACAGTCAAGGTACATATGAGAAAGCAATCAATGAACAACTAAGGTGTTGCAACAAAAAACTAATAATTGATGCTTCTAATTCCTCTTTGTTCCTGTCTTTCTGTTCCTATCTATCCCTCTCTCTGTCTCTAAAAAAAAAAAAGAAAAGCAAAAAAAAAGAACTGAGTGACTGGTACATGTTATTTTGATTATCATTAAGGTAAAATTAATGGTGTTTTACTATTGATATTAATAGTCAATGTCTAAAGGACTTTTGTATATACAATTTGTTTTTATTTAACGGCCAATCTATTACATAATTTTAAGTATCAGTTTTTCTTTTTTTTTTGTTTTTTCTTTTTTTTTCTCTCTCTTTTTTTTTTTTTTTTTTTTTGTATTTTTCTGAAGCTGAAAATGGGGAGAGACAGTCAGACAGACTCCCACATGCGCCCGACTGGGATCCACCCAGCACGCCCACCAGGGGCGATGCTCTGCCCATCCTGGGCCTCGCCATGCCGCGACCAGAGCCACTCCAGCGCCTGAGGCAGAGGCCACAGAGCCATCCCCAGCGCCCGGGTCATCTTTGCTCCAATGGAGCCTTAGCTGCGGGAGGGGAAGAGAGAGACAGAGAGGAAGGAGAGGGGGAGGGGTGGAGAAGCAGATGGGCGCCTCTCCTGTGTGCCCTGGCCGGGAATCGAACCCGGGACTTCTGCACGCCAGGCCGATGCTCTACCACTGAGCAACCGGCCAAGGCCCAGTTTTTCTTAAATATATTTATTTTGCAAAAGTAATTAAATTTTTCTTAAACAACTTACATTCCATTTATAAATTTAATCAGAATTGATTCTTTTGAGCACGTCAAACACCATAAGTAGTACATAAAACATATTCAAATATTATTACAAAAGTTACTATATTATTATATTAATATAATAGTTTTAATTTACTTATTTTTATTAGATGTATTTTTAGACCTTCTTAGGAATATAGTGGTACTTACCTGGGCTTGCAGCTGTTCTGTACCTGGCATACAGCAGTCTTTCCTGAGAAAGCTCTAAATATAACATCTGGTTCCTCAAGCAGTTGATGCTTTTTGGATCATGGGGCATGGCTGATTCTTTCAAGGCCATTTCAACCTGAGCACCAGTCATCCTACTCAGCCTCTTTTCTCATTCATCGCATTAATCTTTACTTGTGATATCAGCAAGGATTTTTAAGCCTATGTCATTTACATAGGTTGAACTTTTTGTTTTTGTAGCCAGGGGCATTTCTCTAAAATAATGTATTCTTTAAGTTTGCTTGGCCAGAAATGCATGTGATTTATTATACATTATTACACATTATACATTGGCCTGGCTTTTTTTTAGCATTATTGGAAACTTTTGTATGCCTCACTCTCTTATTTAATTTGTAGGGCCTTCTAGAGGCCTTATCTCCTAAGAGAAGAAATAATCTGTCTGTTAGCAATTTTGAGGACATTTGGTTACTTGATCTTTTTATTTGTTTTTTAATCATTTTTTATTTTTCAATTACAATTGACATACAATATTACATTAGTTTCAGGTGTACACCCAGTGATTAGACATAAAGTAACATACTAAGTGATCATCCCAATAAATGTTTCAAACATCTGACACCATACTTAGTTATCAGAATATTACTGACTATTTTTCCTGTGCTGTACTTTATATCCCCATGACTCTTCTGTATCAACCAACTTGTATTTCTTAATCTTTTCACCTTTTTCACCAATCCCCCCAAACTCCCTCCCATCTGGCAACTGTCCAAACATTCTTAGTATCTATGCAGCTGTTTCTCTTCTGCTTGTTTATTTTGTTTTTTAGGTTCAATTATTGATAAACATATACTTATTGCCATTTTATTGTATACACACACACACTCATTTTTTTTATTTATTTATTTTTTTTTCTTTTGGTATTTTTCCGAAGCTGGAAATGGGGAGAGACAGTCAGACAGACTCCCGCATGCGCCCGACCGGGATCCACCAGGCACGCCCACCAGGGGCGACACTCTGCCCACCAGGGGGCGATGCTCTGCCCCTCCGGGGTGTCGCTCTGTCGCGACCAGAACCACTCCAGCGCCTGGGGCAGAGGCCAAGGAGCCATCCCCAGCGCCCGGGCCATCTTTGCTCCAATGGAGCCTTGGCTGCGGGAGGGGAAGAGACAGAGAGGAAGGAGGGGGGCAGGGTGGAGAAGCAAATGGGTGCTTCTCCTATGTGCCCTGGCCGGAAATCGAACCCGGGTCCCTTGCACGCCAGGCTGACGCTCTACCGCTGAGCCAACCGGCCAGGGCCTCATTTATTTTTTTAAACGAGAGGAAGAGAGGTAGAGAGACAGACTCCCACATGCGCCCTGACCAGGATCCACCCAGCAATCCTTATCTGGAGCCAATGCTCAGACCAACCAAGCAATCCTCATCACCCCAGTCCAACACTTGAACCACCAGTTGAGCCACTGAGAGAGAGAAGGGGGAGAGAGGGGGGAAGAGAAGCAGATGGTCACTTCTCATGTCTGCTTGACCTGGAATCCAACCTGGGACATCAGCATGCCAGACCAACACTCTATCCACTGAACAAACTGGCCAGGGCCTGTTCATATTTTTTATCTTTATTTTTTCTTCTTAAAGAAGACCCTTTAACATTTCATGTAATTCTGGTTTTATGATGATGAACTCCTTTAGCTTTTTCTTGTCTGGTAAGCTCTTTATATGTCCTTCAATTCTAAATGATAGCTTTGCTAAGTAGCATATCTTGGTTATAGATCCTTGCTTTTTATCACATTGAATATTTCTTGCCACTCCCTCTGGCCTGCGAAGTTTCTGTTAAGAAATCACCTTACAGTCTTACAGGAGCTCCCTGGTGGGTAAGAGCAGGCGTTTCTAAAGCTCTCAGGTGATTCTGCTGCTCTTGGGATATTTTCAGAACCACTTTCTTAGATCCACTATGATTTCTTTCCTCAGTCTATGGAATGGGCTACTCTCCAAGGAACCCTGATCCCCTTTAGTAGGAAATTCTATTCTGTGAGTCCTTGAATGCATCTAAGAATTTGTGGTAGGCAAACATGCTTTTGACTTCCTTTTGAACTGCTAGTAATAGTGACAAAGGTGGAAAAAATATGTCCTTCATGAATTCCCAATGATTTTTCCAACTTAATATGTCATGTTATTGGACCCTGCTTTTTTTAAAATCACAGTGTCATCCTCCATTAAGATTTTTACCGTATTTAGAGTTACAACTGTTGTTAGCAGACAAATTAATTAATTACTCATCATATCATCTCATAACATTTGTGGTTCCATTATGACAGAGTTGAAGTCTACATTCATTATACATTTGTATTTTAAGTCTAACTGACTCTAAGGCAGCGGTTCTCAACCTGTGGGTCGCGACCCCGGCGGGGGTCGAACGACCAAAACACAGGGGTTGCCTAAAGCCATTGGAAATATTAATACATATTTTATTTAAAAATGTATTGTATAATAAATATGTATTTTCCGATGGCTTTAGGAGACCCCTGTGTTTTGGTCGTTCGACCCCCCCCCCCGGGGTCGCGACCCACAGGTTGAGAACCGCTGCTCTCAGGTTATCTTATCGTGTCTCCGAAATGCCTTTTGTACTTAACGTGTCCTAAAGCATTAAGTTGTAATTTTGTACTTCAGCTTCCAAGTAGATGTTAAATTACTCATGAAGTACTTTTTTTTTTTTTTTTTTTAATTTTTTTTTATTTTATTTATTCATTTTAGAGAGGAAAGAGAGAGGGAGAGAGAGACAGGGGGGAGGAGCTGGAAGCATCAACTCCCATATGTGCCTTGACCAGGCAAGCCCAGGGTTTCGAACCGGCGACCTCAGCATATCATGAAGTACTTTTTAAAGGGACTATTTAGAGATTATGATTGTGAATTATTTAATAATTTCTATCTTAATGTTACAGGGATCAAATGTCTCTTCTTCTTTGGTCAAAAATTGGAAGTTTCCTGGCTGTTGGAACCAGTAAAGGAAATTTGCTTATTTATAATCATCAGACATCTCGAAAGATTCCTGTCCTTGGTAGGTTATAGTTGGAAACACTGCTAAATAGTTGAGATGCCTTATGCAAATGTAAATTTTACTGCATCTGATTTTCCTGATATTTGGAGGGAAATTTTGTGGTATTAAGATTCCTATGGTCCAGCCTCAGATACAGCTAACTTAGATGATCCTTCTTTACTGCCTACTAAGAATTTCCCAGGCTACAAGAGTAGATTGCTCTAAGGTCGAGGTCAGCCTGTGTCTTTGGACATAAGTACTTAAATGAAATGGCTTCCATCCATCCCTTTCTCACCCAGTTTGTTCCTCTGGATATGGAAAAGCTCATATGTGTATCAACATTTTAGTCCATTAGTAGATGGACTAAAACATTTTCTGGCTGCTTAGACAGAGTATATCCAGATTCCTAATTCTGACTCCTTGTTCTCTCCAAACACCAGTTTAAGCCTGGTGTGAACTAGAAGTTATATTTGCCTCAGAATATATGACCAGAGGGTGGTGTCTGTGTATGTGTGTTCCCCGTTTGGCCTTCTTAGTTCAGTGTCTTTGATTCTCTCAACATCTAGTCACTTTGCATCTGCTCTCTGAATACACAAGAGGAAACAGTATCGATTCTTTTCAATTATTGTAACATCATCTTTGTGAATGGTGAAACTAGTGGGCTAAGTTACATTCAAATAGCCAGAAAAGGTATAATTTACTGCTAAAGAAGAATTAAACTCTGCAGAAAGTCCCTTTCAATTAAGGACACTTAATCATTTTAAACATTTTTTCACATATATATGTTATATTAATATTCTTAGTGCTGTAGCTAAGCAGTAATATCATTGACTCATAAACTAAAAAATGTTGAGTTATAAAAATCCAGTTTCATCATATAAATTAGTCTAGTTGACTCCAGTTGAGCATTTTCTGCATCCCACGTCATCTGCAGGTATGACCTACAAGTTATTTTGACAATGTTAAGAAAATAATTTTGAAAAGCATTGATTATTTGTGTCAGGTATTTGGTATCTACACATGATTTTATATGTAACTTTTGTATCTAATATGAATATTGATTCTGCTCTCAGTCTTATTTTGTAACTGTGTAAAATACGCCTGGAAAGATTCAGGTTAATTATATATTCTGGGTTAAATATATAGCTGCCTCTTTCAGAGTTGGTTGTGATTTGTGGCTATGTTTTTATCCTTTTAAATAAATTACTTTCCTAAAACAAAACCGTTCCATTTTAGATAGCTACTGTATGGTAACATGATCTGTCAATGTTTTGAACGAACTAAACGTGTTACCTTGTTTTATCTTGCACTGATTTATTTCCTTGAACTGCCCCAAATACAGGCAGTTCTCACTTTGCATAGTTCTCATATACATGAATTTCATTTACTACAGTTTATTTAAATATTACAAGTCTCCCAATAATGTGGTTTCAGACTTTGATTGCCATCTCTGAGTTAATGTTAATTACATGAGTTTAATACACGTAAAGTACCCAGAACACCATAAGTAAGCACATAAAATGTGTTAACTGTTATTATTGATGTGAAAGCTAACCTGAATTCTCAGCACTGGAAGCAAAAGAGTCTTGAGGTCTATAGGAAGGAAGAGAAAGAAGAGGTTTTCTTCTCCCTTTCTGGGAATGGAAAGAAATTTGTCTTTGGCATCTTTCCACCTCTGTTCATGCACTCGTCTTTCCCTTTCTAATGTCCATCTCTTTAGATGTCCAGTTGCAGCATGCCACCCTAGTCCCTGAAACTATGATCAGCAAAATATCCTATATCAGGCTCTTCTCTCAATGTCCCCTTTGTTGTTGTGCTCTGGTCTCCTGATTTGAAATACTGGATCTGTCTGTATCCTGACGACTCCTTTATGTATCTCTTCTAAACTCTACTCATACATCCAACTCTTTACTCAACATCTTTGATGAGAGGTCTAATAAACACTTCAAGTATATTGTATCCAAATCATTTTGACCCACAGCTTTTCCTCTTATCATTGATATTTCGTTTCATTTCATCCTTTTAGATCTTCCAGCCAAACTTTAGTATCATCTTTAACTTTTCTCTTTCTCATACCCTCCATATCTTATCTGCTTGAAAATCTTGCATGATCTTTCTTCAGATATCTCTAGAATCAAGCCTTTTCTTACCACAGCATGGTATTGGCCTCAAACATCTTCCACCTGAATTTCAGCAGTCTCTTAACTGGGCTCCCTGCCTCATCTCTTGCTCTGCTATAGAATATTCTCAACCTAGGATCCAGAGTGAGCTTTCTGCTCAGAACTCTCCAGTCGTTTTCCATCTTATTGAGAGTCAAAGCCAAAGTCCTCACAATGACCAGTCAATCCCTACCTGGTTTCTGCAAACTACCTGACTATAGAATACTCTTCTCTCTTTCTCTACTCTAGCCACACTGTCCTTCAACAAGCCATGCACATTCCTGTTTCAGGGTCTACTCAGTGACTATTTAGAACAGGGGTCTCAAACTCACGGCCCGCGGGTGAGTTTTAGAATCTGCTTTCTGCATAGGTACTATATTAGGTTCGTTATTATTATTATTATTATTATTATTATTAAGTGAGAGGCAAGGAGGCAGAGAGAGACAGACTCCTGCATGTATCCTGACTAGGATACACTCTGCAAGTCCCCTACCAGGTGATGATCTGCCCATCTGGGGCCATTGCCCTGTTGCTTGGCACCCAAGCTATTTTAGCACCTGAGGGGAGACCATGGAGCCATCCTTAGCACCCAGGACCAACTTGCTTGAACCAATTGAGCCATGGCTATGGAAGGGGAAGAGAGAGAAAATGAGAGAGGAGGGGAATGGATGGAAAAGCAGACTGCCACTTCTGTGTGTTCTGACAAGGAATCGAACCCAGGACATCCACATGCTGGTCCAAGGCTGTACCACTGAGCCAACCAGCCAGGGTCTTTATTAGATTCTATAAGGGGTACAAAGAATAAAATGAAAGTGATCTCTTTTCAATAGCAGCTAAAACTAGCTAACACTTCTATAGCACCTTTTACATGCCTAACACTCTTCCAGGTGCTTTAATTCATCTGATCCTCTGCCCTATGAAATAGCTCTTCCCATTACAGACGTACTTCACCATATCATGGTTCACTTTTTTTTTGTTTTTTTGTTTTTTGGGTTTTTTTTTTTTGTATTTTTCTGAAGTTGGAAACGGGGAGGTAGTCAGACAGACTCCCGCATGCGCCCAACTGGGATCCACCCGGCATGCCCACCAGGGGGCGATGTTCTGCCCATCTACAGCATCGCCCTGCCACAATCAGAGCCATTCTAGCACCTGAGGCAGAGGCCACAGAGCCATCCTCAGCGCCCGGGCAAACTTTGCTCCAATGGAGCCTCGGCTGCTGGAGGAGAAGAAAGAGACAGAGAGGAAGGAGAGGGGGAGGGGTGGAGAAGCAGATGGGCGCTTCTCCTGTGTGCCCTGGCCGGGAATTGAACCCGGGACTCCTGCACGCCAGGCCAACGCTCTACCACTGATCCAACCGGCCAGGGCCTTCATGGTTCACTTTTTGAGGTCTCATTGTATTGTGGATTTTTAAATTGTATATATCTAATTTTGTACCACAGATTTTTCACTATATAGCAGGATTTTGTGGTATATAGGTATTTTTTATATCTTATTTTAATTATTTTGTGGTAAAATAAGCATTTTCTAGCCTAAAAAATTGAAAACAATATAAAAATATTAATTAAAACATATTCAAAGAATATTAAATCAAAATAAAATATGTAGATAAGTGTTTAAGAGCATAGGAAGTGTTTATAAGAATGTAGGAAAGGTTAATAACAGTGTGGGAAAAGTTTATAAGAGTGTGGGGTAGGTTTATAAAGCCTTAAAAATATATATAGATAATAAAATAAATATAAGGTTGCTACTTTGCGGATTTTTGCCTATTGTGGGGGATTCTGGAACCTAACCCCTGCAATAGATGAGGGACCACTGTATCCCTAGTTTATGGATGGTGTGAATAAGGAATAGAGAGAGGTTTATCAAAGGTTTTACAGTAAGGGATGAATCACTTATTCAAATATAGGCAGTCTGCCTCCAGAATCTGTATATTTAATTAACCTGAAGGCTTTTGAGTATTTATCTATTCCAGGACCTTCAATAAATGCCCACAGTGTCAAGCATGTGATTTTTGCACTAACTAGAAGGCTCAATAAAAAAGTGTCCTGATATTAGTGGTTATCAAATGTCACTCTAGCTAAGTGACTCAATTATTAACACAAGTCTCGGTAAGGTGGGTTCATATTTCTACCTCTGGATTATCACAAATCATTATGTGTGTCCTTTAGTTATATGTGAATAGTCCAAGCTGTGAATGTTGAATACCATGGGTCTACCACACCATGAAGCTGAATATCATAAAGATAACTTAAGTGCTTTGAAATTTTTCAAAGCATTATCATTATAGGTTTGGTAAATGGTAAATAAACTTGTCGAGGAGTAGAATATCTTTTTACTTTAGGGCCTATGCTCATCTTTAGAAAACAGTATTGCCCTTATATACCTTTATCTTGATTTATAACTTGGTAATAAACTATTTTAAATAAGATTTCTTAGGCCCTGGTGGCTGGCTTAGGGGTAGAGTGTTAGCCCAGTGTGTGGATGTCCCAGGTTTGATTCCTGTCAGGGCACACAGGAGAAGCTATCATCTGCTTCTCCACCCCTCCCCCCTTTTCTTCTCCTCCCACAGCCATGGCTCAATTGGTTCAAGTGCATCAGCCCCCAGCACCAATGGAACCTCCACCTCAGGTGCTAAATATAGCTTGGTTGCAAGCATGGCCCTAGATAGGCAGAGCATTGGCCCCAGATGGGATTCCAGGTGGATCCCAGTTGGGGCACATGTGGGAGTCTGTCTATCTCCCTTCCTCTCACTTGGAAAAGAAGGAAAAAAATAAAAGCTTTATTAGACACCAATTTGATGAGATTTTAAATTTTTTGTCTGTTTAAATTTTATCATATATGACCTAAAATTTCAGATTAACATTATAGATCTTTAAAATTTTTTTTTGAGAAATCCATGTGTTTGTGCAAAAATCATCTCTTTTTCAGGAAAACACATTAAGAGAATCACATGTGGATGTTGGAATGCAGAAAATCTACTCGCTTTAGGTGGTGAAGATAAATATATTACAGTTAGTAATCAGGAAGGTGACACAATAAGACAGGTAATACTGGAACATCTCTTTGGTCTCATGTATTCGAATTGTTACCTAAAATAAAGTTTGTCTATCAAACTACTCTATAAAATTTATAATACTCTATGTGAGGTATGTATACAATAACTTCATATTCTAAACATCAAAAACATTTTTTAATGTATTAGGACATCTGTGTTTAACATGACTACTTTATCCAAATATCCTCCTTTGTATGTTTCCCATTGTCTAGGATTAGCATGGGTTATGAGCTCTGTGGTTAGTCAGACAGTGTATTTGTGAAATAACTGTTTCATATATGTATATTTATAATATAAATATTAATAACTAGACTCAGTCATGTCTGCCTAACACTACAGCCCATTCCTTTAACTGATATATTAAATTGCTTTCAAACTAACCCTAATTAAATTTAATTTTAGGATTAAATTGTATTACTATTCAAATTTCCCAATGACTAGATCTTCAGTGGCTCCTCCTTAAGGGAATTTGTATTACCAATAGCTACATAATTTCACCAGTGGAAGAATCTCACTTTAGTCTACTTGGCTTATGATTTAATATTGCTAGAGCACTATGAACTAACATTTCTTTTGTATTTTTCCAAAGTGAGAAGCGGGGGGTGGGGGGACGGGGACAGACAGATTCCTGCATGTGCCTGACTGGGATCCACCTGGCATGCCCACCATGGGGTGATGCTGGGGCGTTGTTCTTTTTTTTTTTTTTTCTTTCTGAAGCTGGAAACAGGGAGAGACAGACAGACTCCCGCATGCGCCCGACCGGGATCCACCCAGCACGCCCACCAGGGGCGACGCTCTGCCCACCAGGGGGCGATGCTCTGCCCATCCTGGGCATCACCATGTTGCGACCAGAGCCACTCCAGCGCCTGAGGCAGAGGCCACAGAGCCATCCCCAGCGCCCGGGCCATCTTTGCTCCAATGGAGCCCTGGCTGCGGGAGGGGAAAGAGAGACAGAGAGGAAAGCGCGGCGGAGGGGTGGAGAAGCAAATGGGCGCTTCTCCTGTGTGCCCTGGCCAGGAATCGAACCCGGGTCCTCCGCACGCTAGGCCGACGCTCTACCGCTGAGCCAACCGGCCAGGGCCTTTTTCATTTTTCTGAAGCTGGAAACAGGGAGAGACAGTCAGACAGACTCCCGCATGCGCCCGACCGGGATCCACCCGGCACGCCCACCAGGGGCGAAGCTCTGCCCACCAGGGGGCGATGCTCTGCCCATCCTGGGCATCGCCATGTTGCAACCAGAGCCACTCTAGCGCCTGAGGCAGAGGCCACAGAGCCATCCCCAGCGCCCGGGCCATCTTTGCTCCAATGGAGCCTTGGCTGCGGGAGGGGAAGAAAGAGACAGAGAGGAAATCGCGGTGGAGGGGTGGAGAAGCAAATGGGCGCTTCTCCTGTGTGCCCTGGCCAGGAATCGAACCCGGGTCCTCCGCATGCTAGGCTGACGCTCTACCGCTGAGCCAACCGGCCAGGGCTGGGACGTTGTTCTGCTGCAACCAGAGCCATTCTAGTGCCTGAGGTGGAGACCATGGAGCCGTCCTCAGCGCCCGGGCCAACTTTGCTCCAATGGAGCCTTGGCTGCAGGAGGGGAAGAGAGAGATAGAAAGGAGAGGGGGAAGGGTAGAGAAGCAGATTGCCGCTTCTCCTCTGTGCCCTGGCCAGGAATCAAACCCGGGACTAAGTACTAGGTACATGGCACTGTACTATGTACTCTGGAGGAAATAAGAAGTATGACCCTATATTAGTTATCACTGTATAAGAAATTACCCTTAGCCTGAGCAGGCGGTGGCACAGTGGATAGAGCGTCAGACTGGGAGACGGAGGACCCAGGTTCATAACCCGAGGTTGCTAGCTTGAGCGTGGACTCATCTGGCTTGACTGTGGGCTTACCAGCTTGAGCGTGGGGTTGCTGGCTTGAGCATGGAATGATAGACTTGCCCCCATGGATACTGGCTTGAACCCAAAGGTCATTGGCTTGAAGCCCAAGATCACTGGCCTGAGCAAGGGGTCACTTGATCTGCTGTAGCCCCCCAGTCAGGGTATATGTGAGAAAGCAATCAATGAACAACTAAGGAGCTGCAACAAAGAATTGATGCTTCTCATCTCTCTCCCTTCCTGTCTGTCTGTCCGTCTGTCCGTCCCTATCTGTTCCTGTCTGTCTCACAAAAAAGAAAAAGGAAGAAAGAAAGAGAGAGAGGGAGAGAAGGAAGGAAGGAAAGAAGGAAGGAAGGAAGGAAGGAAGGAAGGAAGGAAGGAAGGAAGGAAGGAAGGAAGGAAGGAAGGAAGGAGGGAGGGAGGGAAGGAGGGAAGGAAGGAAGGAAGGAAGGAAGGAAGGAAGGAAGGAAGGAAGGAAGGAAGGAAGGAACAATTACCCTCAAAATGTAGCAATTTAAAGCAATTTCTTTTTCACAGTTTCACAGTTTTTGTGGGTAAGGAATGTGGATGCAGCTAAGCTGGTGTTCCTGCTTCAAGGTGTCCCACATTTTACTCAGTCAAGGCCGCAATCTTATCTGAAGGCTTGACTGGGGAAAAATTCATTTCCAGGCTCACTCACATGGTTACTGCCAGTTCCCTGCAAGTTGTTAAGATCAGGGCCTCTGTTCCTCTCTGGCTATTGATTGACTGGAAACCTGCCTCATTTTCCTGCCACCTGGATCTCTTCATAACAGTGCCTCACATACTTGCTGGAGAGACAGCGCCTGCAGGCATTCAGGGCTTATGCCACAATCTCTTCACAAATAACCTGATTTCAAAATCATTTTTGCCATATTCTGTTCCCTAGAAGTGAATCACAAGCTCCAGCCCCACACTCAAGGGTGCAGGGCATTAAACAAAGGCATGAAAACCAGAAGAAAAGAATCATTGTGGACCATCTCAGAGGCTCCTGCCGATAGGCCCCTACTCTTGAGAAGACAAAACTAATTGTGATAAAACATACATGGTCCTATATGATTGCTGAATTTTTTGATATACCTTACAAGTCCTACAGATTTGTGAGATGGAGGAGATCAGTGAAAGTTGTACTTGTGAATCTTTAAAGAGATAAGGTTATCTAAGTTAAGGTATAGGCTAAACTTTTGTAACAGAGAGACCCAAAATAAGGGCTCTAAGAATATGGTGATTTGGGTGTTTTCCCCCTTTTTCTCATGTAACAGTGAGGCTTAGGCCAGTCATCTGTGTATCTCTGATTCGCAAGGTTGTAGAGTCCCAGTTCCTTCCATCTATTGCTCTGCCATTGTCTAGGGTATTTCGCTCTCATTTGCATGGTTAAAACTAGCATACTCACACCCCGTCTGCATTTCCCAGAGAAGGGAGAAAGAAAAGAGAAGTGGAAGAAATTTGTAAAGGACCTGATCTGGAAGATGCATTTTATTTCCATTCATATCATATGACTAAACATTAGTCATCTGGTCACCTAACTGCTGCCAGGGAAGCTGCCAATTTAGTCCACCTGTGTGACTATGTGTCCGCTATCACTTGTTTGAGTGAGTACCAGAAGACATTTAGCAGTGTGTGTTTTTTACCCAAGAAGAACAGTGTGAACAAGCTTATTTATGGTTTGTTCAAAATTAGCTTGGCTGAAGGTATGGGCTTTGATTGAGAATTTACAGAAAATAAGGCTGACGAAGAAAGTTGATTCTGTACTTGTAAAGTTTTGAAAGTTAGTCTGAAGTAAGTAACTCAGTCATATTGGGTAGAACCATTGCATCATTAAAGTGGTTCTTAAGGAAGATTAATCTGACATTAGTGTAAAAATATTTGCTAAAAAACCTTGTAATTTGATTATTTTATTTTGGGGCTAATTAGAATAGTAGATACATAGTGCAAATGCTGAGCTCCTCACCCTGGTGTCCAGCTTAGACACCATCAATGGACACATTTTTTTTCCTCACTGAATCAAGATATGGCCTTACAATATTTTCTCACATAACATCCCAGGAAGCCACTGCCATTTAGCCATTATTTACATATAAGTATTTCTTGTTTCTGATTGCTAAGAAGTATGCTTCCCAAATTAGACATACTACTTACTTAAGTTATCATGTGATAAGCAAAACATACATTAAAAGTATTGCTTTATTTGGTATGGTCTCTGAATGACTGACTTTTGACTGTTCTCCAGATCACTCCTGTGTTACCTGTGT
Organism: Saccopteryx bilineata; assembly: GCF_036850765.1. Lineage (NCBI taxonomy): Eukaryota > Metazoa > Chordata > Mammalia > Chiroptera > Emballonuridae > Saccopteryx > Saccopteryx bilineata. The sequence goes on along the minus strand of NC_089494.1, from coordinate 237,737,613 downwards.
GGATTTATCTTTATTTATCCTGCTGAGGACTGTCTTGCTTCCCGAATCTGAAGATTGCTGTCTTTCATCAACTCTGGAAGATTCTCAGTCGTTATCTCTTTGAATATGACCTTTTGTCCTTTCTATTCTGTCCTTCTGGAGTTTCTGTTAGACATATCTCTTAATTTCTCATTCATAGTTCTTTTTTGGTCATTCTATATAATCAAGATAATTTCCTCCAATCAGCTCACTTACTTTTCAAATTTGTCTGATCTTCTATCTATATGAGTTTTTATTTTGATGACTCTCTATTTTATTTTAAGTGAGAGGAGGGGAGATAGTGAGACAGACTCCCACATACACCCAACCAGGATCCACCCAGGAACCCCCAGCTGGGGCTGATGCTCAAATCAGCCAAGCTATGCTCAGCACCTAAGGCCAATGCCTGGACCAACTGAGCTATTCTAAGCACCTGGGGCCAATGCTCAAACCAGTTGAGCTAGTGGCTATGGGAGGGGAAGAGAGAAAGATGGGGTAGAGAGAGGAAAGAGAAGCAGATGGTTACTTTTCTTGTATGTCCTGACTGGGAATTGAACCCAGACATCCACATGCAGGATCAGTGTTTTATCCACTGAGCCAGCTGGCCAGGGCCAACTCTATACGTTTTATTTTTGGAAAACACTTTGTAGTTCTTGTAAAAATTTGTCAGAATTTTTGTTGTCTTATACTTATGTATCCTTTTTATGTCTTGAGTCATTTTTTAAGTATGGTTTCTCTCTTTTTTTCTCTCTCTCTTTCTGATAATTCTGTTATTTTTTGATCTGCTAACTTTTGTTCTTGATGCAGTTTCTTTGTGAATTTTCTCATTTTGAATTGTGAGCTCATAATATTCAACAGGGCTTATCTGTGGAAAATTTTTGCAGCATTGGAAGAGGCTTTGGATTTGTTTTTGCCAAATGCTGCAGGAGTTTCTGGACCAAAGTATAAATTTGAATCTCAGACATAATGAGGATAGAAGTAAAGCTTTTGATTTGAAAAGAACTTTTTTAACATTTTCTGACCCAAAGCTCAGCCCAAGGCAAATGGGTTTTCTTATTGTCTTCTTTCTTTTTTTTTTTTTAAGATTTTGTTTATTGATTTTACAGAGAGAGGAAGAAGTGAGCGAGAAAGATCAATTCATAGTTGCTTCACTCTAGCTGTTCATTGATTGCTTGTCATATGTGCCTTGATAAGGCAAGCCCAGGGATTTGAACCAGTGACCTCAGCATTCCAGGTTGGCACTTTGTCCACTGCGCCACCACAGGTCAGGTCCTGTTGTTTCCTTTGACCACTTCCTTTGGATAGCTGCAGCTTCAGTTTCTACACACACTTTGGCTTTCAGTTCGATCTTTACTTATGGTCCCTGGGACTTTTCCTTACCTTCTTTCAGGCCTATCTATACATTTAATGAGATTGCTGTTCTGTTTCATCCAGGATTTCTAGATAATTGTAGCAGTGGAAATTTTAGGTTATTCGTCCAGTATATATAACAGAAATTAAAACAAGGCACCTATTTTATGATTATTCAGTGACCCTGAGTGTTGGGTCTATGCGTAGTGCTGTTCTTCCCCTGCAGATACTACTGCCGTCGGAGCCCAGCAACATGCAGTGCTCCGGAATGAAGGCCAGTGACCGAGCCTCTGCTGCTGGGAACACAGTAAGAACTCTAAATCAGATTCATGCCCAAATTTTAAAAGTACTTTTGTAGAATACACTCTCTCCTTTTCTAGGGTGGCTCATAATCTATAGTGATAAATAAGTTATGGTCTGTTATTTATTAAAACAATGTAGACCGTATTCTCCGAGGTCTGAAAGTTGTTTTGCTGCTGGTGGTTACCTGGTTACAGCAAATGAAAATGTCTTCCTATTATGATTGGTGTTCCTCCTCTCGCTCTGTGGTAGAAAAAAGAGTGAAAGAGTGGGGGACCTTTATAAACAGACGTATTGACTTCTACATGACTTTATTTTCACTATCAGATGTGACTAGAGTTTTGGAAATTGTAGTTGCTTTTTTTTTTTTCTTTAATGCCTTAGTTGCATTTCCCTGCCACATTTTACCATTCTGAAATCCAGACAGTTTTTATAATATACCTATACTTAAATGAAGTAATGTTTCTAGTTCTTAAAAATCTGTTGTTTAATTGGTAGTGACTTATAATTGATAACATTGTAGAATCAAGGAAATATATCAAAGTGTTTCTCTTTTTACATATATTAATCATCCTTAATGAGCCCAATTAAGTAATACATTCTTTTTTCTCCCCAACATAATTGCACCCTCCACTGAGAATTATAGTTAAGAATTGACTTGTGTGAGTAACAGAGAGACACTATCTGGCTGCATTGACCAATGACCTATAGATGATGGAAAGAGTGATGATATAAAAAGCCAAGCTAGAATATCCACATGAGTATTGACCTGTCATCCCAGATGGCTCAAAATGAGAATGACCTTTAAGGAGGGAAGACTCTACATTCCAAATATGAGTTCAATTTCAATGGAACTATATTAGACTTACAGTCCTATACTACTACATGGTTTTCTAATGAGAGATATAGAGAATTTTTAAAAATTACTACACCTAGCTATTTTAGTATACTTCAAAGGATATATTAGATCTGTGTAAAAGCAAGAATTCTTCCCAGACCATATATTAGTAAAATGTATTTTTTAGTTACATTGTTTTCTTACTAATTTTAACATTTAAGACAGCGGTTCTCAACCTGTAGGTCGCGACCCCAGCGGGGGTCGAACAACCAAAACACAGAGGTCTCCTAAAGCCATCGGAAAATACATATTGGCTTTAGGCGACCCCTGTGTTTTGGTCGTTGGACCCCTGCCGAGGTCGCGACCCACAGGTTGAGAACCGCTGATTTAAGACATCTAAATTTGGCTTGTTTTCCTGAATTTGGTTCAACTCTTTGAATTTGCTTTTCGGTCTTTTCGTGAACTACTGAGTCACTTATTTCACAACCTCTTGATCTTTTCTGGCAGATAAGTATGGTGATTGGCAAGAAAGTTTTGCATCTTTTAAATCTGAATGATCCAGGAAGTTCAACTGATATACAATTTAAACATAACCATGGCAACATTGTCTCCTATAATTGGTATGTACAAAAGGCTCATTATGAAAGATATCAGTGTTTTTCCCTTACTAATTAAATTTAAATTTTACTTGTATCATTTTCACTTATATACACAATATTTTCTGGATTACTCACTATGATTTAATATGTGAAACTACCCAGCATTTATTATCTGGCACATAAACCCTTAATAAAGTATATTCTCTGATTCTTTCATTTTAAGGTACTTGCTTATGTGTACTGTATTTCTAATGATAGTTCATCTTCCTTTCTACTATATTATTCCCTTTGTTGCTATAGGTATGGTGATGGCTACATCATGGTTGGTTTTTCACGTGGAACTATTATAGTCATTTCTACTCATATTCAAGAGATTGGTCAAGAGGTGTTTCAATTTCATGATCATAAAGATAGTCTAACCAGTATCGCAATATCACAGACAATTAACAAAGCTGCTATATGTGGTGATAACTGGTAAGTTACATTCACAGTTCCCAGGAAAACTTATATAAGCAATATTTAAGAAATTCAATAAGACTTTAGTAGCCATAATGAACCTGTCAATACTTTCTTGCACTCTTAGACACGTTTGCAATGGAAATTTCTAACATTCCTTTACTTCTGCCTTAAATACTCATGGCAAAACCTAAAATACTAAATGTATACTAAATATAAAACCTGAAATGGAGTATGCTTGAAAATCAATATTAAAAATAAAGATTTTAAGGCAATTCTGGGTAACATGAAGTGAACATACCCCACCCCATCTCTTTCACTGAATATGGATCTAAATCCTGGACAGAATGCATGGAACAGCTATTTAAGGACTCTGAAAAGTAAATAGTAGCAAGCAGATTGACGAAGAATTCCAGAATTTGAAGTACATCTGAACCAGTGGTGAGTTTCCCATGTGTCTCCCGGTTTCTGGATTCAGTGGAGCCTGAAGTCCAGAAGTGGGCTCCTGAGCATAGACAGGAGCTCTGAGAGAAGCTTTCTACTTTTGGCTCACGTTGCCGGGAAATATCCATCAGTAATAAAGGAGAAGTAAAAACATTTTCTCAGATGAAAGGAAATGCGAATTTATTGTTAGCAATCTAGGTCAAGAAGACTTGCTAAAGAAAGTTCTCCAGCTAGGAGAGAACACAGAGCAGAAGGAAGTTTGGGTCCTGACCTGTGGTGGCGCAGTGGATAGAGCTTCATCCTGGAACGCTGAGGTCGCCGGTTCGAAACCCTGGGCTTGCCTGGTCAAGGCACATATGGGAGTTGATGCTTCCTGTTCCTCCCCCCCCTCTCTCTCCTCTCTCTCTCTCTCTCTCTTCTCTCTCTCTTCTCTCTCTGAAATGAATAAAGTCTAAAAAAAAATTTGGGGACAAGCATAAAGGAAGAACCAGAAACCTGTATAATTTTGTTAACCAGTGTCACCCCAATAAATTCAATTTTAAAAAAAGAACAGTAGAAATGGAAACTAGCCCGGTAAATATAAATGGCCTGTTTTTAAATTTTGAGCTCTTTCATGTATTTGTGGCTCCTGATAGCAAGAATTATTGTCTGACAGTGTGTTCATTGCATGAAATGCAATACATAAAACTACAATATAAAGGAAAGAGAATAAAGTTCTTATATGTGATAAGATTTCTGTATTCTGCTTGAAGTGGTCTCAATATGATTATAAATAGACTATATTAAATAGAGAAATTAAATAATGTATAGCTTTTTTTTTTTTCTTCTTTTTTTTTTTTTTTTTTTGAGAGGAGGTAAGATGGACTCCCACAGGCGCCCCAACTGGATCCACCAGGCAACTCCCAGTTGGAGTTGATGTTTGAATCAACCAAACTATCCTCAGCACCTAAGACCAATGCTCAGACCAGTTAAGCCACTGGCTGCAAAAAGAGGAGAGTGAGGAGAAAAGAAGCAGATGGTCACTTCTCATGTGTGCTCTGACCAAGGATTGAACACAGGACGTCCACACGCTGGGCCGATGCTCTACCACTGAGCCAACCAGCCAGGGCCTAATATAGAGCTTGTAATTGTGAACAGAAACAGTTTTACTTAGACCTCATGTTTAAATTTTTTTTTCAGCATTAAAATCCATGACTTGACTGAATTAAAAGACACGTATGCTATAATCAACCTGGATGATGAAGTTAAAGGTACTGAAAGCAGATTGACATCATTTCAGTTACAGAGCAGTGTGTTTGTTATTGTATGATCTGCATTCATTGTAGGAGGGTTACAGTTAGTACCCTTCACTACGGTTAAAATACCCTCCTTATTTCAGTAACTCCTAAAATAGTCTCATTTTAGTAACTATGTTGAGTCATACTCATTGACTAGAAGGATATAAGTCCACTTTGATCCAAAGATTTACAGTGACTTTGATCCCAATTCGGATTGTAAAATGGAAATTCTAATGTACTTTCCCTTTAAGCCAGTATGCTGAATGAATTAGTGCTCATGTTCTTATGTCAACCCATGGTGAATTTTCTAGACTAAATAAAGACTTTTTAAACGTTTAAAGAAAACATTTGGAGATTTTTATGCCTCAAATTTCTTAAGTGAAAATATTTACTTGTTTGCCTGTAGCAGTATATTTGTTTTTTAATAATCTTTTGTTTTATCAATTATTTCAGGGTTGGGTACCTTGTCCTGGACAGATGACGGCCAGTTGCTGGCATTGTCTACCCAAAGGGGCTCGCTCCATGTTTTCCTGACCAAGCTTCCCATACTTGGGGACGCCTGCAGCACAAGGATTGCATATCTCACCTCCCTCCTTGAAGTCACTGTGGCCAACCCCGTTGAAGGGGTATGAATGGTGTTATTTATTTTATTAATAAAATCAAAACCATTTTAGCAGTTAATTTACTATTTACTTTTCTATGTTATAGGAACTACCAATCACAGTTTCTGTTGATGTGGAACCCAACTTTGTAGCAGTAGGACTTCACCATCTGGCTGTAGGAATGAATAATCGAGCTTGGTTTTATGTCCTTGGAGAGAACGGCAAGTCTAAATCCAGTTGTTTTCTTATCTAACATATCATTTCTGATCTTATTTGGAAAGCACTTGTTATCAAATTCTGAGTCATGAGCCCTATACTTCAAAAGTCCAAAAGTCAAAATGTCAGTTTGGTGTAAGGAAAGGTTTATTGATCAAGAAGGCACCGGCCCAGGCTGGTTGGCTCAGCAGTACAGCGTTGGCCCGGTGTGTGGAGATCCCGGGTTTGATTCTCGGTGAGAGCACACAGGAGAAGCGCCAATCTGCTTCCTCCTTCCTCTCTCTCTCTTCCCCTCCAACCGCCAAGGCTCCATTGGAGCAAAGTTAGCCTGGGCACTGAGGATGGCTCCATGGCCTCCACCTCCGGCACTAGAATGGCTCTGGCCGCAATGGAGCAGCACCCCAGATGGGCAGAGCAACGCCCCAGATGGGCATGCCGGGTGGATCCTGGTCGGGTGCATGCGGGAGTCTGTCTGGGTGCCTCCCCACTTCTGGCTTTGGAAAAATACCCCCCCCCAAATAAATAAATAAACACCAACCCAGATGATGAGAGATTTATCAATGCCTCAGCTCTGTCTTGCCTGCTGGACTAGATTAAGGAGTCTTAAGCTGGAAAAGGGAGTAGGAGGGAAAGTTAGGGTAAATTCCTTAGGTCTCTGGTCTCTTGATAAGGTCTCAAGGAGTAGATTCTAAGACACTATCAGAAGGTCACATGCATTAAGGTTAGTCTTGAATCTCCATTGTTTTTGGTAAAGTAAGCTTGTAAATTTTTGTCCTGTGACCATTCCTTTCTATGAAGGATCATAAACATGGAGTTGAGATGTTACGAATAGTTTTCCCAAAACCCTTGTTTAACCAGTAGGATAACAAGTTATTGACCCAGGAACCAGTCACAGTTTCCTGGAATCCCACAATTTAAACCTTAAACAATTTATGACTACAAGGAAATGGGTCAGTTAACATAGCTTTGTTAGGAGCAAAGCAGATCTAACCTGTGGAGATGAGCAGAGAGCCTGGCTTGTGGGGTATGCTTGCACACCAAAATTTTCTTTAAGGACTACATCTTTCATTCTTTTTTTCTTCAGACATCTCTTAGTTTAAAAGATTTTTTGAATCCTCTATAATTTTTAGAAAGGTTTTATTCTTTACCTTTGTAGTAAAGACAATATGGTATAAGAGGCAGAGAATGACCATTAGAATTTGGCCCTGAATTCAAATCCCCTTCTGCCTCTTTTAGCTAGATGACTTTTTTTTTTTTTTTTTTTTTGTATTTTTCTGAAGCTGGAAATGGGGAGAGACAGTCAGACAGACTCCCGCATGCGCCCGACCGGGATCCACCTGGCACGCCCACCAGGGGCGATGCTCTGCCCACCAGGGGGCGATACTCTGCCCCTCCAGGGCGTCGCTCTGTTGTGACCAGAGCCACGACCAGAGCCACTCTAGCGCCTGGGGCAGAGGCCAAGGAGCCATCCCCAGCGCCCGGGCCATCTTTGCTCCAATGGAGCCTTGGCTGCGGGAGGGGAAGAGAGAGACAGAGAGGAAGGAGAGGGGGAGGGGTGGAGAAGCAGATGGGCGCTTCTCCTGTGTGCCCTGGTCGGGAATTGAACCCGGGACTTCTGCACGCCAGGCTGATGCTCTACCACTGAGCCAACCGGCCAGGGCTTTAGCTAGATGACTTTAGACAAATTCTTTACTCCCCTGTTGGGCGGATAAAATATATTATGCTCACTTTGTTAAAGATGGCACTGCCCACATAGAAGCTGTTGCCCAAGTGATATTAATGTGTGTTGGGGGCGGGCTGTGGGCAGGCAGAATCCTTGTAGCCTGGGGCTTGGTTTTAGGATTAAGCCTTTCCCACCTGTTTTGATGTGGGGTGGTACAATCCCATCATGCCCCAGATAAGTGACTTTGTATTAGAAACTTCCCTATTTTGTATATTGGATTAAAGGTTATGAATCTACACTATAAAATGGGGACAGAACGGGAGCTTGCTCTCTTAGTTCCTGAGATTAGCATTAGAGAGGAGAGAGCAGAGAGGAGAGCAGAGAAAGGCCATGTGGAGGAGGCCAGGAGAGGCAGCCAAGATGGCGGAGTGTTGACTGAGAAGCCAGTTAGTGCAGAGTTTGTGCAGAGAGAAGGAAGGAGATGGGGAACAGAGGTGAATAAGTCTAGTGAGCTAGAAACCTTTGATTCTAGGAAACTCGGATAAGTCAGTAGCTTTGTGAGCACTGAATGTGAGTGGGTTTTCGAGCCCAGTGTGTGTTTTTACTTGCCTGCCGGGTGCAAGCTAGGATTAAAGATGAAGGCTCATCAGTTTTTGGCTCCATTGTTTCTTTACCGACTGTCCGAATCCAATGCGAATCTGCACGGGCCGGGCTGCTTTGATAGTGGCAGCCATGGCCACTGGCTTTACATCCCCTGACCCTTGGATTACTAATCTGGAAAGTAAGGATTCTTCAACATGTAAGAGGTCATGTGGAAAATGAAATAAATTGTGTGATCTACTTTTGCACAATGACTTTCTTAAGTGCTCCTTGGGATGGTAGGTACTTAATAAAAGCCAGTTCCCTTCCTGATTGAATAATGACCATTAGCATCTGAATGGATCCTTGCTTTTTCTTCCCCTTCCCCCACTGCAGGTCAGGTATCCCTCAGTCATTGAGCGTGCCTGAGAATTATTCTCAAATAAAGTACACCATTAAGTTTATTGTCATGCCGCTAAGGTTTAATATTTGGTGGTTTTGTGTGTGATTTTATTTACTAGTAATTTGTTTCATGGAAACCATTATGGAATGCCTGAAGGCAGGCTTATATGGCAACTAAGATTTTCTTTAGGATGGCTATATTTTAGGTTCAGGATAACCTTGCAAAGGTTAATATTTAAAATGATTTGAAAATTTTTATTCATATGTTAATGTTTTTATTGCAACAGGTGTTAAAAAATTGAAAGATGTGGAATATCTAGGGACAGTAGCCAGTGTTTGCCTTCATTCAGACTATGCTGCTGCGCTTTTTGAAAACAAAGTCCAGTTACACTTGGTAAGTATCATTTTGATGTCCTGGAGGCCTGCTTAGTTAACTAGGCGATGATAATGAACAGCCCAATGCCTTATCATTAAGAACTGTGGTCGGGAAGCAACCGTGTGCAGACTAGCTAGAAAGCCAGCTGTGGATAAAGGATTAACAGAAATCTTGACCCTTTTGCATGGGATGTTCAATTAGTTTTCTATCTCTGTTCCCAAGAACCTGGCACTTTATTAACTGGGTTTCTTACAACACTGCATATGGTAAAAATGACCCTGTTGGTAACTGTATCTAGAAATCATAAATGAACTATAGAAACTGAGGGAAATGCCATCCATCTGGGCTTCCTGGAATGCACTGATTCATATATTTTTAGGCATATCGCTTGTGAGGATCCTTGAGACTGTGCCTCTTGAGTTGTTCAAAAGATATTGGCCCTGGAATATGGATCTTCTAAACCAAGGCATCTTCCTCATCTATTTCTTGGCTCTGTGCTTCCAGAAGCCAAAGAGATTAGCCTCTGGATAACTTCAGAGCCTATAAAGACTATTCCCACTAAAGAGAGATATTGAATGCTACCCTGCTTACAAGCTGTGATTTCTGTTTGATATCTGTTTGGGTAAACTGTTTGTGGTAGTCTGGTGAGTCTGATGTTTAATTGAATTTAAGAAAAAGAATCCCCCTCCCCCTTAGATCTTGCAGACCAGGTTTACTCAAGTAAATCAGTGACCAACTATTTTTCTTGGTTTTAGATAGAAAGTGAACTCTTGGATGCTCAAGAAGAACGTGAGACTCGACTTTTCCCAGCCATGGACGATAAGTGCCGTATTCTGTGTCATGCCTTAACTGGCGATTTCCTCATCTATGGCACAGATGTACGTCTTATCTTCTTTAATACAGAACAGAGGGCAATTTCTAATTTTTACTTTGTAATATAATATACTGCTCACAAAAATTAGGGGATATTTCAAAATAAATATGAAGTGATAAAATATCCTCTAATTTTTGTGAGCAGTGTATATTTATTAAGTGTATATAAATATAAAAATATAGAACTATTATAAACATAAATAAATGTATGTAGAGCACATAGGTGGCATGATTTGACATTATTGAGTATTTTTGTGATTATAAGCTGGCCCCGGCTGGTTGGCTCAGTGGTAGAGCATTGGCCTGATGTGTGAATGTCCTGGGTTCAATTCCAGACAGGGCACATGGGAGAAGCAACCACATGCTTTTCCACACCTGCACCTACCTCTCCCCCTTCTCTCTCTTTCTCTTCCCTCCTGCAGTCATTGAATGAGTTGTCTCTGGCCACTGAGGATGGCTCCATGGCCTTGCAACACGCACTTAAAAAATAGCTTGGTTGCCTCACTAGGCAGTTGTACAATGGATAGAGCATCAGACTGGGATGCAGAGGGTCCTGGTTCGAAACCCCAGGTCACCAGCTTGAACACGGGCTCATTCGGTTTGAGTGCAGGCTCACCAGCTTTGAGTGCAGGGTCACTGGCTTGAGCATGGTGTCACTGGCTTGAGCGTGGGATCATAGACATGACACCATGGTCACTGGCTTGAGCCCAAAGGTAGCTGACTTGAAGCCAAAGGTCACTGGCTTGGGCCCAAGGTCACTGACCTGAGCAAGGGGTCAGTTGCTCTGCTATAGCCCTCCATCAAGGCACATATGAGAACACAATCAATGAATAACTAAGGTGCCACAACAAAGAATTGATGCTTCTCATCTCTCCCTTCCTGTCTGCCCCTATCTGTTCCTCTCTCTCTCTGTCTCTGTCACAAAAAAATAATAACTTGGTTGCTGAGTAACAGAGCAATGGGCAGAGGATCCCCAGTAGGGGGCTTGCCAGTTAGGGCACATGCGAGAGTCTCTCTTCCTCTTCTCCTCTCACTTAATAAATTAAAAAAAAAAAACAAAACAGAATAATAGATGTCCCCTTATCTGCTCCTAACTTTAGTGCTATTGTTATTATACATTTTCTTTTTACAGATGTTCTAAACACCTAATACATTAATACTAATCGGTTATCTTTTAAAGAGATTTAAATAACAAATATTTTATTTATTTTTCCATCTAGTTACCATTAATTCTGTTGTGTAGATCTGTAGTTCTATCTGGTATCATTTTCCTTCTGCTAAAGGAGTTATCATTATTTATCATGCAGGTGATGAATTTTTTAGCTTTTGTGCCTGAAAATCTCTTTATTTCATCTTCATTTTTGAAAGATATTTTTGTTAGGTAGAGAATTCTAGGTTGAAAGGTTTTTTATTTCAATATTAAAGATGTTGCTCCAGAGAGAAACCTATCATTCTTATCTTTGTTCCTATGTGTGTAATATCTTTTCTCTTTAGCTGCTTTTAAGATTATCTTGTCACTGGTTTTGAGCAATCCGATTTGTGTGTCTTGATGTAGTTTACTTCATGTTTCTTGTGTTTGGAATTGTTGAGCTTCTTTAATCCAAGGAATGTGGTTTTAATCGCATTTGGAACATTTTTAACCATTATTTCTTCAAATATTTTTTCTCTTTTTTCCTCTCCAATTTCAAAAACTCTAATTACATGAATATTATGCCACTTTAAGTTACCCCACAGTTGATGCTCTTTAAATATTTTGGACTATTACAAATGAAGCTTCTATAAACATTCATATATAGGTTTTTATGTAAACATGTTTTCATTTATTTGTAATAAATGCCCAGGAGTAGATGGGAAGTTCATACCAACTGTGATGGCTGTAAACAAAAAGGCAGATTATAATCAGTGTTGGTGAAGATGCAGGGGAACCCGAACTTCTATACAAGGCTGGTGGGAGTGTAAAATGGTGCAGCTGCTGAGGTACACAGTGGTAGAGGCCTTCAAACACTTAACCTTAGAGCAGGGGTCCCCAAACTTTTTACATAGGGGGCCAGTTCTCTGTCCCTCAGACCGTTGGAGGGCCGGAGTATAAAAAAAACTATGAACAAATCCCTATGCACACTGCACATATCTTATTTTTAAGTAAAAAAACAAAATGGGAACAAATACAATATTTAAAATAAAGAACAAGTACATTTAAATCAACAAACTGACCAGTATTTCAATGGGAACTATGCTCCTCTCACTGACCACCAATGAAACAGGTGCCCCTTCTAGAAGTGCGGTGGGGGCTGGATAAATGGCCTCAGGGGGCCGCATGTGGCCCGCGGGCCGGGCCGTAGTTTGGGGACCCCTGCCTTAGAGTTACCATATGATCAGAAATTCCACTTCTAGGTATACCCAAGAGAAATAAAAACATATGTCCACATAAAAACTTGTACACCAGTATTTATAGCAATATTACTTATAATAGCCAAAAGGTGGCAACAGCCCAAAAGTTCATCAGTTGTTGAATGGATAAACAACAAATGGTATATCCATACAATGGAATATCATTTGACAATAAAAAGGAATAATATACTGACACATATTACAATATAGATGAACCTTGAAAACATTATGCTAAGTGAAAGAAGGCAGTCACGAAAGACCACATGTGCATGATTCCATTTATGTAAAATGTCCATAATAGGCAAATCTATAGAGACAAACCAGGAAGATTGGGTAAAATGGGGAATGACTACTAAATGGGGATTCTTTTTTGAGATGATAAAATGTTTTAAAACTGTCATCAAGTTTTGTACAACTCTGTGAATATACTAAAATTTAGGGAGTTGTACATTTTAAGTGGGTGACTTTACATGGTATGTGAGCTATTCCCAATGGGCTATTACTAAAAAATAAAAGTGAAGGCAACTTAAAAACAGGAAAAGTACAAGGGATACCTATGTAGGTTTATTTCTGGTTTTTCTGTTCTATTCCAGTGATCTGTCTATTCCTCCACCAGTAGTACACAGTCTTCTTTACTGTAGGTATTTAAAAAAAAAAAGTCTTGAAATCAAATTATTTTTTCACTTATTTTTTAAATTGTTTTATCTATTCTTCAATAGTTCCTTTGCCATTCCATATGTATTTTAGAATAATCTTGTCTGTATCTACAAAAAATCATGTTGATAATTTTATGGAATCAAATTAGACCTGTATATCAGTTGGGGAGAATTAACATGTTTACTCTGATGCCCATTTATGAACACAGTATACCTACCTCCCCATTTATTTTGATCCTCTTTAACTGTTTCATCAGTGTTTTGTAGTTTTCAGCATATGAGTTCTGTGCACATTTTGCTAAATTTAGACCTAAATATTTTATTTTCTGAATAATTTTAAATGGTATTACATTTAAAGATTTTTGTTATGTACATGCTCATTGCCAGCAAATAGAAATACATTTGATTGTATCGGCTGGATTTCTTGTTTGATTTTATTTTAAACTTAATTTTCTAATTTGCCTTTTAATTAAGAACAAAAATATTTAAAAGGACATGATTTGAGAGTTACTCTTAAACTAAAAGTGTTTCCTTCAAGTGAAAAATCTGAAAATCAAGCTTTAATATCACTAAGAATATTAGAATTGATAGACTGTTGAATCACATGTACACTCTTATTTATTTTCTTTAGCCTGTATCTTGCAAATATAGTAAAAATTATTCTTAGATTCTTCCTTCATCAAAAAATATAACGTTTTTGTCTCTGCAAATTAGGAAGTATGTTTAACATAAATACTGAAAGTATTTTCTTGACAACCTTCTATGTTCTTATGACTGGATTTTAATTTTTTTTTAGATTGGTGTCATTCAGTATTTCTGCATTGAAGACTGGCAATTCGTTAATAGTTACCGACATCCTGTCAGTGTGAAAAAGATTTTTCCAGACCCAAATGGGACCAGATTAGTTTTCATTGATGAAAAAAGTGATGGATTTGTCTACTGTCTAGTAAGTCTAGAAAAGTTTTGAAGTCTTATTTTTTTTTTTTTAAATACTTTATTGATTTTACAGAGACAGGAGAGAAAGGGGAGCATGGAATGGGAAGTAACAACTCATAGTTGTTTCAGGCTAGTTGTTCATTGCTTGCTTGCGGTATGTGCCTTGACCAGGGAAGCCCGGGGTTTCGAACCGGCAACCCTGGCATTCGAGGCTGAAGGTTTATCCACTGCGCCACCACAGGCCAGGCTTGAATGCTTATTTTTAAAAACTGGCAACACATGAACAAAAGTGTTTTTAAAATGTATTTTGTATAGACAATCCTTTTCTCATAAACAGAGCCAAGGATTATAGTTCTTTGTTACCATGTTTGTGATCCATTTTATGACTTTTCACATCAAGAAAACTTTTTCCATTTTTCTTCAATTTTTCATATTTTCAGCCCCAGAGAGATTTTTAGGGAAAAAACAGTGATTATAGCCCTGGCCGGTTGGCTCAGCAGTAGAGTGTCAGCCTGGCATGTGGATGTCCCAGGTCGATTCCTGATCAAGGCACACAGGAGAAGCAACCATGTGCTTCTCCATGCCTCCCCCTTCTCTCTCTCTCTCTCTTTCTCTCTCTCTCTCTCTTTCTCTCTCTCTCTCTCTTTCTCTCTCTCTCTCTCTGTTTCTTTCTCTCTCTTTTCCCCTTCCACAGCCATGGCTCAAATAGTTCGAGCAATTTGGCCCCAGGTGCTGAGGATGGCTCCATGTCCTCGCCTCAGGTGCTGAAATAGCTCTGTTCAGAGTAATGGAACAGCACCCCAGAGGGGCCGAGCATCGCCCCCTAGTGAGCTTGCCAGGTGGATCCCGGTTGGGAAACATGTGAGAGTCTGTCTCTCTGCCTCCCTGCCTCTCACTTAATAAAAAATTTAAAAAAAAAAAAGTGATTATATTCTGTGCCACTTTTACCCTTGTTTACTGTACAATAGTATAGCATATCATGTGCATGACTTTTCTCTCCAGATACGCAATAAGCTTCAAAGGACTCGATGATACTCTGTCCTTCCCCCACCTCAATTGGTTTTGTTCACTTAAAGGTCCTGAATACAAGAAACGAGCTTTTGTATTAGATGATTATAAATAGGTAGACCCATTTTCAGTTACTCTCATTTTTACATATATTTAATTTTTTTTTTTTTTTGTATTTTTCTGAAGTTGGAAATGGGGAGGCAGTCAGACAGACTCCCGCATGTGCCCGACCGGGGTCCACCTGGCATGCCCACCAGGGGGCGATGCTCTGCCCATCTGGGGCATTGCTCTGTTGCGACCAGAGCCATTCTAGCGCCTGAGGCAGAGGCCACAGAGCCATCCTCAGTGCTCGGGCCAACTTTGCTCCAGTGGAGCCTCGGCTGCGGGAGGGGAAGAGAGAGACAGAGAGGAAGGAGAGGGGGAGGGGTGGAGAAGCAGATGAGCACTTCTCCTGTGTGCACTGGCTGGGAATCGAACCCGGGACTCCTGCACGCCAGGCCGATGCTCTACCACTGAGCCAACCGGCCAGGGCCATATTTAACTTTTTTGAAAACAGATTTAGGATCCTGGCCAGTTGGCTCAGCCGTAGAGCATCAGCCGGGCATGTGGATGTCCCAGATTTAATTCCCAGTCAGGGCACACAGGAGAAGCACCCATCTGCTTCTCCACTCTCCCTCCCCTTCTACCCTGTCTCTCTCTTTTTCTCTTTCTTCCTCTTCCACAGCCATGGCTTGATTGGTTTGAGCACATTGGCCCTGAATGCTGAGGATGGTTCCATGGAGCTTCTATCTCAGGTGCTAAAAATAGTTTGGTTGCAAACATAGCCCTAGATGGGCAGAGCATCAGCCCCAGATGGGGGTTGCCAGTTGGATCCTGGTTGAGGTGCATGTGAAAGTCTGTCTCTCCATCTTCCCTCCTCTTACTTGGCAAAGAAGAAAAAAAATTAAAAATTTTAAAAAGGAAATGTGTTTTTACATCATTTACTAGAAGTTTTTATTTATTTTTGATATCCAGTTAATGAATTAGTATGTTCTTAGCCCCACCATTAGGAACTATCCCCCAGGGGTCTGTTCTTCACCTTAGAGAAGAGACATTTCCATGAAGACAGCTTTCCCCTCATTCTGCACTTTCCTAGATACTAAAACTTTTTCCTTCTCTTTCTCTCTCTTTCTCTCTCCCTGTATTCCCTTTCTTCCTTTTTACCTTTCTCTTCCCTTCATTTTTTTTCTTTTTCTTTTTCTTTGACAAATACAGCAGGTTTCCTCAAGAGTGACTGGATCATTTATGCATGATTTTTAATGCGCTAGTTCTTAGCACGTTCCTCTTCCAATCACAAAACCAATGAGGAGAAATGACATTGATGTAACGATAGCCTTGAGATACCTCTGCGCAATAAGGAAACTCAATCTTGTACAGATTTTTTTTCTGTACCAGGGCGCATGGAAGCTAGCTGCCTGCCTCCCAGTGCGGATTCCCCACAGGTGGGCACTGCTGCCTGCACAGGCTGCCCAGACAGTTGGAGAGAATCATGGATCTGACCAGGGCTAGTCAGAACTGGGTCTGACTGCTAGCGAAAGGGCAAAGAAAGGCCTGCCTAGACCAGTTAATACATCTTTTTTTTACAGTTTTTCTTTTCTTGATAATTTCTGTTAAAGAGGCCAGTATGACCTCCCTCATAGAGTTAGAATGAGGTATCAGTCCATTAATTTTTCCAAACATGTTATCAAGCACAGGATAGCTAGTTAGCAGGTGTTAATTAAAGCCCCACCCTCTTGACCACCCTTGAACCCCTCAAATCAAGAATTATCTCACTTGTTGGTGCTCATCCCCACTCCCTGGTCCAGTTCTAACCTGCAACTTGAATATTAAGACAAAACACCCAGATAAAACAATCCACACAAAGAATGACTCCATGACAGTGTAGGTTCTCCTCACCTGATGTGTAGGCAGGTGTTTGCTTTTATTCAATGAAGACTTCTTAAGTAGGTTAGAATTTTTTAAGTGGTTGGGCAAGATATCAGAGGGGAGTGTTGTGCCCACAGGAGTAAATTCCTCTTTTAACTAATACCCAGTCTTTTCTATGAGTAAGACCAGCTTAGAAGGGAAGGGAAAGGAGGCCTCGGCCACGGCAGGAGGCCACACTGAGGCCCTTGGACTCTAGACCAGAGCCCTCCTTTGATTTTAACGCCCACCCTGTCATTGTGTGCTAGGATTGCAGCTTAATTATCCACTCAACTTCAAATAATTTGAGAGAAGCATTGCTCCTGTGATATACATGTATGCAAACATGTAACTATTCAGACTACAAGTAGTATTCTTTAAAATTCTTCAACTTACTTGCAATTTCCCTTCATATGCATATTACTTATTCAATTTATTTTTCCTCACTGTGTGGATAGTAAGGAAGTGACTCACGTTGTACGTTAGAATTGGGAGAGATGACTTTTTTCTTACATGTGCCCTAATAAAACAACCTATATAGCCCATCACTCTCTGTATGCCCATGAAGGATGACTTGTGATATATTCTAGAAAGTAGATAAACACACTGTGCTTGCAAGAGGCAGTAAAGTAGTTCAGTGCATGGACTTATAGACAAACAGACCTGAATTTAAGATGAGTAATAACAACAGTATTTCTGTGCTGAGTACTCTTTACATATATCAGAGATATCTTTCAATCCTAGCAGCCCCAGAAATAAATACTATTATTGCCATTTCAAAGATGAAGAAACTGAGGCATAGGAAAGATAAGTGACTTGTCCAAGGTCACACAGCTCGTAGATGTCATTATTGATATAAGCCCAGAGTGGCTTCCTCCAGAGCTCTCAATCTGATTGGAGTCCTAATTTCCCTACCTATCAAAGGAATTCAGTTCTAGCACCTATTTTGTAGGTTGCTGTATAAAAATTAAATTCACAATGCAAGTAAAGTGTTTAGTACATTGTCTGCCACATAATAAACACTCAACAAATGGTTACCCTTTAAAAGCAAAATTCTGCCACTAGTCTTTGGCACTGGTGTGCTCGTCCTTACAAACTGAAAGTCAGTATGCAATAGTGCTTAGAAGCATAGACTAGAGCAGGGGTCCCCAAACTTTTTACACAGGGGGCCAGTTCACTGTCCCTCAGACCATTGGAGGGCCGGACTATAAAAAAACCTATGAACAAATCCCTATGCACACTGCACATATCTTATTTTAAAGTAAAAAAACAAAACGGGAACAAATACAATATTTAAAATAAAGAACAGGTAAATTTAAATCAACAAACTGACCAGTATTTCAATGGGAACTATGGGCCTGCTTTTGGCTAATGAGATGGTGGTGCCCCTTCCGGAAGTGCGGTGGGGCCAGATAAATGGCCTCAGGGGGCTGCATGTGGCTCGCGGGCCGTAGTTTGGGGACCCCTGGACTAGAGCCACACTGCCTGGTTCGAATCCTAGCTCTTCAACTTATTAGCTGTGTGACTTAGGGCAAGTTTCTCTGTACCTCAGTTTCTTCATCTGCGAAGGACATGTTAACAGTGTCTGTGTTGTAGACTATGAGGTTAGAATTAAATGAGGTTACATACCAAAGTAAGTAGTACAATACCTGGTAAGCAGCACTATGTAATGGAAATATAATTTGAACCACCTATATAACTTTTAATTTTCTACTAGCTGCATTTTTTAAAAAAGTAAAAAGGAACAGATGGAGTTAATTTTAACAATATATTTAATTTAATCCAATAACATCAGTTCAGTATGTAACCAATACAAAAAATAATTGCTGAGCTATTTTACACTCTATTCTTGATACGAACTTCTTGAGACCAGTGCATAGTTTATACACTTCCTCATTAATTTGGACTGGACGTATTTTAATACTCATACCCACCTGTAGATAGTAAGTAGCAGCTACTCTACTGGCCAGCACGACTCTACAGTATTATCATTTGCAGGAATTTAGAATTTCATCCTTATTTTTAGAGGAAGATAGATTAGGGAGAAAGCAGGCATTTCTCAGCTCCACGTTCAGCATATATATTAGCCTAGTGGCCTGAGTCCACAGGAATAGTTGGACTGATTTTTTTTTTTTTTTTTATTTATTCATTTTAGAGAGGAGAGGAGAGACAGAGAGAGAGAAAGGGGGAGGAGCTGGAAGCATCAACTCCCATATGTGCCTTGACCAGGCAAGCCCAGGGTTTCAAACCGGCAACCTCAGCATTTCCAGGTCGACGCTTTATCCACTGTGCCACCACAGGTCAGGCCTGGACTGATTTTTTAAATAGTTTATATTACCATAGCAGTACATTTTATGTTTGTTAGAGTGCATTGTAGAATTCTTTTGTTTGTTTATTTGTATTGTATTTTCCCAAAGTTAGAAGCAGGGAGGGAGTCAGACAGACTCCTGCATGCGCCCGACTGGGATCTACCCGGCATGCCCACCAGGGGGCGATGCTCTGCCCATCTGGGATGCCTGAGGCAGAGGCCATAGAGCTGTCTTCAGTGCCGGGGCCTACTTTGCTCCCATGGAGCCTTGGCTGCAGGAGAGGAAGAGAGAGATAGAGAGGAAGGAGAGGGTGAAGAGTGGAGAAGCAGATGAGCACTTCTTCTGTGTGCCCTCGCTGGGAATTGAACCTGGGACTTCCACACACCGGGTTGATACTCTACCACTGAGCCAACCGCCAGGGCGTATTGTAGAGTTTTTGAAATATAACATAGTGGAATTTATTAACATTTCAAATCATGTATGAATTAATTTCTGTTTGTTCTCTAGTTGTAGCATTTCTGTGCCCAGGATTGAGAAGTTTCTAACACGTGTTCATAGTTGAAGCTTCCGTCATCCTGAGTAGCTTCCACTTTTTATTTATTTATTTATTTATTTATTTATTTTTATTTTTTTGTATTTTTCTGAAGTTGGAAATGGGGAGGCAGTCAGACAGACTCCCACATGCGCCCGACTGGGATCCACCCGGCATGCCCACCAGGGGGCGATGCTCTGCCCATCTGGGGCGTTGCTCTGTTGCAACCAGAGCCATTCCAGCGCCTGAGGCAGAGGCCACAGAGCCATCCTCAGCGCCCAGGCTGTGTGTCCCCAGCTTGTAGTTACTCTTGCAAAGGAACCCAATTTTAGGTAAAAGCCTTGACTTCCCATGCAATTGTAGTTGTGTTGTTTCTTTTTAAAGCCAGACCTAGTTTAGGAATAGGAAAAAAAGAATGTTCCTTCCTGTTTGGCTGGAGTGTTGTTAGATTGAACACAGGCTGGTCAGCTGTGCTGCTGAGTCTCCTCCCACGGCAAGGGGTGGTGATTCCTGTGCAGGCTGGGGCAAATCTTTCCATCCCATTTTGTAGGTCAACGATGCTACATGTGAGATTCCAGATTTCTCACCAACCATTAAGGGTGTTCTTTGGGAAAACTGGCCATTGGATAAAGGTGTCTTTATTGCTTACGATGATGATAAGGTGTACACTTATGTCTTTCACAAGGACACTATACAAGGTACTCAATCACTTTTTTGTACATTTGTTAATTTCCATTGCAATGAAATGAAAACATGCCTTTCTGATGTCTGTGCTGAGTATTATCTTTCAGCATTAAGGTGTCTGTGTTATAATGTAGGCTCTAAGGTCATTTTGGCTGGTGGCACCAAAGTTCCCTTCTCCCATAAACCTTTGCTGTTATACAATGGAGATGTGACCTGCCAGACACAGAGTGGGAAAGTAAACATCATCTCCCTCAGCACTCACAGCTTTCTCGGCCGTCTCCAGGAGGTGGGGCCTGGTGGCCTAAGGTCAATGCTGACACAGACTTTAATGCTGAAAAGGTAGGCTTCTAAACACTTCTCGTGGAGCTTATTTGCTTTTGTGATTTTCAAGGTCAACTCCTATTAAAATGGATGGAGATAATAGCATTTACCTCGATTACTTCACAGGATTATTGTCAGGCTCAGCTAAGATAATGGACATGAGAATGGGTGTGAATTCTAAAGAAGGTCATAGTGTAATATCAGTGCTTTATTAAAAAAAAACACCTCAGAATTAAAAGGTTTTTGATCACCCAAATAGTGCAGTTGTTGTGAAATTCTAATAAACAGTTATTTCACCAGTATCTTAATTTCATAATAATGAAGTTTGATTTTGCCTTGCTTGAGATTTCCTCTTCCTGCTTTTTCCTCCTGTGTCTTAGGGCTGCTGTGAATTCCTTTGTGTTTCTGGTTCTTCTGACCATCTTTTGAGGAACACGTTGCTGTTCCTCAAAGAGCTTCCTTCTTCCCTTCGCGCACTAATTATTTTTCCTGCATGAATTTCCTACTTATGTGGCTTCAATACTGTCTATACGAGGCTGACTTCAAAATGTGCATCTTCAACTTAAACCTGTATTGACCATTGCCTACTCACCATATTGTAGTTGAGAGTCCGTGAGCTGCTCGTACATGCCTGTTCAGAACAGCTCCTTGTCTTCCCCAACCCCATTTCCTCCCTCGTTCTAATCATACATGCACATGTCCTAATACACATACCTGCACGCACATACACCCCGCCCCGTATCCTTTTCTCCTTCTGTTTGCCCAGTCTTAAGTCAGGCCCTCATTTGAAATAATGTACTATAACGTAACTACTTACTGACTACTCTCTGCTGCTAGCCTCATAACAGTCTCACCTATTCTCCACACACTTTTGAAAATGTGAGTCTGGCCCTCTTATTCCCCTGCTGAAGATCTTTCAATGACTTTCGTTGCCTGTAGGGAGAAATGCTTCTTGGGGAACTCAGCTTGACATAGTAGGCACTTGATGGTCTGATACCAGCCTCAGCTGTCCCCACTCCTCTGCTTCCTCTTTCTTCCACTGGCTGCCTGAAGTCAGTGTTTTTCAGGGTTCTTTGCCTTGGCACATGTTGCTCTCTCTTCCTGGAATGCCCTTCCCCTCTCTCTGTATGTAGTAATGCTTCATTCTTCACTATTTAGTGGTGTCCCTCCTACTCCAGGAAGCCTTCCCTGAAGCCCCCCAACCATTGGCACTCTTTCTGATGAGTTGCCTCAGAGACAGGATACAATATCTATAGTGGTTTAGGGAACTTGATCATTCACCACTGTGTGACTTGGGTTAGTCTTTTAAGGCCTCGAATCCTCACTTTCCTCATCTATAAAGGAGAAATGATAATAACACATAGTGGGTAGGGTTGTCAGCGTAATCCAGTGAGAGAATGTATACAAAGTACTTAGCACAAAGACTCACATATTGTAAGCACTCGATTACTTCTTTTATACTATGTTATAGTCATCTGTTTAATTAGCTGTCTCTTCCACCTTCCCCAGTTACCACCCCTGAAGGACAATGACTGTGTTTGACCTTTGTGTCCTAGTTCCAAATACAGTTCCTGGTGCATAATATGTGTTCAGTAAATGTGTGTTAGACGGGAAAATGCAGTGAATAGATTGGTAGGTGTAATATATTCATTAATGTAAAGGCTCCACAAAAAACTTAATTGGCATTTATGGTCATATTTTAAACCAGAAGTCAGCAAATTTTTTCTGTGATGGGCCAAATGGTACGTGTTTCACACTTTAAGGGCCATAGGGTCTCTGTCACAACAATTCAAGTCAGCTGTTGTAGCGCGTGAGCCCTGAGACAGTCCAGGACAAGCAGGCTGATGAGTTCTGCTCAGACTCTACTTTCAAGAACAGACAGCTGAGCCCTGGTCAGATAGCTCAGTTGGTTAGAACATCATCCCGAAGGGCAGCGGTTGCCCGTCTAGTCCTGGTCAGGACACAGACAGGAACAGATTGATGTTCCTGTCTCTCTCTCCCTTCCTCTACCTCTAAAATTAATAAAATAAACATTTAATAAAACAAACAAACTGGCAGCTGACTGGCTTTGGCTTGTAGGCCATAGTTTGCTGACCCCTGTCTTAAACATCCAAATTTATAAGAATAGAGTACTAATTTTATTAGACTTTATGTGAGGAAATAAATAATTTTCATCCATGTGTGAAGTAAACCAAAACTAAGTAGAATTAGTTGTTAATGGGGGAAGGTGGTTACCCAGAGTAGGTTTAGATTAATAATAAAAAATCAAGAATTATCTGTATAAAAAAGGAAGAAAAATCTGTGTGATTTTTCATAACTTGGAAGTATGACAGACTAAGAAACGTTTCACAAAATGTATCTAGGATATAACATTAAATTATGTCTAATCTGAAAATTGCCTAGTAGGGGCAAATAGAGCTCCCTGACTAACTTGTGTATTCAAACTCCAGGTTTTCCCACGCTTGGGAACTCTGCAGGGTTCTGAATGACCACGCTGCCTGGGCTGAACTGGCCGGAGCGTGTCTGTACCACATGGAAGTGGAGTTTGCAATCCACGTTTACCGGACAATTAGAGATGTTGCCATGGTGATGTCCTTGGAAAAAATAAAGGTAAACAGCATCTGATGAGAATTATCAGGTTAGGATTTAAATGGTATTTATTCATACATTTTAAATTTCTGTAATTTTACCTCACGAATAAACAGGTTAATTGATAGAACATTACCACTTGTTACTAAGCAAAGTTGTTTTTTAATTAAACCCTTGTATTCTCATTAAAACTTTTATTTGTAGGGAATAGAGGACTACAGTCTTTTGGCGGGACATCTTGCCATGTTTACTAATGACTTCAACCTGGCTCAGGACCTGTATCTTGCATCCGGCTGTCCCGTTGCTGCCCTGGAGGTACGGCAGCAGGCGGGTGGGAGCACGGACAGGTGAAGAGGTGTTTCACCTTCACACGGTTAACGGTTCTGCTGTCCTGGAGGTACGGCAGCAGCCGGGTGGGAGCATGGACAGGCGAAGCGGTGTTTCACCTTCACACGGTTAACGGTCCTGGGCACCAGGGACCACGGGCCCTGCTCCTCCCAGAACAGAGACCGCAGCTCTAAGAACCCCTGAGTACTCATTAACTTCACAACTGTTTTCCT
This sequence comes from Saccopteryx bilineata, assembly GCF_036850765.1. NCBI lineage: Eukaryota > Metazoa > Chordata > Mammalia > Chiroptera > Emballonuridae > Saccopteryx > Saccopteryx bilineata. The sequence goes on along the minus strand of NC_089494.1, from coordinate 237,713,696 downwards.
TCTGCATCTTGTGGAGTCATAAAAGGCATGGTATAGTAACATTATAATTTAAAGTCCGAAGAGAACAGATTTTCTGACTTACAAAGACACATACAAATGAAAACAGCCCCGTTTATTGAGTGCTCCCCTGCGCCAGGTACTTCCATAAGCACGTGACACATCGTAATTCATTGAACCCTCACAGTACTGTTGTTTTCTCTGTTTGAAAAGTGGGACACGTTTATCTTTATTTATTGTATGAAGTTCTCCTCTGCATTAAAAGGTGGGCTGAGGACTAGTGTACCATCACTTGTTTCCCAGAGGTGAGCATGTCAGCGGAGGGCCTGGAGCAGAGTGAGCAGCCTCGTTCAAAGCCAGGAGAAGAGAGAAGTAGCTGTATGGAATGGTGATTAAGAATGTGGGCTTGGCTTCAGAGTCAGACAGTTCTGGGTTCAAGTTCCACCTCTGTGTAACCTTGAAAAAGTTATTTCATCTTTCTGTGCCCAAGATCCCAATTTTTTGAAGTATGGATAACAATATCTAGGCCGCAGGGTTGTTGTAAAGACTTAAAGGTGAGGTGTGATCTTAACTATGCCTGATGAACAGAAAAGACAAAAGTGGCCACTGCTGTCTCCCTGTTATTCCTCATCAAACCAGCATTTCCGCAGATACAGAGAGGAGGTGTTTTGAAAACATTTTCAATTTATTTCATGACGTACCCTTTTTAAAGTGTTCTATAGCAGATTTTCATTTTTAAATATTAAGTGAATTAAATTAATTTTAAGAAAAAATTTAGGTAATTGTGCAATATCATTTGAGATACTTGGGGACACCCTGAGAAATACTCAGATTTGGGTTGGTATGCACTGAAGCAGGAATCTGTCTGCGAGGAGTGAGGGCAAAGACAGCTTAACTCTTCTGCATTGAGCTGTGGACACTCGTCATGTACCACAAGGTTTGTAAAGCGTTTGAGGTGATGGCTTCCCAGTGGAGAGTGGGGATTGCACCCTGTCGTTCCTTTAACCTCACTTTGAAGGCTGACAAGTTCACTAGAGGCAAAGCCCTACTGCCCAGCTCTGCCACATATTAACAGTGTGACTTTGTGTACAAATCGAGCCTCTTCTGCCTCAGTTTTTGGATCTCTAAAATGGGCACAAGAACGGTTCATTGCAAAAGGCCTAGTTGTGAAAAGCAAATAAGCTAATGCCCTGGAACATTATCTGGCAGAAAGTAACACTTGAAATATGTTCACTATTAGCAATTCTTTTTTTTTATTTTACAGAGACAGTCAGAGAGAGGGATAGACAGGGACAGAGACAGGAACGGAAAGAGATGAGAAGCATCAATCATTAGTTTTTTGTTGTGACACCTTAGTTGTTCATTGATTGCTTTTTCATTTGTGCCTTGACCGTGGGACTACAGCAGACCATGTAACCCCTTGCTCAAGCCAGTGACCTTGGGTCCAAGCTGGTGAGCTTTGCTCAAATCAGATGAGCCCGCGCTCAAGCTGGCAACCTCGGGGTCTAGAACCTGGGTTCTCCGCATCCCAGTCCGAAGCTCTATCCACCGGCCACCGCCTGGTCAGGTGACCAATTCTTTATAAAACATGAATAAAGCGAGAATGAACTCTAAAGGATTCTTGATTAGTTTACATTTGGGATTACATACCAGACACAAATAAAAGACAGCAGGAGACAAAGACACATTCACATTTTATTTATATTTGTGTTGTGATATAGCTTCAGATTTCCTCAGAAAATAACCTGTAGTAAAGTAGTTCTCAACATTTTGTATCTCCCCACTAAGAAGGAAATGAATAATTGGTTTGATTGAATTTATTTTAGTTCAATTTAATTTTTACCACTGAGAAAAGTACTAAAGAATAAACTGTTGGTTAGAACTGAATGGTTTGGAGGGCCACAAGCCATTATAATAGTAGCTAAGATGTTATTGCTTCCCCCAAATTAATGTTTACCCCCTTGGGGGCTCTCTCACCCCTATTGAGAAAGTATACCATAGTTATGTATTATTCTTGCAAAGATCAAGTTTCAGCTTTTAAACAAAAAGTTGATTAAAACTAGCGCTATGTGGTGACTGCGCAGAATGCCGTGTTCATTCCTCTTTCTTCCCAACAGATGAGAAGAGACCTGCAGCACTGGGACAGCGCCCTGCAGCTGGCGAAGCGCCTGGCCCCCAGCCAGATCCCGCTTCTATCGAAAGAATATGCTATTCAGCTTGAATTCACGTAAGTCCTTGTCTCTGTATGTCTCCATTGGTATCTAATTGCTGAATTACTGATTACTGAGATAATTACTGCATATCTTCAATCCTAAACTGCCGTTTGTTGTAAGGCCCACTGTTGATTAATAATTGCTTTTTAAGGGGAAAAGAGAGTAATTATACAAACAAAAAAATATTTTCCTAAGTAATGATGGATTTTTAACATCCAAATCTAAATCTAGGTCTAAGCCTTTTCCACATTTAGAGTCTGAATATTGTTTTGAATCACATCTGGCCAACAACAGTTATGCATATGGTCAGAGTGACATGCTGCTTTTCATAACCTATGCTCATGGTCTTGGCCTCTTTGAACACTTTGAGGATTTATAGTGTAATTTCAAGGCTTAGTGAAAAATACCAAATTCGGTCTACAGCCTCTAATTGCTTAAATTTGTAGTTTTTCTTTTTTAAATTAAATTGTACGTGGATAAAAATTCAGCAGTTAATGTTGAAAATGAAGGCAGAAGCTTTTCACGGGAGAGTAATGATCATTCATGATATGTAAATAAATCTTCATAAATCTTTCCTTCCTTTGGAAATGCCATAGTCTGTTCTGAGAGATTTAGAATTTTCAAGTACACTTAATTATCAGACAGTCTCAATTATCAATAGTCTTAGTTGACAGACTATATATTTTTATTCCAGTGCTGTATAAATGTGTAAATTTCAAAGCACTTGATCCACTTTTAGTTCACATTCAGCCAGGGTCAGTGCTGCTAACACAAATACGTGCAGAGGCAGTAAATGAGTAACTTCCTTGCAAATGTCAGTTCTCACATGTGTGCAGGTCTGTTGGCATCAGTCATGGGTTAGGGAGTAGAAGTGTTTGTATTTTGTATACTATTTTTTATCAGAAAGAACCAGTGCCCTCAGTACTGCAGTCCTAATGTTTTGTTCCATTTCTACTCATACTTTCTCAATACAGAGTCTACTTATAAATATTGGGTGTTTGAAAAAAAAACACTGGTTTTTGTGGTCACATGATTGTCATTTAATGCCCCAAAGAAGATAATTAACCACGTGCCCCATAAACTTTTGTGTAGCTCCCAAAAATGCCTAGCTACTACAAAGTTTGTACCTTATAGTCTAGCATAATCCACTTTAAAGTAGCAAAATAATAATGTGCTGCACTTGAAAGAATGCTGTATATGTTGTTTATCACATCTTTTATAAGCCTAAGCAACTCAATGACAGAGATTATCTTCCAACTCTCATCTATGTAAATAAGATACTTAAATATTTATTAAAATTCACTCTGATTTTTGTTTCAGGGGTGATTATGTAAATGCTTTGGCTCATTATGAGAAAGGAATAACAGGTGATAATAAGGTAAATTTGAATAAAGTTAAGATATGCATAATTATCTTTGGGCCTGTTACTAATTTTGTTTAAAATGTCATGATTGTATTTGCATTGTATTCACTAGTAGGTAAGCCTTTTTCCAGTTTATTAATAGTTTTGCAAGGGTGGCAGTTAAATCACTTTCAGCTTGTAAAAACTGAGGATGACAATATTTTTATCAGTTTGTAAAAGCTGTTTTCCAGTGCATCCTAAACATGAGGCTTCTTATTAAAGTTGGGAGTAAAATTTGTATCCTTTTCCACATCAGGCTGTGATTTTCATGAGGCTTTTCCTTTTAGTCTTAAAGTCTCAATAACCACTTTGAAAGGGAAGGCTCAGGCCGGAAGTTTCTACTGTCCATTTCTCATGCTGTATCTTTTACAATGAATGAACCTGGTAAGCGTGAATTTTAGCCACTGCTCTGACCCATTCTTCCATCCCAGAATTTTAGCTCAAGAAGCTAAATTTCACATTAAGAATTGATGATATCTTTATATCTAGCCTTTTTATTACAAAAGTAATACAATTTTATTATAGTCAATTTTTAAAAATCACCAAAGTTTGGAAACATGAAAAGTAAGAGTCCAACATTGTCTTCTCTGTTTCCATTAATGGTAATCACTGTTAACGATTTTGTGTATTTCCAAGCAGACTCTCTTCTAAGCATACAAATATGTATGGACTTTTTCCAGAAGTGAAACCATTTCCATTCACTAAGCAAAGATCAACTGAGAATTCATTCTGTGAAAAGCAGCATTTTGTTTTCTTCATGATCTCTCCGAGTAAATACATATGATGTTGTTTTAATTTTAACACTTCTGTAATTCCGTTGTTTGGAGGTATAACAGTCCCCCCTTGATCTCAGGGGATACATTCCAAGACCCCCAGTGGAAGTCCAAAACCATGGATTGTACCAAACCTAGTACAATAGTACTAATATTGTGTATTGTACCAAATACACTACATTATTTCCTAAAGCTACATACCTATGATAAAGTTTAATTTATAACTCAGGCACAGGAAGAGATTAACAACAATAACTAAAATAGCATAGAACAATTATAACAGTATACTGCAATAGAAGTTAGGTGAGTGTGGTGTCTTGCTTTCTCAAAACATCTCATTGCTCTGTCCTAAACTTTCCCTTAAAGAAAGTACCTACCTCTCCTCTTTGGCCTATCCAGACTGCCAGCATCACTACTCTGCACTTTGGGGCCATTTTATTTTTTAATTTTTATTTATTGATTTTTAGAGAGGAAGGAGAGAGACAGAGAGAGAAACATTGATTTAGTGTTCCATTTATGTAATGCATTCATTGGTTGATTCTTGTTTGTGCCCTGACCGGGGATCAAACCCACAACCTTGGCATATTGGGACAGCACTCTAACCAACTGAGCTACCCAGCCAGGGTCAGTTTTAAACAAAATAAGGGTTACTTGAACACAAGCACTCCAGTACCATGACAGTGGATCTGATACCCAAGACAGCAGGGAATGCTGGGTAAGGGATGATTTATGTCTTAGGCAGACAACATGAGACTTCATCAGGCCTCTCAGAGTGGCCCACAGTTTAAAACTTATTGTTATTGCTGGAATTTTCCATTTCATATTTTCAGACCACAGCTGACAACAGAAAGTAAAACTGTGGATAAGAGGGGACTAGTGTACCATACTTTTTCATCTATGCCCTTATTAAATTATAGTTGTTTTTTGTTTCTATCAAAAACAGCTCAATGAATATTCTTCCTAGTGAACATATCTTTAGCAACCTAAGATAGTATTTCTGAATGATATATTCGTGCTGGTAAGATTTCTAGGTCATAAAATACATGCTTTTAATTTTTTGTGCTGCTAAATTGCTTTCTAAAAGAAATTGTAATAGTTCCTACAGCTGTCAGTCATGTATGAAAGTGTTCGTTTCCCCCACATTCTCAGCAACACTGAATGTTATCAGTTGTTTTATCTCTGCCAATTTAATCAGCAAAAAAAGGTGTTTCATTTTATTTCACGTGTTTGATTATTAGAGAAGTTGAACATGTTGTATTTATTGGCCAATTGTATTTTTTTCTAAGATTTTATTGATTGATTTTAGAGAGAGGAGAGGGAGAAAAAGGGGGGGAGGAGTGGGAAGCATCAACTCGTAGTAGGTGCTTCTCATTTGTGCCTTCACTGGGCAATCCTGGGGTTTTGAACCGGATGACCTGGGCGTTCAGGCTGATGCTCCATCCACTGCGCCACCACAGGTCACGCTGGCCAACTGTATTTTTTTAATGAATTGTCTAATCATATCCTTTGCTCATGTGTCTTTGGCTTTTTGACATTTTCTTTGTTTGGCTACATCTGTTTTAGTTTATTTTTTATTTGTGTTATCAAATACAGTCACTACTAGCCACATGGTCACCATTAGCCACGCGTGGCTATTTAGATGATTTAAAATTAAATAAAATATAAAATTCAGTTTCTCTGTCACACTAGCTATATTTTAAGTGCTCACTAGCCATGTGGCTGTTTTAGGGCAGATATAGAACATCTCCATCAACCCAGAACATTCTACTAGATGTGCTGCTTTATATAAAATGTATCTGACATTACATGTTACTAGCTCAGATTAGTTATTTGAAAAGTTCTATCATTAGCTTTAATGAATTAAATAATTTTAAATAAAGTTTTTATGTTTAACCATGCCTAGTAGAGAAATCTTTAATTTAATAAGTTGCTTTTCTCTTCATTTTATTCATAGCATTTATGCTGTGTATCCAGTATATTTCTTACATAAAATTTTATAGTAATAAGACATAAAAAAGGTGTGCAGGGGTATTAGGACAAAGAGTAGTACAAATTTGGTCTTAAGCACAAAAGATCTAGATTTCTGAAGAAGAGAAATAACTTTGCAACAGATGATTTGAAAAAAAAAAAAAAAAAAATTTTTTTTTCAAATTCTTGAGATTTGCTAATGAAAGTTTACCATAACTTTTGGGCTCATTTTAGATTTAAGTTAATTGTTTGACTAACATACAGCATTTTGAGTTCAGGTCTGATCTGTGGCTTGCCTTCTAACGACAGGAACATGACGAGGTGTGCCTGGCCGGTGTGGCGCAGATGTCCATCAGGATGGGGGACATACGGCGCGGGGTCAGCCAGGCCCTCAAGCACCCCAGCAGAGCCCTGAAGAGAGACTGCGCGGCCCTCCTGGAGAACGTGAAGGTGTGCTTTCTGTGCTCAGACACTCAGGTGTTCTTCTGCACAGCAAACCTAGTGTGTTAATCATCTCCTGTCCTTTTAGCAATTTTCAGAAGCAGCCCAACTCTATGAAAAAGGTCTCTACTATGACAAAGCAGCATCTGTCTACATACGCTGTAAGAATTGGTAAGAATTTGCTGACATTTCTTCTGAGCAGGTGTGGAGCTGACTGTTGTCCCAGAGGTCTCCTGTCTCTAGTCACTCCTATCTGCTCGCCGTAGTCCCTCTTCTGGGCCTTCCCTCCGTCTCCTCTTACTTTTCCTTTTATATGAATTCGTATTAATAATTATTTTTTCAAAGAACAGCACATTCTATTGATTTGGTATGGGGAAATCCCTAATCAGATAAGTTACTAAAAAAAGAAAAGCCCTTTTGCCCCAAAGACTTAATGAGCTAACCTTCATTTTCCCACCGGGGGTGATCTTGTGGGAGGAGGCATTGGTCAAGATAAACAGCAATTACATCTTTTACCTAGAGAATCCAGGATTGTTAAAAGATCATGGTTACTGTTTTTTGAATCTTGAAAACTAACATTTGATTGTAGGAAGTTACTTTTTGAATGAATATAGTGGTGATATTTTTCTCCTAAACCTACCTTTCTAGGGCAAAAGTTGGTGAGCTCCTGCCTCATGTCTCTTCCCCAAAGATTCACTTACAGTATGCCAAAGCGAAGGAAGCAGATGGAAGGTCTGTACAATTTCTCAAATTTGTACAAAGTTAAAGTAATGTTTTATAAATTAACCATTGATATTTGCAACCCTCTAATAAAGGCGGAGCAGAGAAACAAAACCTCTCTGCCCTCACCCACCCGTGGCACCAGACTCTTCAGTTCTTTTCATACTTTATATACCTCCATTGATTCTTAATGTATACAAATATTGAGTATTTCTTCCTACTTGAGGGTTAAATACTAGAATTTTTTATATAATATGGCATGAAAATGAAGTAATTAAGGAGATAACTTCCTGATGCCGAGCGGGAAAAAGTGAAGAAACATGAATTCCACACCCGTGGTTGCACTTTTTAAGCTTCAAAACAGCATTAAAATAAAGCAATTGATAGTTAATATCCTAAATACACAAAGATTTCCTGCAATTTAATACAGAAAACTCAAAGATGATAGGAGGAAAATGACAAGAAGGAGACCAGAGGAGGTAGTTATTTTTAAGATTTTATTTATTCATTTTAGGGGGGGGCAGGAAGCATCAACTCCCATATGTGCCCTGACCAGGAAAGCCCAGGGTTGCAAACTGGCGACCTCAGCATTCCAGATCGATGCTTTATCCTCTGCCCCACCACAGGCCAGACAAAATAGTTATGACATTGCACTTCATGCAAATATGAAAAATCTCTATGTATCATTTTAACCTGTCATATTTGGAAAGATTAAATTAAATCAATAACCATACTGTCCAAATGCACTTTTTACACCTGACTGATGGGAGTGTGAATTTCTAAACATTTAGAAAGTTATCTGGAAGCATGTATCAAGAAATTTCTTAAAGGTTAATACCCTCCACTTTTAGAAAAGTAACCTTAGGAAACAGATACACATTAAATGTCTTGTTAAAGTAGAAAAAGCTAGAGAGCTTGGGTACGTACTGAAGAGAAGTTGAGCGCCATCTAGAGGTCAACACACAGATTTTATATATCACTGTGAAGCTGTATCTGTAATTGTGAAAACTTCTGTATATTCTGTTTTCTAAAATAACCCTATTTTAATATTAGAATCCAACTTTTCAAAAACAGTAAAATGTAAAATATTTTATAGCGATATGGTTTAAATGAAAAAACAATTCAATATTGGTATTTCTCATTAATTTATCAAACCCCAAAGAGAACATATTTTAGTGAGATGGTTTCCTGGTATTATTTCTGATGAAAGAAAAAGAAATTTAAGAAAAATAAGCAGCCCTGGCCGGTTGGCTCAGCGGTAGAGTGTCAGCCTGGCGTGCAGGGGACCCGGTTCGATTCCCAGCCAGGGCACATAGGAGAAGCGCCCATTTGCTTCTCCACCCCCTCTCCTTCCTCTCTGTCTCTCTCTTCCCCTCCCGGCAAAGATGGCCCGGGCACTGGGGATGGCTCCTTGGCCTCTGCCCCAGGCGCTAGAGTGGCTCTGGTCGCGGCAGAGCGACGCCCTGGAGGGGCAGAGCATCGCCCCCTGGTGGGCAGAGCATCGCCCCTGGTGGGCATGCTGGGTGGATCCCGGTCAGGCGCATGCGGGAGTCTGTCTGACTGTCTCTCCCCGTTTCCAGCTTCAGAAAAATACAAAAAAAAAAAAAAAAGAAAAATAAGCAGTTACTGCCAATAAAGAGAAGTGTCCCAAACAGTTATTGACATTGTTTTCCCCAAAAGTGTGAAGAAAGTTTGTCTGAACCGTTTCTTAGATACAAAGAAGCCGTGGTGGCGTATGAGAGTGCGAAGCAGTGGGACAGCGTCATCCGGCTCCACCTGGACCACCTCAACAATCCCGAGAAGGCTGTCAGCGTCGTCAGGGAGACCCAGTCTCTGGAAGGAGCCAAAATGGTGGCCAGGTGACCTCCCAACACTAGGCTTAAAAGAAAGCCCCTTCTTCTCTTTAGCAAATGGAATATTCTTTTCTGTTCTTTTTAGGTGTGAGTGTTTAAATTTAAAGACTGTTCGTTGTGGCCGGTGTATGAGAATATGTTTTTCAAACACAAACCTATAGTATAGAACTGCAGTTCACCTAGTACATTGTTATTTCTCCCGTGGCTGAAAACTGTTATTTTGTAAATGACAAACTTATTTGAAATGAGTCCAGCTAATTTAGCACTTTGTTTTAGGTTTTTTCTCCAGTTAGGTGACTACGGATCTGCCATCCAGTTTCTTGTTATGTCCAAATGTAATAATGAAGCTTTTACACTGGCTCAGCAACACAACAAAATGGAAATCTATGCAGACATTATTGGTAAATATTATGTTTTCCCTAATTTTTCTTAAGGATTTTATCATAGAACACTTCAACTCTTATAATCTAATGACCAGATTGGTATGTCCACAGCACATGACATCCACCAGTTTTACAAATAAATACACACATACCTATATGTCATTTGTTAGATTTCAAGATCCCTAAAGGGTGATAAGGACTTATAAGACCATTTTCACAACTTAAGGATTTGCGGGTAAGTTCTGAGAGAAGAGAAGCCAGACTTCCTAAGTCCCGCTATTGATCAACCAGCGGTAAAGCAGGGTCCCAAAATGAAGGTGACAGGAGTGAGAATGAGCTTTGAAAAAGTAAATATTTTTTAGTTTGTTTTAAAAAAGTAAATGTTTTTATAAAATTTAAAACTTGAGTTACAAATTAAGAGCATCGTTACTTTGATGAAGAGTGATATACAAAAGGTGTGGTTTTGAAAGATTCTGAAAGTCCAAAAGAGAATTTTTTTTTTTTTTTACAGAGAGAGGGATAGATAGGGACAGAGAGATGAGAAGCATTAATCATTAGTTTTTTGTTGCGCATTGCAACACCTTAGTTGTTCATTGATTGCTTTCTCATATGTGCCTTGACCATGAGACTACAGCAGACCAAGTAACCCCTTGCTCGAGCCAGCGACCTTGGGGCCAAGCTGGTGAGCTTTGCTCAAACGAGATGAGCCCGTGCTCAAGCTGGCGACCTTGGGGTCTCGAACCTGGGTCCTTGGCATCCCAGTCCGACGCTCTATCCATTGCACCACCGCCTGGTCAGGAGAGAATTTTATATTCTGAAAACAACTGCTTATAGGTTTTTTCCTCTCATGTTTGCATTTATTCTTAGAAACCACTGCAGTAATTTTTTTATTGTCATTTTATGGACATACATATCATTATGTTGTATTGTTTTGCTTTGGGTGTTTTGTTTTGTTTTGTTTTCTGAAGCTGGAAATGGGGAAGCAGTCAGACTCCCGCATGCGCCTGACGGGGATCCACCCAGCACGCCCACCAGGGGGCGATGCTCTGCCCATCTGGGGCGTCACTCTGTTGCGACCAGAGCAATTCTAGCGCCTGAGGCAGAGGCCACAGAGCCATCCTCAGCACCTGGGCCAACTTTGTTCCAATGGAGCCTCGGCTACGGGAGGGGAAGAGAGAGACAGAGAGTAAGGAGAGGGGGAGGGGCGCTTCTCCTGTGTGCCCTGGCCGGGAATCGAACCCGGGACTTCCGCACGCCAGGCCCACGCTCTACCACTGAGCCAACCGGCCAGGGCCCTGCTTTGGGTGTTTTTGTGGTGAAATATACATAACATAAATTAACCATTATAACCATTTTTAAGCATAGTATTAGTATGTTCACATTGCTGTGCAGCCTTCACTGCAGTCCATCTCTGGAACTTTTTCATCATTCTAAACTGAAACTGTCCTTTAAACGGTAACTCCCCATTGCTCCCCCTGCGGCCCCTGCTAACCACTGTTCTACATTGTCTCTATAAATTTGACCATTTATGGCACCTCATACAAGTGGAATCATAAAATATTTGTCCTTTTTTTAAAATTTACAAAATGGTCATAAGAATTGATGGCAAGACTCATGAGAAAACTTTAGTTTCAGTCTTCAAGGGAAGAAATAGGTAAAAGCATCTTCTGATATCCTAGGAAGTCATTTAGATAATTGGAAAAAATAAAGAGCTATTAAAAAAAAAAAAGGGAAGTACAGGTCCTGGCCGGTTGGCTCAGTGGCAGAGCGTCAGCCTGGTGTGCAGAAGTCCCGGGTTCGATTCCCAGCCAGGGCACACAGGAGAAGTGCCCATCTGCTTCTCCACCCCTCCCCCTCTCCTTCCTCCTTGTCTCTCTCTTCCCCTCCTGCAGCCGAGGCTCCATTGGAGCAAAGTTGGCTCGGCGCTGAGGATGGCTCTGTGGCCTCTGCCTCAGGTGCTAGAATGGCTCTGGTTGCAACAGAGCAACGCCCCAGATGGGCAGAGCATCGCCCCCTAGTGGGCATGCCGGGTGGATCCCGGTCAGGCGCATGCAGGAGTCTGTCTTGACTGCCTCCCCGTTCCCAACTTCAGAAAAATACAAAAAAAAAAAAAAAATTTTTTTAAAAGGAAGTACAGATAAAGCAATATTAGAATTATTAATGCTTAACTTGACATGACATTTCTGTTCTAACATTAAAAATCACTGTACTGCGGAGGACCCGGGTTCGATTCCCGGCCAGGGCACACAGGAGAAGCGCCCATTTGCTTCTCCACCCCTCTGCCGCGCTTTCCTCTCTGTCTCTCTCTTCCCCTCCCGCAGCCGAGGCTCCATTGGAGCAAAGATGGCCCGGGCGCTGGGGATGGCTCTGTGGCCTCTACCTCAGGCGCTAGAGTGGCTCTGGTCGCAACATGGCGACGCCCCGGAGGGGCAGGGCATCGCCCCCTGGTGGGCAGAGCTCGCCCCTGGTGGGCGTGCCGGGTGGATCCCGGTCGGGCGCATGCGGGAGTCTGTCTGACTGTTTCTCCCCATTTCCAGCTTCAGAAAAATGAAAAGAAAAAAAGAAAAAAAAAATCACTGTACTAAATTATAAGGATGTGGCTTGTGCTATATCGGACGTGCGCGCATGTGCGCACACCCATGCCCACACCTACCCCCCTCTCCCACCCCCCCAGAACAACACAGACACTTCTCCACCTTTCTTTATAACTCCTGTCTGCCTTGGGCTGGAGGCACAAGTATCCTCTTGGGCCTCCAACTCCCACGGGTAAATGTAAACAGTGCATTAGAACTCCAGCTGCCTTCTTCCTCTGTGCTTAATATGTTTAAGCCTCAAACCAAAAGAGAAACAGTAATTTTCTTTAAATAGCATCTAGTGGCAACTTGAATATCATCTTTCTTACTTATCTGACAAATGCATAGACTTTTGTTTAAACCAGGCATTGCTGAGGAAGAAAGAGGGATGACATTTGTATTCTGGTTAACTTTGCTTCTGATAGTTCTGAAACTACACAAATCATGGTTGAGGTTACAGCCACAGTTGTTCCTGTTTTGAGGAATGAGATTGAGACCATTAAAGAAGGATAAAAGTTGCTAGGCCTCAAGTCAAACCATAACCTAGATTCTCACAGAGCCTCAAATTTCCTCTCCTGATTCCTGTTAGAGTGAAAGATGGAAAAGGTTCATAGGTGGAATAATCATGATGAATTTGTTTTGTGATAAAAACAGACACTGATAATAATAACATTATTTGCTGTTAAAAAAGTTTTAAATCATCTATTTTTAGATCACCTGTTTTTAGATCTTATTTTTGGGTTAACATTAAAAGGTAAACAAGTTTTGCTCCGATATTTTACTCAACTATTTATTTCTGTTGTAGAATCTGAAAACACTACTAATGAAGACTATCAAAGCATTGCCTTATATTTTGAAGGAGAAAAAAGGCATTTTCAGGCTGGAAAATTCTTCTTGCTGTGTGGCCAATATTCACGAGTTAGTATCTATTTGCCAAAAAAACCTACACTGGACTCCACGGGAATGACAATAGGAAATAACTAAACATATACTATGTCCCCAGACACCCAGATTTAAGCTCAGATTCAACTTTAAAATCTTCTCTCCCAGAGCCAATCCCGTTCTTCCTTAGTAATCTCTCAGCTTCTTTTCATTCTAACTACGTCAGCTGAATCCAAACCCAGTCACCTCACTCTAGATTATTGCTATGGTTTCCTACTTTCCCTGCTTTTAGTTTCTCTCCCTCCCACTGATCCTTCACTCTGTTCCCCAAATGGTGCTTTCGGTGCTGAGAGCCCAGGCAGGGGCTCCCGTGTTCTCGCAGGGATGTATGTGCAGCTGCGAGCTCGCATGTCACAGACAGGGACTACTGGGTGGCACCTGTTTTGTCCGAAGGGAACAGCTGCTGCCCACCTCCATGAGATTGTTGCCATTATGGAGTTTGGGCCCAATCATGCCAGATCACGTGATTTTTAACAAGAAACAAGTCTAATTCTCTCCCGGTTTTAAAGTCACAGATTATGTGTAGAATACCTAGCTGGTCAGAGAAACATTTGTGTGTGTGTTTGCTTTTAGGCCATCAATTTGCTGTTTCTGCCCTCACAGATACTAAGTCCTAACCCCTTCCACAACTTGACCAACCAGCCTGCGCTTCCCGAGCCGGCGTCCGGCTGTTTCTGTTGAAGAATCCTACACTCCGGCTTGTCTTCCCATCCTTGTTTTCCAACTAGATTCCTCTCTGCCCTATTCCCCACTTACCGTCTTTTAAGCTGTTAGAACCTTAAATTTCTTCATAGGTGTGGGGTGATGTTCAGGAGTTAGACAGTTATGGTCTAAATGATTCTTTATACTATCATCACATCACAGAGATTGCCCCAATTAGATTATACATAGTACAAAAAGGTACCATATCATAGCCTTCCTAGTCTTTGTACAGTCTGGCACTGTCTCATATACATAGTAGCAAGTTATCCATAAATATTTGTTGAATGAGTAAATGAATGAAAATAAATCTTCCTACTGAAAGAGAGCATATTTTTTATTTTCATTTCATCAGAAGTTAGAACTAGGTTCTTCAGAGGGTTAACTAGGTCCTATCATTTTTTTAAACTATACTCAGCATTTTAAGTATGCATATTAAGAGCCAGCACTGTGCAAGCCCCTAGTTGAGGTGAAGATACTTTCACAAACTATAATTACTTTGTGTGTGTGAAAGCTTTGTTTTTCTCAATGTGAAAGCACTACAAAGATTTTTAATTGCTATACAATTCTCATTTCAGGCACTTAACCACTTCCTAAAATGTCCAAACTTAGAAGACAATGCAGCGATAGAAATGGCAATTGAAACTGTAAGTGAACTCTATAGTGAAACTTTCAAGAATGCCAGCATTTTTTAAAAACTTTGCAGAACTGTCCAAGAAGCATACAAAAGTAGACCAAACAATATGACAAACGCTACAGACCCGTTACCTAACTTAACAGCACATGGCCAGTCTGTTCTATTCATCCCCACCCTTTCCCCGTATTATTTTAAAGTTAAACGGGTGTTGTTCTCTTGGTGTCAGTCACTTGCCTTAAGAAACTTTTTATTGCCTGACCAGGCGGTGGCGCAGTGGATATAGCATCAGACTGGGATGCGGAGGACCCAGGTTCGAGACCCTGAGGTCGCCAGCTTGAGCACAGGCTCATCTGGTTTGAGCAAAAGCTCACTAGCTTGGACCCAAGGTTGCTGGCTTGAGCAAGGGGTTACTTGATCTGCTGAAGGCCCACAGTCAAGGCACATATGAGAAAGCAATCAATGAACAACTAAGGTGTCGCAACGAAAAACTGATGATTGATGCTTCTCATCTCTCTCGTTCCTGTCTGTCCCTATCTATCCCTCTCTCTGACTCTCTCTCTCTTTCCCTGTAAAAAAAAAGAAGAAACTTTTTATGGAAATATCCAAGAAGTATCTTTTCTCTGTGTGTGACAGAAGTACAGGATTTTGATTTAGCAACTTCAAAAAGCTACAGTTCCTAAGGATGGATTGTTATCAATGGTGACTCTGCAAATGAAGCAAGATCCCTGAGCTCAGGTTTCAGGCACCTGACCGTACAAATTTCTACATACTTTTAAATTCCATTCCCTTAGCAGATTATCTGTCCTTTACCCCTTCTTCTTGTTAGGTTTAAGGTTTGAATGTACTGTTTCTTTCTCTTCCTAAACAGGTTGGTCAGGCCAAAGATGAACTGCTGACCAGTCAAATGGTAGACTACCTCATGGGAGAGAGTGACGGCATGCCCAAGGTACCGAACTGGTTTCTTCACTGGCACTTTCCAGTATCTTACTAGATTTTACTTTGTCTGCCTGTTGTTACCTGTTAGGCTTTTTCTCTGACTCTTGTCTTGGGTCATCTAGACAGACCCTTCATTTTAGAGGGTACTGTGTACATTCTATCTCTGAAGTTAGCGTTGCTACCTATGAAATATCATTTCTTCTAGATAAGTCCTCACCACCCACAATATTTCTCAAGTTGTTAAAGTTTTATTTATTTTAGAACTATGAAAAGTGATTATTAAAGCTACTGAGTTAGCACTAATTCCTAAAAATTGATGTACTTTGTTCATATTTCAAAAATTATGGGGATAAAAATCATATTTAGCATAAAAGTGACTCCCTAGAATTATAAAGTAGAAATAAATTGAAGTTTGTGCAATATCAGTCTCTGTCTGGAAGAGGACGGACTCACACCTCTGTGAGAATGCCCCCAGGTCTCCTCCTCCCTTCCGCTTCGTGTTCAAGAGGATCTGTTTGCAAAGGAACTCAAGTCACAGATTTGGAGAGAAGGCGCTAGATTGTCACACCTGGAGAGAACTGGAACCATCCTGATCCCAAAATCCATTATCTGTTTCTTACAGATAAAGACCCTGAGACCCAGGGAGGCCTAACTAACCTTCCAAAGGCACAGGCCATTAAACTTTCTAAACCACCTCACCTTATATCCACTGCCGTAATAATGAGGAAATAGTACCAAATATGTGAAATTGTCTAGAGTTAAGGAGACTAGGAATAGAAACTGCTCAAAGGCCAAAGAAAATTGTACAGGTCAGAGAAATTTATATTGGTGTAAAAACTTTTAAAATCTTACTGAGTTGGTACATTGGATAAGAATACACTTTGTTTTGAGCACATGAGAGCAAACTCTTTGGAGCAGGGTTGGGACTCTGCTCCCCAGACTCTGAAGCCAGATCACTGTGGGTCAGGCCTGGCTCCGGAGAGGTCCTGCTGTGTCTCAGGGTTTCATCAATGAAATTGGATAACTGTGCCTTCCTCCCAGGGAGGGTATGATGATTTAAACAAGCTAAATATTTCTCAAGTACTTAGAATACTACCTGGAATATACTAAACTGTAAATAAGTATTTGATAAACTAATTCTTTATTCATTTGGTTTTTTAAAACAGTATCAACCCTCAGTTACTGGAAAGCAAATGTGATTCTAACTGGAATGGAAATTTTTAGGTGTTTCTCCCCTTAGCTAATGAAGAAAGTGATGTTTCTGTCATGGTTTGTATGTCAGGATGCCAAGTACCTGTTCCGCTTGTACATGGCCCTGAGACTCTACCAGGAGGCCGCCCGCACCGCCATCATAATCGCCAGAGAAGAGCAGTGTGCAGGTAGGCCTCTAATGTTCACCAGACCCTCTCCCACCAAGGAAAGAGAGCCCAGTTCTAATCTAGGCTTGCTGTGGACCAGGAAGATTAGGGGATGACCATTTTCAGTTCCCAGAAGTAAAACAGTTCACACCACAGCGGGATATTGCATACTCCCCAGAGGCCTGCTCCTGTCAGGAGCATTCCTACACTGGGCCTCACAGGGCTGACAGCCTCTCTGACCCTCCAGCTCACAGCCTCCTGCACTCACAACACGCGCCTTCCATAACGTGCATGTGTCCTTCATATAAGGTGTTAGAAGATGGAAGGCCTGGTGTTATTACTGACCTAGTTATTTACAATATTTAGGGACTGTTTATAGAATACAGGGGGTCCTTGGGTTACGCTACAGCTCCATTCCTACAGCAGTGATGTAACTCGAATTTTGCTGTATGTCGAAACACACCCTAGCCTAACACAAATGGAACACTTGCGCTTTGTAAGCACACTGGAGGACGCCAACCCCCTCACTCATAGGCCAAGTTACTGCCTATTCTGCACCCAACAAAACTAGTTCGCCCACGTAGTCCGTAGTCCGATGCTAATGGCATAAGCCAAACACTCATGTCTCAATTTTTTACAGTTTTTATGGGAGTGAGCATCATAAACTCAAAACATCGTATGTCAAGACTATCGTAACCCGAGGACCCCCTGTAGTCTTCATAATGGTTGTGTTCACATATATGTTCTGTAAATATTTATTGAAGAAGTCAGAGAATTAGTCCATTATTTTCACAGATGTTTGTAAGCTGATTCTTTTAGATGTTCACAAATATGGAACACAATTTTGGGAAATATGTAATTAAATAAGTGATTAGTCAGCTTACACTTAACACCTACTGTCTGTAAGCTAGATACATTCTAGAAGCCCAGGATTCAGAGAGGTAAGCCACAGTGCCACCCACGAGAACTCGACTTGATAGGGTAGAAAGTTGTTACACACAGTGATGGTGCCAGGACACAAAGAAACCATGTAAGGCACCAGGAAAGGGAACCTGCCTCATCCTGAGCGCTGGGAGTGGGGGAAGCTGGAGGATGGAGACGAGAGAAGGCAACAAGAGCTTCCGCTGTGTTTTGAAAGGACGGGGTAGCAGATGAGGGAGAAAGGGTGTGTGGGGAGAGGTGCACAGGAGACACGTGGAGTGAGGCACACGCGGCACTGGCCATGACTGAGCAGGACGGGGGCAAAGATAAGGTTGGGAAGTTAGGCAGAGGCAGATCCTGAAGGGCTTAAGTCTCTAATGAGGAATTTTCACTTGATCCCTAAGGCCCCAAGGAGGGTCATCTGTAGGGGTGTGACCTTGAGGTTTTGGGGTGTGGGGTGAGGCTTGAGGCTTTTACAAGAACACTGACATAAGAATGGAGACAGGTGACACTGAAAAGGAATACAGGTTAGTACACTACTGCAGAGCAATGACGAGCACTGACGGCCCAGGGAGAGAGGCTGAATTTGGAAGACTTAGCAGGTAGACTCAGAACTTGATGACCCACTGGACTTGGGGGCCAGCTTGGTGCTCTGAGAAGAGTGAAACATCTAGGATGGCCAGGTTGGTGCTGTGAGGAAGAGTGAAACATCCAGGATGGCCAGGTTGGTGCTCTGAGGAGAGTGAAACATCTAGGATGGCCAGGTTGGTGCTCTGAGGAGAGTGAAACATCTAGGATGGCCAGGTTGATGCTCTGAGGAAGAGTGAAACATCCAGGATGGCCAGGTTGGTGCTCTGAGGAAGAGTGAAACATCTAGGATGGCCAGGTTGGTGCTCTGAGGAAGAGTGAAACATCTAGGATGGCCAGGTTGGTGCTCTGAGGAGAGTGAAACATCTAGGATGGCCAGGTTGATGCTCTGAGGAGAGTGAAACATCTAGGATGGCCAGGTTGGTGCTGTGAGGAAGAGTGAAACATCTAGGATGGCCAGGTTGATGCTCTGAGGAGAGTGAAACATCTAGGATGGCCAGGTTGATGCTCTGAGGAGAGTGAAACATCTAGGATGGCCAGGTTGGTGCTGTGAGGAGAGTGAAACATCTAGGATGGCCAGGTTGGTGCTCTGAGGAGAGTGAAACATCTAGGATGGCCAGGTTGGTGCTCTGAGGAGAGTGAAACATCTAGGATGGCCAGGTTGGTGCTCTGAGGAGAGTGAAACATCTAGGATGGCCAGGTTGGTGCTCTGAGGAGAGTGAAACATCTAGGATGGCCAGGTTGGTGCTGTGAGGAAGAGTGAAACATCTAGGATGGCCAGGTTGATGCTCTGAGGAGAGTGAAACATCTAGGATGGCCAGGTTGATGCTCTGAGGAGAGTGAAACATCTAGGATGGCCAGGTTGGTGCTCTGAGGAGAGTGAAACATCTAGGATGGCCAGGTTGATGCTCTGAGGAGAGTGAAACATCTAGGATGGCCAGGTTGGTGCTGTGAGGAAGAGTGAAACATCTAGGATGGCCAGGTTGTGCTCTGAGGAGAGTGAAACATCTAGGATGGCCAGGTTGGTGCTCTGAGGAGAGTGAAACATCTAGGATGGCCAGGTTGGTGCTCTGAGGAGAGTGAAACATCTAGGATGGCCAGGTTGGTGCTCTGAGGAGAGTGAAACATCTAGGATGGCCAGGTTGGTGCTCTGAGGAGAGTGAAACATCTAGGATGGCCAGGTTGATGCTCTGAGGAGAGTGAAACATCTAGGATGGCCAGGTTGGTGCTGTGAGGAAGAGTGAAACATCCAGGATGGCCAGGTTGGTGCTCTGAGGAAGAGTGAAACATCTAGGATGGCCAGGTTGGTGCTCTGAGGAAGAGTGAAACATCTAGGATGGCCAGGTTGGTGCTGTGAGAAAGAGTGAAACATCTAGGATGGCCAGGTTGGTGCTGTGAGGAAGAGTGAAACATCTAGGATGGCCAGGTTGGTGCTCTGAGGAAGAGTGAAACATCTAGGATGGCCAGGTTGGTGCTGTGAGAAAGAGTGAAACATCTAGGATGGCCAGGTTGGTGCTCTGAGGAAGAGTGAAACATCTAGGATGGCCAGGTTGGTACTCTGAGAAGAGTGAAACATCTAGGATGGCCAGGTTGGTGCTCTGAGAAGAGTGAAACATCTAGGATGGCCAGGTTGGTGCTCTGAGAAGAGTGAAACATCTAGGATGGCCAGGTTGGTGCTCTGAGGAAGAGTGAAACATCTAGGATGATGCCACCACTTTATTCTTGAGGGACTGGTGAGATGTTAGTACCATCAATTATAATAGGAAAACCTACTAAGTTACTTTGTGTCAAATTAATGGCCCTTGGCTGGTTTGCTCAATGGATAGAGCATTGGACTGGCATATGGACATCCTGGGTTCAATTCCCTGTCAGGGCACACAGAAGGAACAACCATCTGCTTCTCTCCTATCCCCTTTTCTTCCTCTTCCCGTCCTGCTGCCAGTGGCTCAGTTAGTTCAAACATCAGCCCTGGGCACTAAGGATAGCTAGGTTGGTCCAAGCTTGTCAGCCTCAGGCGCTAAAGATAGCTCAATTGACTCAAGCATTGACCCCAGACGAGGGTTGCCAGGTGGATCCTGGTCAGGGCACATGCAGGAGTCTGTCTCACTATTTTCCCTCCTCTCGCTTAAAAAATGAAACAAAAAAAATTATTAGGATATTGCTAATAACATGATTAACCCATTTGTAAAATGAGGACCCATAGAAAGTCCTCAGATTTCATTCTCTGTAATAATGTCCTTTGCCACCTGTTTTCAAGGAAACTATCGGAATGCCCACGATCTTCTCTTCAGTATGTATGCAGAGCTGAAATCCCAGAAGATCAAAATTCCGTCCGAGATGGCCACCAACCTTATGATTCTGCACAGTTACATCCTAGTCAAGGTGAGGTCCTTAGTGACTGGGACAGAGCCGACCAGTGTTTATCACTGTGTGTTTCCTCTGGCAGAGGGCACCTCTCCGCTGAGGAGTGCTTTCCTCAGTCTCTATCTTGTTAAATCAAAAAAGCAAAATACAGAGTAATTATACAGTATGCTGCCTTTTGTGTATACAAAGAGAAAATTATCTATATTCATTTCAAATAAAATTAGAAATATATATATTTTAAAAACCAGAAGTAGTTTCCTAACGGAAACAAGGCAGGTGCCAGGCATGGTGGGCATCAGCCCCAGCCAGGGTGAGAGAGCAGGTCTCTGTGGGTCGTTTGGTGTCATTCTGATTTTGAAGCATATAAATTTACTACTTGGTCAAAAAATATTTTACTGAAAAGTTCTGTTTAACAGAGCTTGCTAGTTTATTAATTCTAAGATAGTGGATTCTATACAATTCTACCAATTTTTTATAAAAAAATATTTTGAGGTATAATTGACATACAGCATTATATTGATTTTAGGTATACACCATAATGATTCCTTATTTGTACACACTGCGCAGTGATCGCCACAGCAACCCTGGCCAGCGCCCGTCACCACCCAAGGTTAACTTTTAGGGTTTACTCTCTTGGCAACTTTCCGGTCTGCTCTGCAGCATCGCTACTATAAACACCATGCTATACAGACTGCAACTTACCAATTTTTCCAAATTTTCACTTATGTCAAAGTACATCTTACCATCTTAATGCTACATTGGATTTCAGGCTAATCCGCAAAAACGTATTTAACTCTGAAGGCCCCAGCACAGAGGAGGCCTATGTAACTGACTGAGGTCCGAATGGCCGTCCCTGATGGCTCTGTCCAGTACAGCTTTCTGCAGTGACCGACGTGCTCTGTGCTGCCCGATACAGCAGCCACTGGTCTGGCTATGAGGCACTTGGAATACAGCTAGTTTATTCAACTAAATACAACTAAAGTTTTTTATATAATTTTAATTTCTAAATTTAAATAACCACATGTGGCTAGCAGCTACCATATTAGACCCACAGATCTGTAACACTGAGTATAAGGGAAAACTTTGAATTCCAACTTGCAACCCCCAGGGAGTCCCTTTCCCTGCAGAGCGACAGGGGATGCCTGTCAGACCGAGGGAGTAGTAGACGGGGTGGGGGGCGGGGGGGGTCCAGTCTCAGCCTCGGACAGGAAGGGCGGTGCCAGGGCCCTAGCTGCAGTAATCCAGCAAAACGGGAGTCTTTAGAGGTCGAGGGGGGAGGACAGAAACAAGTTTTTTGGAAAGAAGTTTTTTGGAAGTTTTCTGGAAAATGAGAAGCAAAAATAGGGGTTCCTGTACGAAACGCTCCAGGAGCGGGGCTTTCTACCAACACAGCCGTAGGGAGGGTTCTCGGGTCGGTCTTTTCCTCTGGTCCCCAGAGCCGGCCTGCTGCTCCCATCACACTGGGTGCCTCGCCCCACCCACGGAAGAGCCCTTGTGACTGTCCCCTGGGCTCGAGTCTGATAAACAAGCACGAGACATTTTCAAGCTTTTCTAGGGTTTTTGACTGCAGACCCTATTAAAAACAAGTTGATGGAGAAATGCCATAGGCACCTTTGACCCTAAGGACTTGAGTTATCCCTATTTCAGGGGAAATCGAGACCCAGCTTTGGCAGGTGCTGCCCCACAGAGCCAGGCCAGGGAGTCTGGCTGAAGGAGAGCGGGGACCTTGGGGGGTGGCGGCTGCGCTGGGCACTGAGGCCCACAGTCAGCAGAGGGCGGAGGGACGAGCAGCCAGGGCTTCCCTTCTCTTTAGACTCAGTTCCTGTTTGCCCTGTGCACTGCTCCGCGCTGATGCCTGTGTCACTGTGCTCACCCTTCCTATTCTGACCAAGCATCAGTTTTGACTGCTGGTTTTTTCGCTTCCCTCCATCCCCACCGCCCCACCTGTGGGTCACCTCCTCTCCCCCATGGCTGCAGCGCTGTCAGGGCCTGGCCTGCCCGTTCCCGGCCTCAGCTCGTCCTCAGTGTGCCGCCTCCTGCACCACAGGCCCCTGCCCTTACCTGCCCTCCGGCCCCTCCAGCGTGACTCCCTTCTGCCCGACACAGGCACTGCTCTCCCCAAACCGCTCACCCTCTCTCTGCCTTGTTCCTGGCTTTCGGGTCTCACAACAACGTGGTACGGTTGGTATTATTAGCCCCTGAATACTGGCTAGGGAGAGATGGAGCAGGGGCTTGACCTCATGTCAAGTGGACGAACACAAAGTAAAAGCAGTGTGTAGAGTGGGGAGAGGCCAATGAGGCCACGGCGCCACAGCTGCGAGGGGGGGAGGGGTCCCGGTGCCGTCAGCCAAAAAGTCTGCCAGGCTCTCGTGACCCCAATCAAGGAGCCGTTTATTTGAAGTAAAGCATGAATTAGGGTTAATCTAAGTCTCTAAGAAGAGTATGTTATTTATTTCAGATTCATGTTAAAAATAAAGACCATATGAAAGGGGCACGTTTGCTTATTCGGGTGGCCAACAACATTAGCAAATTCCCATCACGTAAGTACTGAGAAGAGCCTGTTATCCACATTTCTGCATTAGCACATACTCTCTAACCCGATTAACTCACTAATCCTCACAACAACCCTGGGAAATGGTGGGACAGGTTTGAGAATTCACTGGGACTCACACAACTCAACATACAGTAGTGCTGGAGGCTGGGCTACCACAGCGGAAAGGTGCAGAGACAAGCACGCGGCTGCAGTCTGGAGGCGGTGCGCACTGCAGAGGCCCCGCCCAGTGGGCCCCACAGGACACAGTACTTCTCCCTGGCAGTGGCCTGTGTGACTCAGTGCCCAGGGCTTGTATTGAGGGCTGGTCACTTAGGTACCCCTGCTCAGCATGTACCAGATTTCCAGACTCCAGAAAGCCAGTGTTCAGCATAAACCACACTGTCTGCACAAGGAATTTAGGCACGGTGAGCCACTCTCACCAGTTCTGAAAATGGTGGGAACGCGAACTCCAGGTCCCCAGATGCCAGCCAAGAACCGACTTTCCAGGCACGTCTTTCTAAGGAGAAGTCTCAGGACTGCACACACAGATACTATCACTATCATCTTCCCTACTTTCAGATAAGCAAACTGGGGCAAAAGAAGTCACACTTGCCCAGACCACACCGTCAGCCAATACGTCTGTAGGCCATTACCTCTGAAAAAGGTCCTATTCTAAAAGATGTGTGCCATTACCACATTCTTCAGTGAATAGATTTTGTCATTTTCTAATAGGACCAGTAAACTTTCTCCGTACAGCATCAGATGTCAATGAGGCTTTGGGCCATATGGTTTGTCACAACTGCTCAGCTCTGCTGTTTAGCTTGAACCATGTGTTCTAACAGAACTTTTATTTTGGACACAATTATGTATTTAAATCTCATACATATTTTTCATAAAGAAGTCTCTTCTTTTCTCAAAATCTTCACAAAATATTATTTTGATCTTGTTTTCAACCATTTAAAAATGTAAAAGCCATTCTTAACTAATGGGCAATATACAAAAACAGAAGGCCAGATCTGACCCACAGGTCATAATTCACCAATGCTTGTTCTCTAAATGTATTTTTGTACATGAAAAAGACAAAAACAATTGTATCCCATGTCAGCAAAGGGTGTGATAGGACAGGCACTTGTAACTGCTGAGGGGAAAGGACACAGTATGGCCTTTCTAGAGAGCAGTCTGGCCATTTGTGCTATGAGTCTTTAGAAGGGCATGTTCTTTGAGCCATCAGTTCAACTTCTGGGTATCTGTCCTGAAGAAACAGATACCTTTAGAGAGGTTAGACATAAAATGATCTCCCGTACGCATCCAGCAGCAGTCCTGTCAGATGCAAAAGTGGGTGTCAGAGGTGTAAAAGGAGGCACAGTACGCAAGTGACCTCTGAGGAGTGAGGTCCTGGAATGACAGGCAACACGTGGTACAATCAGGGAGACACTTGGATGAGCCTCATTATAGACACTGGTTCTTTGCCGGAAAAAGCAAATCAGAAAAGTGAGATGCTGTTGTCGTCCTACAGGGATGGGGTCACGCCGGGAGAGGCACTGTGCTCTCTGCTCCCTTTGTCTTACAGACATTGTGCCGATCCTGACGTCGACCATCATCGAGTGTCACCGAGCAGGCCTGAGGAACTCCGCCTTCGGCTTTGCAGCTATGCTGATGCGGCCCGAGTACCGCAACAAAATAGATGCCAAGTACAAGAAGAGGATCGAGACAATGGTCAGGTAGGCAGTGACCGCTGTTTTCACTGTCCGGTTACATTTCACAAACGTATTTTTCAGCATGTAGCTGCTACTACTGCGCAGGCCAGTAGAAAATGGATGCGGGGTAGCAGGACTTGTACTCAGCCACCAGCAGCAGAAAACCCAGGTCAACATTTATCTGACTCCTGTCCAGGGTCCTGATGCCACTAAGGACAGACCCCTCAGTCTTCCAGCTTGAGTTTCCGCCTCAGGGTTGCACAGTTTGGTTGTCTGCCACAACTCCAGATATCACATGCCATTCAAGGCATGGAAATTAAAAGACAAAAATGACCCTGCCACATGGCTGCCTCTAGCTGCAAGGCCTGTGCTGAGGAGGGTGGGAGTTCAGTGGGCAAGGAGGAGTGGCTGCTGCGTCGCGGCACAGGGTCTCTGCCACAGGGCGACAAATGGCGACTAGTTCCTAGGGGAAGCAACTTGATAATTAGCCTATTGCCAGAAGAGAGTTCACTGCCAAACCCTGTGTAGGTCTGAAGGCACATAAAGCATGTCCTCACTTCACAAAGCAGTAAGTGGCCCAGTTTCCCAAAGGAAATAAGCAGAAGTAGCACCAGTTTTTATAGAAGAAAAGGTCATTGCAATCATACCGAGATTCCATACTACCACCTGTTCCAAGTAGTTAAGACTTCTGGGGTACTTATTACATCAGTTATGACCAAGGGGCCCAGGGGTACCTAAATGTCGACTGCATCCCGCACTGGCGATGGCTGCGGCCGTAACAGCAAATGGGAGCAAGATCACTTGACTGTTAGTTGGGCTTGGGACTAGCCCCTCTGGCAGAGAACTCTAGGCTGGATAGGGCCACATGGAACACTCCCTTGTATTAAAGCTGATAAGCCCCAAGCAGCTTCAGGGCCAAGTCAGACTGACCCAACATACCTGCCAGCATGGCGCGGGAGGCTGCAGATGCTCGAGCACATGTACGCCACGGCCCTGCACCAAGCTGTCTGCGGCGCCAGCCTGGAAGAAATGCGAGTCACTCTTTCCCTACGCCAGACCGCTCGTAACTACGTGGCCTGATACGATGTCTGGTAGCCACACATAACTACTTAAATTGTAGTTCCCCCACTGCCCACATTTCAAGAGTTCAAAAGCATCATGTGGCTCGTGGCTTGGCTACCATATTGGGACAGCGCAGAATTAGAACATTGCCATTGTCCCAGAAAGTTCTACTGGACAGAAGGGAGAGACAGAGGAGACAGCAAGCTCACTGCTCCAGTGGCAAAGGAAGAGGACAGCAAGCCCCACCCATGTTTTCTGCCATTTAATGTGCCCTGAACTCCAGCTCCCCAAAATGGCCCATGTAATTCTACAATTGACCAATCCCAATAGCTCTTCTCCTCCCTGGGCCGGAATGTGGGCTGAGGGGGAGCGGGTAAGAATCTCTAGTCCCAGGGTCTGTGAAGTGGGTGTGTTTCATGCTTAGTTTTCCAAATATGCCTTTTCTCTGTTACCCATATTGAATGGAAAATGAAGTATTGCTTTGAAATGACATGTAAATCTTCCTCACAGGAGACCCGATAAATCAGAGACAGAAGAGGTCACAACCCCATGTCCATTTTGTACATTTCTTCTCCCAGAATATGAACTCCTCTGCCCCGGATGTAAAAATAACATCCCATATTGCATTGCAACAGTAAGCTTCTTTATAATAATTTCCCTTTCTTTACATATCTGTTTGTAACTCATTTGGATATCTGATGTCAACAATTTTTTCACTTCTGAAATCTCTATCCCTTAAATTTCCTTAACATTGAGTATATAATTTTATGGTCAACAAAGTTGAAAGTTATATTTAAAGCACATAATAGTTTAAGACAGTGAATGAACAGAAGGCACTGTGGAGCAGGATAGCACGCACTTGGGGATCAGATGGTCCTAGGCTTAACCCTTTTTTTGCCATTTACTGGACTTATAACCTGCTGTAATTTTAGATTTCTCAAAACTGGACTATTCTTTTATACATGAATCTGACAAAATCTGACTTCAGTCTTTTTAGTCCACTTCCTAGTCAATTACCACCTATGCGAGCTATCAATAATTTCACAAGTTAGAGAGCTGGCTTTTAACCATAACCCAGTTATTATTAGGAAGGAGTAATGGTGGAGGTTTTAAAAATAAAGATAAGCTTTACTCTTAAATGTACTGTTTTTAGGGTCGACACATGTTGAAGGACGACTGGACAGTGTGCCCACACTGCGACTTCCCTGCTCTACACTCAGAATTTAAGATGTAAGTAGGCATTGTTTCACTGGGTCACAAGTTTATCTGAAAATAAGCCTTTCATTCAGCCACTCATCATCTGAAATCTCCTTATTTGTCCATGTTCCTAAAGATCTCTAAAGATTCAAATTGTCTTCTTAGAAGAACCTTCTATGACCTTTGAAATCATTATCCTTAAAGAGTATCTTGCATGAGACTGAATATCCCTTTTTTTTAATATTCCTAATTCTTAAATTGCATGATGAACATATACTAAGAGACGCAGACAGGAATATCATTTTTCACATTAGAATATAACCCAAAGGAAAAGAAACATTACATATTTAACTGATTCTGCCTCTTCCTCTCCCAAACAGCCTGTTAAACCCTGAAAGCACATGTCCTATGTGTTCAGAAAGATTGAACTTTGCTCAACTGAAAAAAATCTCCGACTGTTCCCAGTACCTGCAGACAGAGGTGGAGCAGTGAGTGGGATGTGCAGGTAACTCACCTTCCCAGGGCACAAGCGTCCACACAGCTCTACAGTTTGTACTCGCAGTGGTTCCTTTGTGTGAATGTGTCAGATTTGAATACAACAAAACCTTTACTTTTCTTAAAGCAAAAATGCAGGTTGTACAGTCTCCTTAATGACAGAGACTATTTGGCAAAGCAGCAGCATGGGTTCCAGCTAGCCCGTATTCTATCACTAAATCTTTGGTCGACGTCACCAGTGAAGCCAGTCTGGTCTTGGACTTTTGTCAGGAGATTTTTGATTACTGATTCAATATCTTTACTATTAATTGGTCTGTTTGAAGTTTCTATATTACCATGATTCAGTCTTAGTCAGTTGTATGTTTCTAGGAATTAATCCATTTCTTCTAATTGTCCAATCTGTTGGCATGTAATTGTTCATAATTGTCTCATGACCTTTTGTATGTCTGTTATCAATTGTAATGTCTCATATTTCACTTCTGATTTTTAGTCCCTCTTTTTCTTGAGGAGTCTGGCGAAAGGTTTATTTTTTGAAAAAATCAGCCCTTGGTTTCATAGCTGCTTTTTATAGTCTTTCATTTATTTCTGCTCTGATCATTATTTCCTCTACTAACTTTAAACTTAAGATCTTTCTTCTTTTCCTAGTTCCCTGAGGTATATAAAGTTGGGTTGAGATCTTGTTTCTAAACATGAGCATTTATCACTGATTTTCCCTTTGGAACTGCCTTTGCTATATACCTTAAGTTTGGTATGGTGTGATTTCCATTTTCATTTGTCTCAAGGTGTTTTTTTCTCTTTTGATTTCTTCTTTGACCCATTGGTTTGTTCAATGGCATGCCACCGAGTCATATTTGTGAATTTCCCATCTGTCCATTCAAGCTGTTATGTCTTTCAATCAGAGAATTTAGCCCATTTAAAGTAATTATTGACAGTTACAGATATACTGCTATTTTGTAGTTTTCTGGCTGTTTTATAATTACTTTGTGTCTTTCTTCTCGTGCCTTCTCACTTTGTGATCTGATTTTCTCTAGTGGTATCTTTAGATTAGATTCTTTTCATTTATCTTTTGTGTTATTGAGTATAGGATTTGCTGTGTGGATATCATGAGGCTTACATGAAACATCCTATGAGTCTATTTTAACTTAATAAGAACTTAAGTTCAAATGCATTCTAAAGCTCTACATTTCTACTCTCTGCCCACATATATATTTTTGGATGTCACAATTTATATCTTTTTATCTTGTGAGGTATCTTATTAGTAAATTATTGTAATTATAGTTATTTTTACTACTTTTGTCTTAAAACTTCACAGATTTATGTGATTAACCCACCACCATTGCATTAGGTTATTCTGAGTTTCTATACTTATCATTGAGATTTACTCTCATGTTTTCCTGTTAATAGTGTCCTTTTCTTTCAATTTAAAGAAGTCCTCTTAACATTTCTTATAAGGCTGGTCTAATGGTGTTGAGCTCCTTTAGCTTCTCCTTGTCTGGAAGGCTGTTTCCTCTTCATCTGAAAAACAGCGTTGCCAGGTAGTCTTCTTTGTCGGCAGTTTTTTTCTTTCAACACTTTGAATATATCTGTTGGGCAGATAAAATATATTATGCTCACTTTGTTAAAGAAGGCGCTGCCCACGTGAGGCCGTCGCCCAGGTGATATTAATGTGTGTTGAGAATCCTTGTAGCCTGGGGCTTGGTTTTGGGATTAAGCCTTTCCCACCCGTCTTGATGTGGGGTGGTACAATCCAATCATGCCTCAGAGAGGTGACTTTGTATTAGAGACTTCTCTATTTTGTATATTGGATTAAGAGTTTGGATTTCTACACTATAAAATAGGGGCAGAGCAGAAGCTTGCTCTCTTGGTTCCTGGGATGATTAGCATGAGAGAGCAGAGGGAGCAGAGCAGAGAACAGAAAGAGGCCATGAGGTCAGGAGAAGCAGCCAAGATGGCGGAGTGCTGAGTGAGAAGCCAGTTTGTGTAGAGTTTGTATCTGGGAGAAGGAAGGAGATGGGGAACAGAGAACAAGGCTGGTGAGCTAGAAACCTTTGATTCTAGGAAACTCGGATAAGTCAGTACCTTTGTGAGCACTGAATGTGAGTGGGTTTTGGAGCCCAGTATGTATTACTTGCCCGCCGGGTGCAAGCTAGAATTAAAGACTATGGCCCATCAGTTTGTGGCTCCGCTGTTTCTTTACCAACTGTCCGAATCCAATGTGAACCTGCATGGGCCAGGCGGCTGCTCTGATGGTGGCCCTGGCTGCTGGCTTTACAATATCACGCCACTTTTTTGACCTGCAAAGTTTCTGCTGAAAAATCTGCTAAGTCTTATGTGGTGTCCCTTGTATTTAACAAGCTGTTTCTCTTTTGCTTTTAAGATTCTCTCCTTGTCTTTAAATTTTAGCAGTTTAATTATAATGTGTCTTGATGGTGGGTCGGTCTCTTTCGGTTCGTCTAATTTGGAACTCTCTGACTTCCTGGATCTGGATATCCATTTTCCTTCTTCAGGACAGGAAGATTTCCTGCCCCTTTTTCTTTCTTCTCCTTTAGGATCCCTGTACTGCAAATACTGCTCTGCTGTTGTCATTCCAGAGTCACTCCTTTTCTGGTTTTATTCTGCTGCTCTGATTGGAGGAGTTCCCTGCCCGAAGGGTTTGCAGACCCTCTTCTGCATCACTGGAACCTCTGTGCTGGATTTCTCAGAGCAGTTATTACAGTCTCTGGTTCTGATTTGTTTGGTACTTATATTTTCTCTGTTGGAATTCTCACTTTGTTCATGCATTGTTCTCCTGACTATGGTGAACATCATTAGGCCCATCCCGTTGAACTTTTTACCAGGCAAATCGCTTATCTGCATTTTGCTAAGCTAACATATTCCCGTTTTTTCATTTTCTTTGACTCTGTGTTATTTATGCATTAGATAAGAAAAGCCATCTCTCCTAGTCATGAAGTGTTGTCATGTAGGGAATGAACCTTATTCAGCCCTGACCTGGCTCCTAGTTCTCTCTCACACTCTAGGATTGTCTAAGGCAGCAGTTCTCAACCTGTGGGTCGCGACCCCAGCGGGGTCAAACGACCAAAACACAGGGGTCGCCTAAAGCCATCGGAAAATACATAATGCATATCATGTAGCAAAATTAGTTATGAAGTAGCCACCAAAATTATTTGTTGGTTTGGGGTCACCGCAACATGAGGAACTGTATTGCGGGGTCACGGCATTAGAAAGGTTGAGAACCACTGGTCTAAGGAGCCTCTTTGTTCTCGTGACCCCAGGAGGTGAGGATATGCTGAGATCTGTCAGTATCCCAAATGGGAGGGTCTGGGTCAGCATCTAAATGGGCTGATTGAAAGCTGAGCTCTGGGCCACAGCTGTTAAAATGCAAATAGGCCTCCTGGAAAGATTAAGCCTGTCTGCTGCCTTTGTGTTGAGCCCTAGGGGGTGGCAGGTTAAGAACACTGTGTTACAGCCCAGGGGACCTATGAAAGTAGGCCCTGCAATGTAACGGTGTCCCTTGGAAAGCAGCAGCAAAAATCAGAGCATCAGATTTGTATACAAGTGCCTTTCTGGGAGATACCAGAAACCATGGTCAGGGCAAGGGAGAGCGTGGAGATGACAACCTGCCAGCCTGCACAGTCTCGGGCGAGTCCTGTGGTTGGCCCCTAGATGTATATTAAATTACAAGCCTCCTTCTTAGGCTGTAGCTTTTTTTTTTTTTTTTTTTGTTTTTTTGTATTTTTCTGAAGCTGGAGGCGGGGAGGCAGTCAGACAGACACCCGCATGCGCCCAACCGGGATCCACCAGGGGGCGATGCTCTGCGCGACCAGAGCCACTCTAGCGCCTGGGGCAGAGGCCAAGGAGCCATCCCCAGCGCCCGGGCCATCTTTGCTCCAATGGAGCCTTGGCTTTGGGAGGGGGAGAGAGAGACAGAGAGGAAGGAGAGGGGGAGAGGTGGAGAAGCAGATGGGCGCTTCTCCTGTGTGCCCTGGCCAGGAATCAAACCCAGGACTTCTGCACGCCAGGCCGACGCTCTACCACTGAGCCAACCTGCCAGGGCCGGCTGTAGCTTTTAAGATAAGCAGCAAACAAGCCTCTTTCACAAAAAGACTGAATGCATTTAAGCGTGCTGCCTCTGTGCTGGACCCAAGGGTTTTAGCCACAGTGGGATAATGCAATCCCATTCAGAACTGTTTCAGAGTCGTAGATCTCGTGGATATGGGGCCCATCTCTTAGGTCTTAAAACTCAGGATATCATCCACCAGCTCCAAACCATTTATTCCTCAGGGAGGAGCTGGACTTGTGGGACAGTTTGCCAGAGGTGGGGTTACGGCAAGATTCTTTCTCAGCCTCTCCTGCCCATTTCGGTGTGGGCTTTTCCTCATTCACCTGAGGTGTAGCTGTGCTTGGCTGGACCCTGGATCTCAGTCAGAGGACACTGTTCCACATGTAGCTGTAGATTTGCTACATCTATGGAGGGAAGTAGTTCAGAAGCCTCCTGTGTCACCATCTCAAACCACAACCTGTCTTCACTATTTTTGTGGGACCAGTCGTCTAAGCATGGTTTAGCTGGGTCTCTGTTCAGGGTGTCATAAGGCTGCAGTTTGTTGGAGCTCCATCTCACCTGAGGCTCAGTCTTCATCAAGCTGCCTATGGTAGAATTGTTCTTCATGGTCGGAGGACGAGACCCTGAGCTCCCAGAGGCAGTCCTCGGCTTCCGACACATGGTGCCCGACAACACGGAACTGTGTTTCTTCAAGTCCAATATAAAAGTCTTTCCCAGGCCTGTGCAGTTCAAAGATCTGCATGAAGTTTATATGCAGTTTGGGGGGCAGTCTCCTTTCCAGAATATTCTCCTTCACATTTCAGTAGATCTGGCAGCCCCAAACTCTGCTCTCTGACTCTTCACTGTTTAAGTTGAGCCATTCCATGCCTTAGGGACTTGCCCGCAGGTGAAAAGCCATATAAATACCTTACCCAGTAGAGTTCTTTCAAGATGTGACACCTTTCTAATCTTGACATATTTTTTTGTTTGTTCTAGTTTGTTATAAACTAAGGACAAAATATTACCTGTAGGAGGATTAATTTGCAACTCTACCACTTCCAAAAGTAGAACCTTGTGTTTTTCATAATCCTACGTAGACTCTGTTGTCTATCCTTGTGTATAAGCAGAGCCTTAGACCAGGGTACTGCCGCTATGCCTCAGTGAATGATTATGTATGACCTTTCGCAAGTCACCACAAGTATTTTATTATACAATGAGTTGAAGCTATAGTAGCTTCTGGTTGAAGCTATAGGTCACTAACTCCTTTTAGACAAGGAATCCTTAACAACCATTTAGTTTCAATAAAGTTTTTTCTCTCCAGATTGGTAAGCACTTACCTTCCACTTTCTCATTCTTCCCGGTAAGATGGTTATTATCATCCTCACTTTAAAACAATGCTCAAGCTGCTCAACCTCTATTATAGCCAATTGCAAGGCCAAGACTGAAATGCAGTGCTGAGTACTGACTCAAGATTTCTAACTTGAATGTGGTGATCCGGCTCCACATTCCATAAATGAAAAAAAAAATTCTTTAGTGTGAGCGGCTTTGTTATTA
The DNA here is from genome assembly GCF_036850765.1 of Saccopteryx bilineata. Taxonomy (NCBI): domain Eukaryota; kingdom Metazoa; phylum Chordata; class Mammalia; order Chiroptera; family Emballonuridae; genus Saccopteryx; species Saccopteryx bilineata. Next base: position 237,680,351 of record NC_089494.1, on the reverse strand, counting down.
AATGCCAGTTGTTACTTGAAACCCTTCTGAAGGTATGAAGGGTTTTTTTTGTCCTTTCTAGATATGGTCCTGAGAAGACAGCATTTTCCCATGGGAGGCTGTGTTTGAACCTGATGGATTTAGAGATGGTCCTTCCCAGATACAGAAGAAAAAACAAAGATGACATTTCCAGGTCGCCATTTTCAACTTCTATAGAGTGACAAAACGGTAACATATATTTCCCCTTCAAAGTCTTACATATATGCTCTGCACTGTTAATAGTAACCTAAGATAAAACTGTAAATATTCAGCTTTTTTGGTAACTTTTATATTTTGAAGTATGTCCTTTAAAATAAAATGGTTAACTAGATAGTTCTACTGTTTTTCTGGATTTGCAGGCAGAAAGGAAGTTAGCTTTCAAGCACACTATGGGTTGTGTAGCACACATGTTAACTCTATTTAAAGTTTGAAACAAGAGGTTTACATAAGTCAAAGCTATTCCGTGGGACCAGTCCTTAAATAAAAACACCAAAAAATCACTAAAATCAAGTATGAGAGAATGAAACTATAAGCTTAATAATCGGTAGTCCTGAGTCTTACACTACATACTACGGAATTCCTGTCACAAATTAAATCAGTTTTTACTTCCCCTGAAGACACACATTCTTCAGAATGTTCCCCACGGTGGTTAGAGCATTCCTTCCCATATCATACACCACATGCATCTCAGCCACAATACACTTTTTGTTCCCTACATGCTTCCTAGCTATCCAAGGCCAACCTAACCAAAGTCTAAGCCGGTGCTTTTTAACTGCTAGTCCGCAAAGAAAGGTAACCACCCTGATGTTGTATGAAGATTACAGACCCAAGATTGATTATAGACTATAATCTTCATAGAATATCAGGGTGGTTAACTTTTTTGCACAGACCAGCAGTTGAAAAACACTGGTCTAAGCAGCTAACAGAAATGAGTAATGCAGCCCAACTTTGAATATATCAGAGATACGACTTTACAGTATGACTTCAGCATCCTGAGTACTACAGAGGTACCTACAAGCCAAGGGGACGATCCAAGTATCCGTACACGTGATGCCTCCAGCTCTATAATATCTTCTTCCCTCCCAAAAGACAGCTAAAGAACAGGCCACGGGCCTTGGCCTTCCTCAGTGAGACAGTGCAAGTCGTTATCAATAAACCCACCCACAGCCCGCTGTTTTCCCATCACCACTGCAGGGATGTTACAAGGATATAGGAATAAGAGCCACAGGCACTGTGACAGTCATACATTTTGGTAGTTACAGGCCTTAGACATTCATTCATATGCATAACTGTACCAGAACTTATTTAGGAAGCTACACCTCCTGGTACATAAAACAATGTACTCCTTACTCATGAACTGCCAAAATTTAACAAGAAAGAGGATATAGCAATTTATTTTAGATTACAAAATGACCAATATTCAGTGGATCTCCAAAAAAGCAAGTACAGACGTTAAGAACAAGATAGGTTCTGTAGGTTTGTTCTTCGGTTAAATCTGTATATAAGTTGGAGCAGGTACATTTACCTATTAAATGCAACTTAGATGTTTGTCTTAACATAGTATTTATTTTTACCTTTCTGTGCATATAAATATTTTCAAACCTACAGACCCTATCTCACTTGTTACCCGGGGACTGCCCGGATGGTTTTATGCTACAAAGATGATTGATGTGTGGCAACTAGTAGCTCTAGTAAGTATTCACTGGTCTCTCCAATAAATACACAATCCCAATACAGACGCCTTAGATTCATAGCCAAACTGCTGTGGAACAACCAGTCACTACCTAGTGGCACTGACCTCAGCCATACACGTCCTCCCACCTCATGGTCATGAGGGCTTCAGAGAGGAATCAAACAGACCCTCTTGTCGTCCTCATGTTCTAAAGAACTTATGTACAGTCTCTAATTCTAAAACAGAAGCTATCTTATTCACAAATTATATCAATCAGGTGTGCAGAACCTTTACAATTAAAACCATAATGACCCTGGCCGGTTGGCTCGTCAGCCTGGCGTGCGGAAGTCCCGGGTTTGATTCCCGGCCAGGGCACACAGGAGAAGCGCCCATCTGCTTCTCCACCCCTCCCCCTCTCCTTCCTCTCTGTCTCTCTCTTCCCCTCCCGCAGCCGAGGCTCCACTGGAGCAAAGATGGCCTGGGCACTGGGGATGGCTCCTTGGCCTCTGCCCCAGGCACTAGAACGGAGCGACGCCCCGGATGGGCAGAGCATCGACCCCCTGGTGGGCGTGCCGGGTGGATCCCGGTCGGGCGCATGCGGGAGTCTGTCTGACTGCCTCCCCATTTCCAGCTTCAGAAAAATACAAAAAAAAAACCCAAAAACATAATGAACAGTAAAGAACACTAGTCACTGTTCTGACTGCAAGGATACTACAGCCCCTTTCCTGGGAGGACAGAGCAAGCAGGCCCACATGACTGCACATCCAAAAGCAGTAGAAATAGAAGAAAATGTAGAGGAAACTCAGGCTCACCCCCACTGGTGAGGTAAGGCAGTCGTCAGTTCAATCAAGGAAATCTTCACTGAAGCTGAAGTTTCAAGCCAGGCTTTAACAGAGTGAGACACAGCTCAACAAAGTCTGAAGGCCAAGTTCTGTCCCCGTAATGAACTTCATCTACCCAAGGACATTTTTCACAGGGTAAATACACTAAATACAAGTCGCTTAGGTCTTAAGAGGCAGGAATTAGCATCCTGAGCTTACATTCCTTTGAGCACACACCTCTGAGCATTTACTGACCAGATTAAAAAAATAGGTGGGCACCTAAATTCCAGGCTAGTTCCACAGCCTCAGGGAAGCGGATCTCCCCAGGACAAAGTCAACAAAGCCAGTGTTCACTTGTCCCCAAGCCAGTGAGACTAAGAGCCTAACCTAGTGCAGGCCCTGCCGGGTTGCGCCAGATGGGCTGAGACTCGAGAATGGAAGGGCAGGAAGGACTAGCATGCCCCTGCAGCAGCTCGCACCCTCTAGTAATGACGAAGGGGCCTCGGCGTGGAACCCCACTCACAGCAGAGACCCGTCAGCACGCACAGAAGCAACGAAGCTGGAGATCAGAGCTCTAACTTCAACTGCTAAAGGTATGATTCACACAACTGGTTAGTAGTAAAATTAACATTTTTATCCAGTCATTTGAAAATTAATAAGGAAAGTCATATACCAACATATTTTACTGTACAAGATGAAATCTTAAGAATTTATACATGTATCATATGGAACATTTTTATTCCTAATTTGTATTTTGCAAGATATTTGACAATGTACAAAGAATACCCAGTTCTGGGCGGTAACTATTTTGTAGTATGATTTATTTACAAAATTTCACCACTTAATAGTAACTACTTTTAAAAAAAATCAGCAGTAGTCCTATAAAGACCATCAGGATACATTGTTAAGCTTACAAAAGTTGCCTTACTTAGTACCACTGTTCTCAGGCATATTATTGTTAAATAGACTCTAGTTCCAAAGCCCACATGTAGTTTCTAATTCTGATTATACTCAGTCATTCTGAAGGACACTAATTAGACTGACAGGGTCCTATCAACCTCTATAAGAGGTGTACATCAGCCTACGGGCTGCATCCTTCTAGCTATATATACCACCACGTATTTGTAATGGGATTACTCGGTCCCCCACTATGGTTCCTTTGGAAAAACAAGCATCCTCTAGACCAGCTTGACTGGTCAACAGGGTGATAAAAAGTGACTGCCAGTAGTGAAAAATGGTTTCATTTCTTTGAACTTTTTCCTTTTCCTTTTCTGGATTCCTTATCTTTTTCTGATTTTGAAGGCTTTGAAGATTTTGTCTTCTTCTGTTGGGAGGGAAAGATGCACAAAATAGTTAATAAGTGCTCGAGTAAATGAAGTCAGTTCATCTCTACAGTAAATCTTTACCTACAGCCTAATAAAGAGGAAAGATTGCAAACATCCCTGTCTTGAACTCCTGCTACCCTGATGAGCTAACTTTCAGGAAACAACTGCGCTGGTTGTAGCCTTTAAGAGTAGTAAAAACTAGAAGGCTATTAAGAATCTAAAACTACGGTATGTTCCCTATGTATGAAGTTTCTTGGACTTGGAATAAAGGTATATTTAGGAAAGACAAAATAAGCAAGACAATTTACAAACAAGGTAAAAAGATTTTTCAGTTTCAGATTCGAGCATCTAAACATGTTCAGTTTGAGGAGAGAAAGGGAGACAATCTCTTGTATCTGCACAAGACTAGACGGGGAGAGCTGCACTGGTGAAGGCCACTATTCCTACCCCTGCCTATAAAAACAGAAGTGAGGGCAAGAGCGACAGGCTATGGTAGAGGAGGACACAGACTGTTAGCTCAGCCGGTGGCAAACAGTAGGCTCATACCGTAATGATTTTAATCTGTCCTAGCAAAAGACAAGGATGTTTTGCTCTGAAAAACTCCTACAGCAGGGGTCGGGAACCTTTTTGGCTGAAAGAACCATGAACACCACATATTTTAAAATGTAATTCCGTGAGAGCCATACAATATGTTTAACACTAAATCAAGTAAATGTGTGCATTTTATGTAAGACCAACACTTTTAAAGTACAATAAGTCTCTGAATTCTTTTTAATAACGTTGTTATGCTGTTGCTAACCAATGGTGAATAAAATACTTCTTACCATTCACGCAACTTCTGGTGCTGCATGGTTTGCTGATGGCTTTGTAGTCTGGTTGATACGTGGTGAGGTTAAGCTTCATGCAGGCATTGAGACTTCCATCCGTTAAACGTGATCGTAGGTTGGTCTTAATGTTCTTTAGATGTGAAAAAGACTGCTGACATGCACATGTAGAGCCAAACATTGTTAGTACAGCAATACTCACAAGCTGCAGTGTGTGGTATGTGACAGGAAGTGTGTTTCAAGTTTTGACAATCAGCTGGTCCGCGGGTTGAAGTTTTTTCATTTCTCCCCACTTGCATTTGCTCGCCAACTCTGCTTGCTGTCGTGCAAGTCTTTCCAAATCTTCATTCAGTGACTTGAACTTATTCACCCACATGTCTGAGGCCTTCAGGTCAGCAGCTTGTAGCTCAAAATCTCTGACAGAGACACTAGGGATGTAACTCAGGTCGGCGCTGTCCACTGCACACTCGTGTGGATGGGTGATGAACTTAAAAAGACAAGTGCGCTCACGAAATTCTCCAAAGTGTGCTTTGAATGACTGCAGATTATATGTGAAGCCCGCTAGCTGCTGGAGATCAAGATGTTGAGCAGGATCACTTGCTGTGCATGCATCTTTAAACTCTCCCAGTTTTTCAAAGTGTAGTGAATGACCTGGTTTTTTGGGGGGGGTTTTTTTGGTATTTTTCTGAAGCTGGAAATGGCGAGAGACAGTCAGACTCCCGCATGCGCCCGACCGGGATCCACCTGGCATGCCCACCAGGGGCGACGCTCTGCCGAGACCAGAGCCACTCCAGTGCCTGGGGCAGAGGCCAAGGAGCCATCCCCAGCGCCCAGGCCATCTTTGCTCCAATGGAGCCTCGGCTGCGGGAGGGAAAGAGAGAGACAGAGAGGAAGGAGGGGGGGAAGGGGGGAGAAGCAGATGGGCGCTTCTCCCATGTGCCCTGGCCGGGAATCAAACCCGGGTCCCCCGCACGCCAGGCCGACGCTCTACCGCTGAGCCAACCGGCCAGGGCCAGTAAATGACCTGTTTTGATGTTGGCAATGAAGAGTTCCAGCTTGTTTTCAAATGCAAACACTGCTTGTTGAACGGATAAGACTGTATTTCCAATGCCTTGCATTTTCACATTGAGCTGGTTCAGATGTTCAGTCATGTCCACAAGATCGAACTTCAGGAGCCACTCCGTGTTAGCTAACTCAGGATGCTCAACATTTTTCATTTCAAGAAAAGTCCAGATTTCACTCAGACAAGCCGTGAAACGGCTGAGCACCTTCCCTCTTGACCAGTGGTCCCCAACTTTTTTGGGCCATGGACCAGTTTAATGTCAGAAAATATCCTCATGGACTGGCCTTTAAGGTGGGACAGATAAATGTATCACGTGACCAAGACAAGCGTCAAGAGTGAGCCTTAGACGGATGTAACAGAGGGAATCTGGTCATTTTTTAAAAATAAAACATCATTCAGACAAATATAAATAAAGCAGAAATAATGTAAGTTATTTATTCTTTCTCTGCGGACCGGTAGCGGTCCGCGGCCCAGGGGTTGGGGACCACTGCTCTTGACAACCAACGCACATTGCTGTGCAGAAGCAGACCAGATTAATTATTCCCAACTTTATCCAGCAGTGTTTTAAACTGGCGATCATTTAAAGCTCGGGCAACAATAAGGTTGACCACCCGAATGACCAGCGACATCACCTCACCAAGCTGCTCGCCACACATCTGAGCACAAAGCGCCTCCTGATGTAGGATGCAGTGAAAACTTAGGATGGGTCTCTTTTCATGTTCACAAAAAAGCACTACGAATCCTCTGTTTTTCCCCACCATGCACGGAGCACCATCAGTACACACCGAAATAAATTTATCCATCGGTAGATGTTTTTTCTTTAGCGAACTCAGTGAAAGACGAATAAATCCTCCCCTCTTATTATCTCTTTCATAAACAAAACAGTAAGACTTTCCTCACGTAGTGTGTCACCGACAGCATACCTTGCAATCACACTGAACTGGGATAAATGGCTTACGTCTGTTGACTCATCCAAAGTGAGAGAAAAGAATGGTGCTGCATTTATGTCCTTCACTTGTGTTGCCTCAGTTTGATTTGCCATCATGATGGTACGATCGTGAACAGTTCTTGCCGACAGAGGCATGTCTTTTATTCGTTTGATTATTTTGTCTTTTTCCAAAAAGTCGTCAAAAAGTTCATTGGCAACATCAAGCATGAATGTTTTGGCATACTCCCCATCTGTGAATGGCTTTCCGTTTCTCACAATTGCTAAAGCACCAGCAAGGTAGCCAAATTCCAGTCACCTTGTTGGGTCCAAACACGGAGTTGCTGCTGATTAGCTTGCACTCTGCACAGTAGCTCTTGAAATACTTTCTTCCTGCTGTCCCCCGCTGGATATTTTGATGCAAATGTAGTATGGCATGTGTCGAAGTGCCGCTTTATATTTGACCATTTCATCGATGCAATTTTATCATTGCATATTAGACACACTGCAGAACCTGCTCTCTCCACAAAGGCGAATTCCTGTGTCCATTCCTGCTGAAAAGTACGATACTCCTCATCTTTTTTTCTTTTAGCCATCTTCTTCTTCAAAAGGGTTTCTGCAATTAGCTAGCTGACTACTTGATTAAAAGGAGGGAAGTTTACTTCCTGACCTCACAACGACCCATGTACGTTACACATTATCCAATAAAAATTTGGTGTTGTCCCAGAGGACAGCTGTGATTGGCTCCAGCCGTGAACATGAGCAGTAGGAAATGAATGGATTGTAATACATGAGAATGTTTTATATTTTTAACGTTATTTTTTATTAAAGCTTTGTCTGCGAGCCAGACACAGCCATCAAAAGAGCCGCATCTGGCTCGCGAGCCATAGGTTCCCGACCCCTGTTCTACAGGCAGTTCAATAATTATAACAAAACCAAATAGCAGAAGAGAGAAATGGTTTCATTGAAAGGCTTTTCTTGGTAGTGCTATAAAATGTGTGTTTGTGGGTAAAGCACACACCAATGATCAAATAAATAAAAATCATACTTTCTCTAAGAAAGCATATAATCCTCTATATATATAATAACCTATTTTCTTATTTGGCTCTTCAACTATATGAGAAGCTGGCAATTTATAAAAATGAAATCTATACTTTCTCCATCCTCAACTATGATGAACAAAAAAACTCAAAAATATTTTTGCAGCTTACTCTGCTACTTGCCGAACAGGCCCTGAATAATTTCCGAAGGCAAATTATACACAAGAAAAGATAAACTATTTTGAGGGAGTATCATAGCATCTCCTCTCTGCAGCTTGGAAATACTACCTTGATCATAGCATCCGTTTCCATAGCATCCTGATCTTTCTCATCCGAGAGCGAGTCATCTTCATGTAACTCTTCGTTGTACTCAGAATCCAGGGCCGGGCCTGTGCTGTGTCTGGACGTCTTCACTGCCTGAAGGGAGTACGGCGTAAGGTGGGCCTCCTTATTGTAAGCCCTCGTGAAGGCTGCTTTCACCTAAAGAAAAGGATAGAGGGAGTTTTTCAAAAAATCTAAGTGCCAATTAATTTGAACTCTGTAGGCCTAAAGGCTCTAAAAGACCCTGGAAGCTCCTTGAAATTGTTTGCAAAATATTTATGCATAGACATATATGCATTTTTTATGATATGCTTCATAAAGACCATAACTCAAAAAGAATCGGTATTTGGAAACATTAAAGCAGACACAAAGTCACTTTAAGTCATTTTTACCTATTCAGTGCTCCCTGCTGTTCTACAAAGTGATAAGCAGTTAGTAATCAATAAATCAAAAATAGGTTCACAACAGGTACAAGTTAAAGCTGGCCTTTAATTACCACAAAATACTTTTACTAGTGGGGTTACTTCAACATGCTAAGTAACTTGAAAAGCCTTAACACCAAGCTTCTGATAATTGCAGAATTATTAGTCCATGGATTCTAACTGTAGATGTTTCTTGTGAGAAACAGAAATGTCTTCTCAAACAGCACCAAATAGACACAAGAGTAAGGTGTTAGTTTTTTCATGTGCATTATGTAGAGAGAGTAGCGGATACATTATTACATAACAGACTGTCCAGCTGAAATACTGAATCCACAGGGGAGAGAGACTAAGTGTGAAGATCCTCAGCCAGTAGGCCCGTCCTGCTTCTCCTCACACTGCCACCGCTTCATGGGACTTCCCCCGCCGTCTGCCCCCTTACTCGTAAAGCATACATTTATATTTGTCCCCCGGCTTTCACATCTTGCTTTTCCACTCAGCATAAAGCAAAGATAACCATAACAAATTGCAAAGTCAAACCCAGAGGTTTTTTTCTTAATATTATAGTCAAATAGTGGATTTGGGAAGCACGGGCCATAAGAAGCAAAAAGCACCGAAGGAAAAAAACAAAACCCTTTAAAGCATGCAGGACACCTGTCCTCCCAGTACAGACCTGGTGAGTAGAGTGGCGGGTAACCAGTGGGCTGCACAATTTACCTTGGGGTCCAGCTTGGAGAAAGGGCTAGGCTTGCCTCCCCAGCTGCTAATGTCCATGATATTCTCAAAGTCTTCTTTCATCAAATAATACGCATCCATAAGGGCAACAACAGCCTGTACTCCTTCTACCCCTTGCGAGGTCAAGGGCTGTACAAGAGCATCCCTTATATGTGACAGATAATCCATATTTATAGTCCTTTTGCTGGAGTAGGTTCTTAAACCAAAACAAAAGAGACACACCTGTAGTCGATGGCAATCTACCACCAATTCCAGTCACAGCGGGCTGCATGTCACAGTCAATCAGATGGGGTTCAATCCGCTTTTGAAAATGCTCAATGGAATGCCTACCATTTAACAGTTGGTGCAGGGAAAGCCTACTGCTACCCCAGAGTAATGGATAGACACCAATGTGCTCAAAGGGAATTTTCTACTTATCTGGATAAGAGAATGCAAAACACAAATGTAGGTTCTACCTCCACCCTGCTCCTAAGGCCCAAGCAGCAACAGTGTTTCACACAGTGTGTGTGTGTGTGTGTGTGTGTGTGTGTGTGTGTGTGTGTGTGTGTCAGAGACAGAGGGATAGACAGACAGGAAGAGAGAAAGACGAGAAACATCAATTCTTTGTTGCAGCACCTTAGTTGTTCACTAATTGCTTTCTCATGTATGCCTTAACTGGGAGGCTACAGCAGATAGAGTGACCCCTTGCTCAAGCCAGTGACCTTGGGCTCAAGCTGGTGAGCTTTTGCTCAAACCAGATGAGCCCACGCTCAAGCCAACAACCTCGGGGTTTCAAACCTGGGACCTCTGCATCCCAGTCCGATGCTCTATCCACTGCACCACCGCCTGGTCAGGCTATTTCACACTCTTATAGCCAAAAATTACTCATTCCCAGCTCCAAATATTAAAAGCATCAGTGAAAGACAGTGAGATTTCTTACTTAAAGTGCCACTGCCACTTCCTAATGAGGGTCTGGAACACCTTTTGGTCTCAATTTTAACATACAAAATTATACGTGAATGCTCCCTCACATTTCCTAATGCTGTTACTCTAAAATCTTTAGTTCTAGAGAATGGTTTTCCCCAAACCGAAAAGAGCTGCAGACTGTTCCTGCAGAGTCTCAAGGTGGCCCACACGGGCCAGGGAAAGACTCAGGGAAACAGACTCTGACAAGCTGATAACTAAAACATAATCACGAAATGCTTGCCTTTCTTTCTCCTTGAATGTTGACACTTAATGACAAAAGAGCTAAACAAAACAGTTATTTTCAATGCCACCACCCTAAATCTTTCCAACCCAGCTAACTATGTACGTATGTGCACTTTAAACAAGAGACCTCAAAAGCTGTTGGTTTCAAAACACACATTAAAATCAGAAAGGAAATGAGAAGTCCTTTTAAAAATTACCAAAGGGTGCTACTGCTGCCTTGAGGTAACAGTGTCTGAATCACAGGAACCCACACAGTTCTATCAGAAATCTAGAACCTGCTCCACAATTATTTTATTAACTAAGAGTTCAGATGACACTCCTATTTTAAATGCACTCATTGATCAAGCATAAAGACAAGGGTTAGCCAGTAAGCCAGTACCCAAGACAATCACAAGACCTTTTTAAAAATTATCCTCATAATTTGTTACATAAATGTTACCTGCTAGTAGAATCACATAACATTAAATCTAGAAACATCTAAGGGTATCATCTATATCAGGGGTAGTCAACCTTTTTATACCTACCGCCCACTTTTGTATCTCTGTTAGCAGTAAAATTTTCTAACCGCCCACTGGTTCCACAGTAATGGTGATTTATAAAGTAGGGAAGTAACTTTATAAAATTTATAAAGCAAAGTTACAGCAAGTTAAAGCATATAATAATAATTACCTACCAAGTACTTTATGTCCGATTTTCGCTAAGTTTGGCAGAACAAATCTTTGTATAACAACTTACTATAGTTAAATCTATCTTTTTATTTATACTTTGGTTGCTCCACCACCGCCCATCATGAAAGCTGGAACGGCCACTAGTGGGCAGTAGGGACCGGGCTGACTACCACTGGTCTATATCAAGGGTCCTTATCCTCAGAAATCTCTTACTTTCCCTAAAATTATATTTGTACATTTGGGGGAAATAAAGACCAAAGCTTTCATATTCTCAAAGGCATCTACAACCCAAAAAAGGTTAAAAGAAGTAAAATCATGCTTTTTAATTTACTTTAGAAACTAAGAAACTCACTACAGATGCTCCGTTGACAGTGATGATGACAGTGTCCTGTTTAGGATTTCTTAAGAAACACTTAGGCAGCAATTTTATGTGCTGGATGAGTAAGCCGCAGTTCCTACTGCCAGGAATGTTCAGGCAAATGGGAGAAGGGGCAGACATATGAAAGGACAGCCATACAACACGGAAGTCCAGTGCTCAAAATTTACACAAGTATAAGTGAGAGCACTGATGGCGGGACACCCTTGGGCAGAGTGATGCGTGCCCACTAGAAAGGCAGTGGGCAGGGGCAGGAAGAAAGCTGAGCCAGGCCCGTCACTAGCTCAGTGAGAACAGGGGGGGAAGCAGCCTCTCCCAGTGTCTACAGGCTGCCTGCGCCCTTGGCTCCCCTTCACACTTGACCTTAGCCAAAAGGCCGAGCAGTGGTACTTTTTCCATCTGCAAAGTTGACAGTGTAACATCCTCAAATCCCTCTCTCTGACACGGCTGCCTCCCTTGATAAAAAATAACAATAAATTAATAAAGACTCTTGTAATTACATTGGGCCCACCAAGATAATCCCATCTCCAGATGGGAATAAATTTGTTTTAAGCCAATAAGTTTTGGTACTATGTTATAGCAGTAATTGAAAACTAACACGAGGTGGCAAGGAAAGACTCCTGCCATAAGCTAGGAAGAGGGAACGGAGAAGGAGGCAGAATTTCACAGGAGCAGAAGAAAGGAACTCAGTGCAGCTGTAACCAAAAGTGAACCAAATACTAATATTGCCTCCACAGACCAGAAAGATAAGATTGCTCTAGTTTTTCATGGTTAAAAATAAATCCCTAAAGTTCACTTAATATTTGTATATATGTGCCTTTCTAAATTTTAACAACGGCCCTGGCCGGTTGGCTCAGCGGTAGAGCGTCGGCCTAGCGTGTGGAGGACCCGGGTTCGATTCCCGGCCAGGGCACACAGGAGAAGCGCCCATTTGCTTCTCCACCCCTCCGCCACGCTTTCCTCTCTGTCTCTCTCTTCCCCTCCCGCAGCCAAGGCTCCATTGGAGCAAAGATGGCCCGGGCGCTGGGGATGGCTCTGTGGCCTCTGCCCCAGGCGCTAGAGTGGCTCTGGTCGCAACATGGCGACGCCCAGGATGGGCAGATTATCGCCCCCTGGTGGGCAGAGCGTCGCCCCTGGTGGGCGTGCCGGGTGGATCCCAGTGGGGCGCATGCGGGAGTCTGTCTGACTGTCTCTCCCCATTTCCAGCTTCAGAAAAAATGAAGAAAAAATAAATAAATAAAAAATAAAAAATAAATAAATAAATTTTAACAACATCGCACCAAATACCAAGAATTTTGAATGTCCTTCTATAATCACATTGGTTTTCAATCATCTGAATCTCGACCTCCAGTTACAAACTAAACTGTATTGCCTATCCCAAACGGCTATAGATCAGTTGACTACTATGATGGGTAAAGACTACTTGATTTATTCAAAGAGTTCCCTCTTGCAATTAAACTATTCTGAAGTGGGGGTATTCTATATGCCTACGAGTAATTGGCATGATGGTCACAATAACAATAAATAATAGCACTATCTCAGATTTATATGGTTTTAAATTTTACCTTAAAGTTATGACACATCTAATACCTGGCTTTACTCTTCCAATGTAACCTTTCAAGTGATGTGTTATAATGATTAGGGAAAATAACAGGCTCACAAAATAAAAATTTATTCGGGTCATTTATCTAGTTAGCAATAATATCAAAACTAAAAAAGCCTGACCAGGCGGTGATGCAGTGGATAGAGCGTTGGACTGGGATGCAGAGGACCCAGGTTCAAGACCCCGAGGTTGTCAGCTTGAGTGCAGGCTCATGTGGTTTGAGCAAAGCTCACCAGCTTGGACCCAAGGTTGTTGGCTTGAGCAAGGGGTTACTAGGTCAGCTGTAGCCCCACGGTCAAGGCACATATGAGAAAGCAATCAATGAACAACTAAGGTGTCGCAACGAAAAACTGATGATTGATGTTTCTCATCTCTCTCCATTCCTGTCTGTCAGTCCCTGTCTATTCCGCTCTCTGACTCTCTCTCTGTCTCTATTAAAAAAACCCACTAAAATACAATATAAACATTTTGACTAATGCTATCCTTATTGGATAAAGGCTAAAGACGCTACACTGACAAAATACCAGAAATGGAGTAATAGCACTTACCTGAGACTCATATGCAATGCTAGGTCCTGGACAAGACGATCGTGTTTGCCTGTGGACGAGTGCTTGCCCAGCCAGCTTGGGAAGGTGGGAAACTGGGTCATGTACCCTCTCATCAACTCCCCAGGGAGAACACTGGCATAGATGGCCTGAAAGAATCAAGTGCAATCCATGATTTAAATTCCGTTAAGTTGCTTCCTTAGTAGCTGTCAGCTTTTAAAATGAAGCAACATTGTCCCACATACCTAATTCCTGGCAGTCAAGTCCTTTCCCCCTGTCTCTCATCTGTGGGTTTAGAAAACTTGTCCCAGAGAAAATAACTGATTACGGTAAACACCTTGGTCTAAAACATGTATGGCCCCGAGAGAGATCATCTTGCCAACTCAGCTCCTCAGGCAACTGAGCTCAACACACCTGTTACCTTGTGGATGCCAACGTCACTGAGAAGACTGAGAGAAGTATGCCTCTTTCACATAAGCTACTGATAGCATAGGATCAAAGCATGGACAGTCTAATTACTAGAGAATCAAGTAAAATGATACTTGAGAAAAGTAAAAAAGAATATCCTTGGATATCTTCTATATCCAGGGTTTTTAAAGGCCAGAATTATAAAGGGTGCTTTATTCTAAGAGTTAACTAAATTTGTCATTTAGTTCATCTTTACAAATAATTTTAATGGTGGTATAATGCTCTAGTCAAGAGAATTTACCATTAATTCATCATTCTCCTGTTTCTGGACATGGAGATTTTGTCCAATTTTTTGCCATCAGAATTAATGCTTCAGAAATATTTTTGTACATTAAACTTTTTCTGTGTTTAAAATTATTTAAGATAAATTCTCAAAAGCACAATTATTAGGTTAAGAAATGAACACTTTAAAAACATAACAGAAACAATTCTTTATATCCATCATGAGTCCTTGTTTTTATGTTTTCAAGCAATGTGTGGTTAGGATTAAGAGATAAGCAGGCCGCCAGAAGTCCTATGTTTGTTTCTTACTCAGGCCAATAATACTGTATAAATGTGCAAAACTCAAGAACAAATTCTCTCTCTCTCTCTTTTTTTTTTTTTTTGCATTTTTCCAAAGCTGGAAACAGGGAAGCAGTCAGACAGACTCCTGCATGTGCCCAACCGGGATCCACCCGGCATGCCCACCAGGGGGCGATGCTCTGCCCCTCTGGGGCGTCGCTCTGTTGTATCCAGAGCCATTCTAGCGCCTGAAGCAGAGGCCACAGAGCCATCCTAAGCGCCCGGGCCAACTTTGTTCCAATAGAGCCTCGGCTGCGGGAGGGGAAGAGAGAGACAGAGAGGAAGGAGAGGGGGAGGGGTGGAGAAGCAGATGGGCACTTCTCCTGTGTGCCCTGGCCGGGAGTCGAACCCGGGACTCCTGCATGCCAGGCCAACACTCTACCACTGAGCCAACCGGCCAGGGCAGAACAAATACTCTTAATAATGAATATTTGCAAAACTCTGTTTTGAGTAAAAAAACCTCAAACAAAATCAAGTACCTAATACAAAGCTGCAGCTTTAGCAAGAAAGAAGAAAAGTAGAATCCGTCTATCAGGGCTGCATTTCTTCAAGGAAAAGCTACTTAGTGATCATGACAAAATAATGACAAAAAAGAAATAGATTCTTAAGGTAAAAGAGCAAATAAAACTTCTAACTCACATCTTAGGTCTGACCAAAACTCCTGTTCTATTTCCATACATCCATTTACATAAAAATGTTTGAAACCAAGGCCAAATGAACAGACAGTAGTGGCCAGTGTTTGAATCTATAACAGATTGTATTTTTGCCCTAACAGCCATAATGTTTATCTGGTATGTTCAATAATTATGGGAGCTAGAAGCCCTTCTGTTCTAACTAAAGCAGAGCCTGCGCTCTGGAAGAAGCCTGTGCTCACCTGTGTGGGCAGCAGGCCCCAGCTCTGCTTGCTCCGGATCTGCCGGTCCACGAGGTCGCCGTCACAGATGCTGTCCGCTGCTCTGCTTAAAAGCATCAGGTGCTTTTTTATGTCGCCCCTGCAGGATAAAAACCAGTCTGGGTGACAGCACTGTCCACTCTCCAGGGCGCCCTTAGTTCTCTGGCCTACCGTGTAGGGGAGGGTACTAATCCCAACCCCACCAGCTCTGAACACTCACCCTGCAGCTACAGGCTTCACGTGTATGTAGTTCTCCTGGACAAAGAGGGGTGCTATTGAATAGTCATGAAAAAAGAGGTCTGACTTGTCCATAAGTGACATGTGAGCAGTCTCCTCTCCAGCTGCAAACACTTTCCGGGCAACATCAAATGGGCCCTAAAAAGAAAGAGGGACAAACTCAGTAGAAGGGCCAGTATCCAGATGCTGACAAGACCAGATGCTGGCAGAGATGTGGAGCAACAGGAGCTCTCCTTCGTTGCTTCAGGAATACAGAGTGGCACGGTCACTGTGGAAGACAGTTTGGCGGTTTATTACAAAACCAAACACACTCTTAACCATGCGACCCAGTAGTTGTGCTCCTTGGTATTTACCCAAATGAATTAAAAACTTGTATCACACAAAAAAACCTACACTTGGATGTTTGTAGCAGCTTTATTTATAGTTGCAAAAACTTGGAAGTTGCTCTTTAGTAGGTAAATAAAAAACTGTGGTACATCCAGACCATGGAATATTATTTAGCACTAAAAAGAAATGAGCTATCATATCATGAAAAGATAAGGAGGAACCTTAAATGCATATTATACAAAGTGAGAAAAGCCAATCTGAAAACGCTACACAGTATGATTTCAACTATACAACATTTCCAAAAAGGCAAAACGATGAAGACAGTGAAAAGACTAGTGACTGTTAGGGGGACAGGGAGGGATGAAGAGGCAGAGCACAGAGGATTTCTGGCATGCTACAATGGCATAAATGTCATTATACATTTGTCAAAACTCATAGAATGTACATCAACAGCCGGCCGTAAATGTCAACTATGGGCTTTGGGCGATAGAGATGTGTCAGTGTCAGTGCAGGCTCAGCAGCTGTAACAAACGTGCCACTCTGGCAGAGGGTGCTGACCGGAGAGAAGGTTGTATGTGTGTGGGGACAGGAGCTATATGGACAATCTCTATACCTTCTGTTCAATTTGGCTGTAAACCTGAAATTGCTCTTAAAAAATTATTAATTTTTTTAAAGAGGGGAAAAAAACACTGCTTAATCCTTGTTCCATCTAACGAGTTCTGACCAGTGACCTGGTGAATAGAGCACAGAAATAAGTGGAAAGATCTCTAGTTTCAGGGAGGTTATTAAACTATAAACCATTAAAAACAGATTATTCTGAACAGCCTGAACCACTGAAAACATAAATGAAACCCATACATCATGGGCTCCAGAAAAGCCATTTGATAATAACTGAAGCACGTATAATTTTGTACAACAGTTTTATTTTTATGGATTTGGGAGACAGACAGAAAAACATCAATTTGCTGTTCCACATATCTGTGCATCTGCTGGTTGAGTCCTCTATGTGCCCTGCCCAGAGATCGAACCCACAACCTTATAGTATCAGGACAATGCTCCAATCAGCTGACCTACCCAGCCAGGGCACATGTATAATTTAAACTTCCTCCTGTCAAAATTTATAATATACGTTGACAGTCCTTGGGAAAAAACTCATTTGAATTAGGAACACTTTTAGCAGCTATCTATATGTTTATATAAACATCCACAGGTTCTATAGATATATCAGGGAATTACAGGGCAAGAGTTAACTAGGAAACAGAAATTCATCTTACCAGTTTGATATCCTTTTTGGCTCTATGAGAATCAGCCTTGGCCTGGTCATAGGTCAGGGCCTTACTCTGTGCACACCACATACTCAGATTGTGTAAAACCTAAAAGAATCACAAATAAGACACTGTCAACATGGGACAAAATTGCCACCCCTTCCCTAAAAGGTTGAAGGTATTAATTGAAAAGAATTATCAATTGTCAACTATTTAATTTACCTGTCTGATATCTTGATTGGCTCCCAAAATTATTTCATTCATAGCTGGAGGGGGAATCTTCAAACCCTCTTTAAATGCAATAGATAACATAGCACCCTAAAGTTGACAAAGGAGAATCTTCAATAAATTTTTGTAACTTATATGTAATCAAGTATTTTAAAAATATTTATCAAGTACTTTAAAAATTGACCTTTAAATAGTGTTACGGAAAAAAATTACAAATACCATACCTTAATCTGTTCAACTCGAGGTCTTGGAAAACGAAGATCAAAACAATAATGAACCAAAGAACGAATCTTGGGGTGATTTCTATCATTGCACATACAAATAATGGGAATTTTTGTATGTTTTATCAGGCCAATTAATTCCTAAAAGGCAAATTTGCAACAGAAAAATAATTATTTAAAAATACCACACAATGTATGTATTTCCAATTTTAAAAACCTCCTCAGCAACGTTTTAACTGCCAAAGATATCATAGCTAATAATTAGTTCTTTATACTTTTGTGACAAAAAACTAAAAGTGAACAGTAAAACTGCAGCAGCACACCGCCTGCATTACCTGCACCCCTCCCCTGTCCTCACTCCCTGCCAGCAGCACACCGCCTGCATTACCTGCACCCCTCCCCTGTCCTCGTTCCCTGCCAGCAGCACACCGCCTGCATTACCTGCACCCCTCCCCTGTCCTCGCTCCCTGCCAGCAGCACACCGCCTGCATTACCTGCACCCCTCCCCTGTCCTCGCTCCCTGCCAGCAGCACACCGCCTGCATTACCTGCACCCCTCCCGTCCTCGCTCCCTGCCAGCAGCACACCGCCTGCATTACCTGCACCCCTCCCCTGTCCTCGCTCCCTGCCAGCAGCACACCGCCTGCATTACCTGCACCCCTCCCGTCCTCGCTCCCTGCCAGCAGCACACCGCCTGCATTACCTGCACCCCTCCCCTGTCCTCGCTCCCTGCCAGCAGCACACCGCCTGCATTACCTGCACCCCTCCCCTGTCCTCGTTCCCTGCCAGCAGCACACCGCCTGCATTACCTGCACCCCCCTCCCGTCCTCGCTCCCTGCCAGCAGCACACCGCCTGCATTACCTGCACCCCTCCCGTCCTCGCTCCCTGCCAGCAGCACACCGCCTGCATTACCTGCACCCCTCCCGTCCTCGTTCCCTGCCAGCAGCACACCGCCTGCATTACCTGCACCCCTCCCGTCCTCGTTCCCTGCCAGCAGCACACCGCCTGCATTACCTGCACCCCTCCCCTGTCCTCGTTCCCTGCCATGCCATCCACTTCGTCCATGATGAGGGCGTGTTTCATGCTGACTGACGGGGCCGCTCCACCTGACCGTGGTGAGAAGGAACGGGTGGGACAGGAACAGTCACAGCTGATCAAACACTGCTGCTTTACAAACAATTACACCGCACACTATGAACTGATAACACCTGGTGCCCCATCCCAACGGTGTCGAGTGCAGTGGAAGTGCGGCGCTACCACCCTGGCCACTCGGGGCGCCGCTCCCCTTTCCAGAGCAGCCAGTGTGAACAGACCCGGAGATGTTCTTTCCATACATGTCAAAACGTGTGCATAAAAATATACACCCCGATTTGGTCATTTAAAATGTTTTTGTGATCTGTTCCTTATCTGTAGACATATAGCACCTCATTTTTCAAGGCTGTTTCATAATGTTCTGTTTTACACGTGTATCATAATTTACTTAATCTCTATTAATAAAATGTGAAGATGCTTTTAATCTTTTGCTGTTATAAATCACATAAAATGAATATCCATGCACATATCATTTTGCATATACAGAATAAAAGCATTAACAATGAATGCAGGAATCAGAATTTCTAGGTTAAAGGATATGTGTGATTTACCTGTGAGAACTACTGCCAGATTGCTCTGCAGAGTTGTACTAATTTACACTCCCACCTGCCATATACAAGAGTAACATTTCCTTAACAACCTCTTTTTAACAATGACTTTCTACCATTGAATGAACCAAGAACACACACCGTTCGATCTGTAATTTGGGTGTCTGATTGTCCCCATGAGTCCTGACCGTACTAGACCACTAGCTACAACCTATAACACAGTGGTACTGTCATGCTGTCTTCTCCTCCCCTACTCTTATCTGAAATACCCCTTCCACCCACAAATCATTCTCATTCTTCAAGGCTCTTCAAATAAAGGTCACCTTTTACTGGTGGTTTTCCCCAATGCCCCCAATGGAATCACTTCCTCCTCTACAGGCCTCTACCACACTGTATTACGGTTATTTACTCTCTTGCCTTCTTCACAGGATTCACAGATGTATCTGCTAAAATCATACAAAATAAATGTATCCATGTGTGCATTTTAATCACATGCTCAGAAATTTTTAAAACTTAAAAAAAAAGGTAACTATTATCCTATAAGAGTTCCATCCGAGGCTTCCTATTCATTAGCCCCAGGATTTAGCAGGGTGCCCAGTAAGCAGTAGTGGTTACTAAACATTGAAATGAACTTGTTTTTCTTACATAACCAAAGAAAACAGTTCAAAAAGCCACATACTCGAGTAAAAGCCTTTGATGCTGGTATTATTCAGTGACTCAGCAACAATCTCCTTCAAACTGTTCTTACTCCGAGTATCACTTGCATTCAGTTCCACGTAGCTATATCCCAATTCCTGATAAAAATATTGGAAGTCATTACTATCACAATGTAAATTAACTTCACCCCTTCCCCCAAAAACAAGAGTTAAAAAAGAGGGTAGAAAAATCACATAACGTACATGGGTAAAAAGATAAAGTGTGATAATAACAATGAGATTACCATAATACACCTAACAACAAAGATATTCAAAATATCGTGTGTGCATACACACACACATAAACACACACAGTTTGGTTTTTTATTTGTTCCTGTTTTTGTTTTTTAAATGAAAGGAGGGGAAACAGTGAGACAGACTCCCACATGTGCCTGGACCGGCATGCACCCAACAACTGCATCTGGGGCCAATGCAAGTAACCAAGCCATTTTTAGCACCTAAGGCTGATACGCTTGAACCAATTGAGCTATCCTCAGTGCCCAGGGCCATGCTCGCACCTTGTACCAATAGAGCCACAGGATGGAAAAAGAGGGGAGAGGAAGCAGGGAAGAGGAAGAGAGGGAGAGTAGCAGATGGTTGCTTCTCCTGTGTGCCATGACCAGGAATTGAACCCAGGACATGCATATGCTGGGCTGATGCTCGACCACTGAGCCACCAGCTAGGGCCACCAGTTTGATTTTAAAACCTCAGCTAATAAATGACTACCCTGGAAGAATATATTCAAACAAGAAATTTTACTCTTTGCTTCTTAAAATCCTAAGAAGAATTAAATTTAACCATCCCAAGATTTCAATATCAGATGCATAATTAATCTAATATACCAAAAAGTAATTCTTGACTTCAAGATAAATAATAAATCATTCTTTGTCAAATTATCCCTATATACAATCATCCTCTCAAATCATGAAAACCAAGTTATTCTGGTTCATGTCTCAAAATTGATCATTATCTTGATCATAAGTTATTAAAAAAAGAAGCCTTAACTGAATTCCCAAAAAAGGTAATGACAATTATAAAAGGTGAAGAGAGGCCTGGCTTGTGGTGGTGCAGTGGATAAAGCGTTAACTGGAATGCTGAGGTCGCAGGTTCGAAACCCTGGGCTTGCCCGGTCAAGGTACATATGGGAGTTGATGGTTCCTGCTCCTCCCCCTTCTCTCTCTCTCTCTCTCTCTCTCTCTCTCTCTCTCTCTCCTGCCATCTCTCTAAAATAAATAAATTTTTAAAAAATTAAAGAAAAAAAAAAGGTGGAGAGAGGCATGTTCACTATTGTAGAGACCAGGGAAAAAATGTTTGTTTTTAAATGTTTATAGAGTAGAAAATACCTAGTTCTTACACTAGCTGAAAATGTATGGTCTGGTTCCTAAAACAAAGATCAAACTAAACCACCAACTTAGAGACAGAGTTGGGAAATCTAGCACTAAATTTTTATTAAGTTTCAAGTCCTTCATTTTCTCATTCTGATACCACTTCATGCATCGTTTCATGCCATCCTGATACACAAACTGCGGTTTGCTCTCCTCACTGCCAGACACGGCAGCCAGGGACAGCAGAGGAGGACCCGTGTGCCCGGGTCACACTGCACCCCACCTCCTCTCTAAGCCCGTTCTGTTTGTCACAGGAGGGTGGTAACAGTACATAAAATTCTGAGAAGGGTATAAGACAATTTATATTATCTATATAAAAATGCACCCGAGGGCTTAACACATAGTACCTACAATTATAATTACAAATATTTTTAAAAAATGAATGAAAATGATATCCCCAAAACCAAAGCAAATTCTACAGGTTTAAGTTCAGGAAAGTATATAAACGATAGGTTAAAATATATGTACACCACATACACACTCACCCTACACATGCGCACTCCTCTGAACACCCACCTGACAAACCAGAGAAGCCGTGGTGGTTTTGCCAACACCTGGAGGGCCCGAGAGTAACGCTGCTTTAAAACTGGAGCCATCATCTTTGCCGGCAAATTTACCAAATCTTGCTGCTAGGAAGAGAGAAGTTCCAGAGTGTTAACTTATATTACCTAACAGAAATTCAGGGTTAATTGTGCATGAACTTTAGCAATGAGAGCAGTCCTCCGGTTTAGTTCTAAATTTGCAGTATTTCCTACAAAGTATAAACAATAATTTCCAGAGCACTTAGTAAAATTCTACTCTCAAGTAAAAAACTAGAACTCATTAACTTAAAACTCTGATTGGAAACAATCCTTTTATGATTTCCTTTGCTACAAAAGCATGGGTCATGGAGCAGACTAGGGCTCCCACCCTAACTCCAGCTATCCTTACTCCACCACCACCAGCTGGCAGAGCTTCAGAAGTGACTTAGCCCCTCTGGCCCACAGGCTCCTTTATAAAATTAAGGTAACAACAGAAACGTGCTTGGTACGGATGTGGTGAGGATGAACGTGCCCGAGCATAGAGCCCAACATGCCTCAATAAATGTTAACAAGCATGATCGGTTTATATGATCACGAAAAACATGAACAGAAGATATGTCTTCAACTACCTTGCGTCACTCCTTGTGTTCCTCCCCCCCTGGGAAGTGGCGCCTGGCACAGAGATACTCATCCACACACACACTGCCCGTGGCGCCTGGCACAGAGATACTCATCCACACACACACTGCCCGTGGCGCCTGGCACAGAGATACTCATCCACACACACACTGCCCGTGGCGCCTGGCACAGATACTCATCCACACACACACTGCCCGTGGCGCCTGGCACAGAGATACTCATCCACACACACACTGCCCGTGGCGCCTGGCACAGAGATACTCATCCACACACACACTGCCCGTGGCGCCTGGCACAGAGATACTCATCCACACACACACTGCCCGTGGTGCCTGGCACAGAGATACTCATCCACACACACACTGCCCGTGGCGCCTGGCACAGAGATACTCATCCATACACACCATGCCCGTGGCGCCTGGCACAGAGATACTCATCCATACACACCATGCCCGTGGCGCCTGGCACAGAGATACTCATCCATACACACACTGCCCGTGGCGCCTGGCACAGAGATACTCATCCACACACACACACTGCCCGTGGCGCCTGGCACAGAGATACTCATCCACACACACACTGCCCGTGGCGCCTGGCACAGATATTCATACACACACACACTGCCCGTGGCGCCTGGCACAGAGATACTCGTCCACACACACACTGCCCGTGGCGCCTGGCACAGAGATACTCATCCACACACACACTGCCCGTGGCGCCTGGCACAGAGATACTCATCCACACACACACTGCCCGTGGCGCCTGGCACAGAGATACTCATCCACACACACACTGCCCGTGGCGCCTGGCACAGAGATACTCGTACATACACACCATGCCTGTGGCGCCTGGCACAGATACTCATCCACACACACACTGCCCGTGGCGCCTGGCACAGATACTCATCCACACACACACTGCCCGTGGCGCCTGGCACAGAGATACTCATCCACACACACACTGCCCGTGGCGCCTGGCACAGAGATACTCATCCACACACACACTGCCCGTGGCGCCTGGCACAGAGATACTCATCCACACACACACTGCCCGTGGCGCCTGGCACAGAGATACTCATCCACACACACACTGCCCGTGGCGCCTGGCACAGAGATACTCATCCACACACACACTGCCCGTGGCGCCTGGCACAGAGATACTCATCCACACACACACTGCCCGTGGCGCCTGGCACAGAGATACTCGTACATACACACCATGCCCGTGGCGCCTGGCACAGAGATACTCGTCCACACACACACTGCCCGTGGCGCCTGGCACAGAGATACTCATCCACACACACACTGCCCGTGGCGCCTGGCACAGAGATACTCATCCATACACACCATGCCCGTGGCGCCTGGCACAGAGATACTCATCCACACACACACTGCCCGTGGCGCCTGGCACAGAGATACTCATCCACACACACACTGCCCGTGGCGCCTGGCACAGAGATACTCATCCACACACACACTGCCCGTGGCGCCTGGCACAGAGATACTCATCCACACACACACCATGCCCGTGGCGCCTGGCACAGAGATACTCATCCACACACACACTGCCCGTGGCGCCTGGCACAGAGATACTCATCCACACACACACTGCCCGTGGCGCCTGGCACAGAGATACTCGTCCACACACACACTGCCCGTGCCGCCTGGCACAGAGATACTCATCCACACACACCATGCCCGTGGCGCCTGGCACAGAGATACTCATCCACACACACACTGCCCGTGGCGCCTGGCACAGAGATACTCGTACATACACACCATGCCTGTGGCGCCTGGCACAGATACTCATCCACACACACACTGCCCGTGGCGCCTGGCACAGATACTCATCCACACACACACTGCCCGTGGCGCCTGGCACAGATACTCATCCACACACACACTGCCCGTGGCGCCTGGCACAGAGATACTCATCCACACACACACTGCCCGTGGCGCCTGGCACAGAGATACTCGTCCACACACACACTGCCCGTGGCGCCTGGCACAGAGATACTCGTCCACACACACACTGCCCGTGGCGCCTGGCACAGAGATACTCGTCCACACACACACTGCCCGTGCCGCCTGGCACAGAGATACTCATCCACACACACCATGCCCGTGGCGCCTGGCACAGAGATACTCGTCCACACACACACTGCCCGTGGCGCCTGGCACAGATACTCATCCACACACACCATGCCCGTGGCGCCTGGCACAGAGATACTCATCCACACACACACTGCCCGTGGCGCCTGGCACAGAGATACTCATCCACACACACACTGCCCGTGGCGCCTGGCACAGAGATACTCATCCACACACACACTGCCCGTGGCGCCTGGCACAGAGATACTCATCCACACACACACTGCCCGTGGCGCCTGGCACAGAGATACTCGTCCACACACACACTGCCCGTGGCGCCTGGCACAGAGATACTCGTCCACACACACACTGCCCGTGGCGCCTGGCACAGAGATACTCATCCACACACACACACTGCCCGTGGCGCCTGGCACAGAGATACTCATCCACACACACCATGCCCGTGGCGCCTGGCACAGAGATACTCATCCATACACACACTGCCCGTGGCGCCTGGCACAGATACTCATCCACACACACACTGCCCGTGGCGCCTGGCACAGAGATACTCGTACATACACACCATGCCCGTGGCGCCTGGCACAGAGATACTCGTCCACACACACACTGCCCGTGGCGCCTGGCACAGAGATACTCATCCACACACACACACTGCCCGTGGCGCCTGGCACAGAGATACTCATCCATACACACCATGCCCGTGGCGCCTGGCACAGAGATACTCATCCACACACACACTGCCCGTGGCGCCTGGCACAGAGATACTCATCCACACACACACTGCCCGTGGCGCCTGGCACAGAGATACTCATCCACACACACACTGCCCGTGGCGCCTGGCACAGAGATACTCATCCACACACACACTGCCCGTGGCGCCTGGCACAGAGATACTCATCCACACACACACTGCCCGTGGCGCCTGGCACAGAGATACTCATCCACACACACACTGCCCGTGGCGCCTGGCACAGAGATACTCGTACATACACACCATGCCTGTGGCGCCTGGCACAGATACTCATCCACACACACACTGCCCGTGGCGCCTGGCACAGATACTCATCCACACACACACTGCCCGAGGGGCTGAGAGCCCCTGCAGGCCTGGGAACGGGCTCTGGCTCACCTGAAGCCTCAGTCTTCTCCTGGCACACAAAGTACTTAGCCCCCCTTTTAAGGTAGATTTTATGTGGTTTTGCAGAGAGTCAAGTTAAATTTAAACCTATTTCATTACAATTTTATTATCTAACTGTTATAAACATCACTGGCCAGTCTCATGAGCACACACACTAACGGCGCAGGCATCACTGTGGGGACTGACTGTGCTCTCACTGAACTCTGCCCTCTCATTTCTTACACAATATCCTCCAGGGCCACGACTGGAGCTCGAGGAAACAGCACTGAAACCTCAGCCCCAATAATATTTTGGACATTAAATATATATTGTGTGTGTTCATATTCCATGACAAGTACAAGGTGAACAAGCACAGAAACTAGAGCAGCTCAGGACCACCAGCCCACCAAAGGCGCACGCGCCACCAGGAGCTGAGGCCGCCTACCCAGGAAGCCTGCCTCCGCTCTTGAAATGCACCTCGCCCCAGGGTCACCGGTTCTCTGCGCAGTCTTCTCTCATATGCAGTATGGCCTTGGGACATGTACTCTCCCATCCAACACCCGCCCTCCCTGCACCTAGCTAACTCCTACCTGCTTGCCAAGTCTTCGCTTAGATACCCGTTCCTCCAGGGATGGGGGCACACATCCCCCTCCCCGACCACACACCTCCATCCCCTCCATACCCTATACTTACCCCCACACAGTACTTAGCACATTACATTTTAATTGCTGGTTCATGTGTCTCCACCACTGTGAGCTCCTTGAGGGGGCTGTGTTCTATTCACACCAGCACCTCTCGGGTCTAGAACAGCACCTGGGCTCAGAGCTGGCTGTCAATAAAGGCTTGCTGAGAGACGAATGAACCAACTATTAGCCTTCCTCACATACGGGCAAAGGAGCAATGACATGGTGACAGACACACAAAGGAATGAAGCTGTACAATCACCGTGTTTCTTGTCTTCGAGGGGACTCTTATGCCAGTTTTGGAGCCAGCGTAGGAGTTTGTTGGCACAGCTCTGGTCACCTTGCTGTCCGATTATGGTCTTGAGCGAGGTTGGCTTGTACTTATCCACCCAGAGCAAATGTGCCCCTTTGTCGTCAGTGCCGTCACGGGCCCAGCGCCTGGCCGGGCCGTCCCCGCCTGTCTCCTCGGCCTCCTGCTCCCTGAAGGGTGGGCCGCTCTGAAACACACGTGCTTCCTCTGTCACTGATTTCGCACAGCTGTCCTTTCTGGGAGTCTGTCTGCACTTTTTGGATTCTGATTCCTTCTTAATTGGACTACTTTTTCTTTTTCCTCGGTCATTTTTTTGGGGTGTTCTCTTCAGTTTGGACTTTTCTTTATTCATCTTAAAAATTGGAAAAGTGAGGAAAAAAAGAAACGGGGTAAGATAAAGAATTTCTATCCTGTTAAATGTACTCTACAGCAGTGGTTTCAACCCTTTTACACTTGGGGACCAGTGAAAACAGTTCGGGGACCGCTAAGGCAGAAATTACCAAGCATATGTGACTTCAACCAAGATCACTGCGTCTATAATCGTCATACAACACCAGGACAATTAACTCTTTGTGGACCGACACAAGTTTCTGGGCACTGGTCTTGGACCAGCGGCTGAAAAACACCCCTCTCCAGGACAATCTGAGAAATCCAAGTAAGCTACCCAAGCTGGCTGTCCCTTCACAATGGTTCCTGCTGTTTGTGGAAATCATCACCTTCCAAACATAAAAATTAACAACAAACACACTAAAAAGCACTTAAATGCAATTTTTAAAAGTGAAACATAATTTTTTTAAATAATCTGGTATCCGTTTGAAAAAGCAAGGTAAAGGGTTAGATTTTTGTTTGTTTTCTAACTACACAGTTAAAAGTTAATGTCTCCAAGTAACTGTATATGGTATCAGGTGGCAGTGAGACTTACTGGGGGATCACTCTCTAAGTTATTTAAATGTCTAACCACTATGCCAAACACCTGAAACTAATATTGAAACCCTCAACAAAAACCTGTACACGAATGTTCGCAGCAGCATTACATTATACACGTATTATTTTATATTATACCCCCAAATAGAAATAACCCGTATACCCGCCAACTGATGAACAAAGAAGACGTGGTGTATCCGCACCATGGAGTATTAACACCCATGAAAAGGAGTGTGGTGGTAGGACATGCTTCCGCATAGGTGAACCATGAAGACATCGCGCCAGCGGAAAGAAGCCACTCACAGAGGGCTACACAGTGCATGATTCTCTCAAATGAAGTGTCCAGGACAGGCGAACCCAGAGACACAGAGAGTGGAGTGGTGGTTGCCAGGTGGATAAAAAGACTGACTGCTAATGGGTGCAGGGTTTCTTCAGGGGGTGATGGAAATGCTCTGGATTAGATTGTGGAAATGGTCACAGAATTTCATAAATATACTAAGAGCCACTGATACATACACACTTTAAAAGAGTGAATTTTGTGGTGTGTGAATAATATCCAAATAATAAATTCTGTGGTGTGAATAATAAAATTTTAAAAAGAAGAAATGGTGTCTCTTTACCAATGAGTAAATTAGTGGGTGAATGAGGAGAAACAAGATATTAGCATAGTCTTAAAGTATCTCCCAATACATTTATCAATACAAAGCAGAAAGTCATTTTACTAGTGGAGAAACCACACAAACACTGACTTAACAGGTAATCAAGATTATTTTCACCGACAATAAAAGATACCAGCACAGGGCCTGACTAGGCAGTAGCGCAGTGGATAGAGCGTCAGACTGGGACGCAGAGGACCCTCGTTCAAAACCCCAAGGTTGCCTTGAGAACAGGCTCACCCACCTTGAGCGTGAGGTTGCTGGCTTGAGTGTGGAACCATAGACATGACCCCATGGTCACTGGCTTGAGCCCAAAGGTCGCTGGCTTGAGCAAAGGGTCCCTTGCCCTGCTGTAGCCTCCCCCCCTCGTCAAGGCACATAAGAGAAATTAATCAATGAACAACTAAGGAGCTGCAATGAAGAACTGATGCTTCTCATCTCTCTCCCTTCCTATCTGTCCGTCCCTATCTGTCCCTCTCTCTGACTCACTCTCTGTCTCTGTCAAAGATAAAAAAAAAGGCCTGACCTGTGGTGGCACAGTGGATAAAGTGTCAACTTGGAAATGCTGAGGTCACCGGTTTGAAACCCTGGGCTTGCCTGGTCAAGGCACATATGGGAGTTGATGCTTCCAGCTCTTCCCCCCTTCTCTCTCTCTGTCTCTCTCTCCTCTCTCTCTGTCTCTCTCTCTCTTCTCTAAAAATGAATAAATTTTTTAAAAAAATATAAAAAAAAATAAAAAAGATACCACCACATCATGTGCATCTGATAATGATGCACTTCAGTGAAGGACATAGCACTTCTGTGCTATTCTTGCCAAAAATGCATAACCTCAAGCTAATCGTAACATCAAAGAAATCCAAATTGTTTATAGAATGGCTCCTCCAGGAATGATAAAAGAACAGTCACAGATTAGAGGAGACTAAGACAAAAAAACTAAATGTAGTATAGATCCTAGAATATAAAATAAGACAATGGGGAAATGAGAATTTGACTAGCATGTGTAGCTTAATTTGCAGTATGGTACCAATACTAATTTCCTGGTTTTGATAACTGTGCTATGTTAAGTAAGTTGTTAGTATTAGGTAACACCGGGTGAAGGGCCAATACAAACCATTCCCAAGATTTTACTACCTAGAATAAATGGCAGACCACCTTGCCACTTGGGTAACATTAAAAGCTGGGGACATTAAACTTGGGCTACTGGCAGCACTTGGAAAAGACTTGAGGATCTGGGAATAAATGGGGCTAACCTTAGAGAAGCAGAGACAGAAACTGAAAGGGTCCTGAAAGCACTACAGCCTCCAGACCAGTAACCCCTACACCGGACCCCTGCCAGAGTTCCGTTATGGAAGCCGACATTTCCCCCTTTTGCTAAAGCTCATATAGGCTGGGTTTCTGTCACAACTAAAGAAGTCATAATACAGTTCTAACTGAAAATAAATATATCATACTGATACCTATAATATATCCTTTAAAGAACTCTTGATTGATTTTTTTTTAGAGAGAGAGGAGTGAGAGAGAGAGACAGAGAGAGAGAGAGAAGGGGGAGGAGCAGGAAGCATCAACTCCCATATGTGCCTTGACCAGGCAAGCCCAAGGTTAAAGAACTCTTAAGCGATAATCTCTGCACAGTCACTGCAAGACTATGGAAAATAAGGAGATCTGGTAAGTGCAATACGTTGTCCTCTCTCCTCCTGCTTTCAGAAAGGTAAGGAAATGCACCAAGACACCCTCACCCTGAAGCAGAGTCCACCTGCTCCAAAGGAAAGGTATGCTCATTTGCAGTAGAAGGGGAAGTTAAATCTTTCAAATAGGCCTTTGTCACCCAAGAAATGTCTATAAAACAGGAAGTTTCTATAAACCAACTTAAGTTCATGTTATACAAACCTCAGCTTCAACTGCTATTTCATATTTGGACTTCTTGCCTGGCATAGTTCGAATCAGATCCAATAGGCCATCCTCATCAATAATTTTTGTCCCCAAGGCTGCTGCCTATAGATTAAAAATGCAAACCATTAAAAAAACCCATATTCTAACCATTGCTTTCTATTTAAAAAAGAAATAAGATTCTCAGGCCTCTTAATAGGTGAAAAACCGCATTTGTAAATTATATAATACCAAAATATTTTTTTAAAACCATATTCATGAAAAAGTACCATTAGAAAGAAAGAAAACGACAGCTACATCCCTGAGAAGTTGTACCCGAGGTGTCACATCACCACTTCCCTGGATCACTTCCCTTGCCTCTACCCGGAACGGGCAGCCACGTCCAGCCCCTCGCCCGTCTCCCAGGATCAGCTTCACTCACCGACATTTCCCCCACTTCCTTCCCCGCTAACAGACTCCAATGTGTCCATCTCCACGTGACAAATCACAGACGGGCTCAGGCAACCACACAGTCCTCTTCCGCGCAGCCTGTCTATAGCACTGCACGATAGGGGAGCTCTGGCCAACTGGACTTCAGTGGAACTGTATGAGGGGTTTCTGAGAAAACTCTTGTAAGGCCGGCCACAGCTGACACAGCGTCTGGCCACTGCTCCCTTTCTCCTGCCTTGAATGTGAACTCACTGCCTAAAGCTGTGGGCATCCTACAACACAGCGCGACGTGCACCAAGTCCAAGTCAGCAAGACGAGGACAAAGAGGTAGAAATGGAACTAGCCTCGCTACGCACTGAGCTGTCAAACCACCCAGCAGCGGCCTACCTCCGGAATTCCCGTCACAGAAGGAAATGAGTAGCTGTTGGTTGGAACAAAGGCCAGTATTCTATTACTTGGAGCTAAACACAATCCTATTTACAAAGTTCCAATAAAAGAACTTATGCGGCATATGCAAGAAAAAAGAAAACTGCATTTGCTTCTATCTTCAAAAAAGAGATTGAAATGAGAATACTACACTGAAAAAGTCACATAAACAGGAACTATGCCTTCAGTTGGAAAACCAAAATTCTGGGATCAAGGCCAATAACACTTTCACGGAGAAGAAATAACACAGGGAAGAAATTACTTTTCCGTTTTCTTCTCTTAACTCAGTGTAAAGGGCATTACCACAAATGGTCACATCCAGAGCCTGCCAGAACAAGCTGGCTGTTTCACTGTGCTGAGAGCACGCAGCGCCCACCTTATCACTCTTGGACTGTCCACTATCACGACCCATGACAAGGTAGTTTGTTTTCTTGCTGACATTTCCAGTTACTTTTCCTCCATAACGTTCAATTAGGGACTTGGCTTCATCTCTTTCAATGGACTCCAACACTCCTGTGATTACAAATATAAGGCCTTCCAAGCAATTTTCAGCTCCCTGAAAACCAAAATGTGAAAGCAGAGAGGAAATTACATGGTAGCTTTCCAAAGAAATATTTGGCATCAAAACTGTAGGAAGCTGATTTTTCTCGTTTGACATCATAAATAATCTCAGCATGGAAAATTTGCTAGAAATTTATAGCAAATAAGCAAACCTGAAATTAAATCTTGAAAAATTCTTGGGTAGCTAACACTTAATAAACTTATAAAACCAGCAATGAAAAATATACATTCAATACAGTTAGTAAAGCTTATTAAAATTATTCATACTAGTTTTATATTATTTTTAATATTTAAACTACTAGTGAACTTGTATAACTAAGTAAACAAGCAGATAAAATCCAACCACAGGAACTCTTGCTATTGTTTAGAAATAAAAACTTCAATTCTCAAAAGTTAAACAAATTTGAGCTCCTGCCCTTCTCTCCAGCTATTTATCCTATGATAATAAAGCTAAGAACCTGTACATAACTTAAAGGCGAGACCACATTATCTCTTGGCTGGAAAGATAACTTGATAATATTAAAAACATTAACCAAAGTGAACTGAATGGAAGAGACATTTAATCTTAGCTGTAACTGCGTACAGTTACAGACTTTTTGTGTGTGTGACAGAGAGAGAGGGATAGATAGAGACAGACAGACAGGAAGGGAGAGATGAGAAGCATCAATTTTTCGTTGTGGCACCTTAGTCTCCTTAGTTGTTCACTGACTGCTTTCTCATCTGTGCCTTGACCATGGGCCTACAGCAGACCAAGTGACCTCTTGCTCAAGCCGGCAACTTGGGGTTTCAAACCTGGGTCCTCTGCGTCCCAGTCCAATACTCAATCCACTGCACCACTCAATCCACTGGCATATTTTTTATTTTTGCAATGGTTCAATAAAGATATAACCAAGCAAAATTAAAATTATGCAAATCATCCCAAGTTACATACGACTGACTCTGAATAGAAAATTCAGATCAACACAGGCTTAAAAAAGGCTTGAAAAGAAGTTAAACAAAATTCAAAGAATAGCCTGACCAGGCGGTGGCACAGTGGATAGAGCCCAGGACTGGGATGCGGAGGACCCAGGTTTGAAACCCCAAGATCACCGACTTGAGCATGGACACACCAGCTTGAGCGCAGGGTCACTGGCTTGAGGATGGGATCATAGACAGGACCCCATGGTTGCTGGCTTGAGCCCAAAGGTCACTGACTTGAAACCCAAGGTCATTGGCTTGAGCCTGAGGTCACTGGCTTGAGCAAGGGGTCACTTGGTCTGCTGTAGCCCCCTAGTCAAGGCACATATGAGAAAGCAGTCAATGAACAACTAAGGTGTCGCAACAAAGAATTGATGCTTCTCATCTCTCCCCCTTCCTGTCTGTCTGTCCCTATCTACCCTTTTCTCTGACTCTCTGCCTTTGTCAAAAAAAAAAAAAATTCAGAGACTAGCACAATACAAGTTTAATCCTTCACCATCCAGGTGAAGAATCTTATGGGGGGGGGGGGGGTGTTGCTCTGAATGGGCCTGGAGAGAAAAGTTTTGACTAACAACATCTCAAGATCCTTCAAACCCTATGATTCTATGATTAAAATGATCTTGTGAAACTTGACTTGGGGTAGTGAACACACAATACAATATAAAGATGATGTATTATAGAATTGTATCCCTGAAACTTATAAAATTTTATTAACCAATGTTACCCCAGTAAAGTCAATATAAAATTTTTTAAAACGATCTTGTAAACATAGGTACTTAAACACTTCTCAACAAATTCAAAATAACCTTGTAAAACTAGACACGCAGCCCCCGCCCCCCCCCTTCCCCCATCATCTCTGAGTATATTACCTATCCAATCTCAGCACTCCCAGCCTCCCTACAAGCTCTTCCACCCTAGAACTCTCACCGGGACCAGCAACCCACTCAGCATCCTCAGCCTCTTCTCCAGCGTTGCCCCATGAGCTCGCCTTCACTGCCCCGGACTATCCCCCAAGGACACCACCCTGCCTGAGGTGCTCTCAAGCAGGGGCCTTCATAAACCTTGCACAGAGGCCAGACTGGCAAATATATCACAATTATAAGTAAATAATTTAGTTAAGGCCTCTTCCTGAGTTAGAGCATAGTACCAGAAAGGCAGTCTTGTAACTGCTGTATGCCTCCAAGCCCAGCCCTACTGGGCTGCACGCAGTTAAAGGAAGAATTTTCTAAGTTTCAAGCAGTGACTCATAATGTGACTTTAATGTAGCAAGCTTTATTCTAGTAAGTAACTATGGTAACTAGCTTTTCTGTTCATTTTAATTACTCTCTGCTACTGTAAACACAGTGAATACATACAGGGATCACTGGCCACAGGCCCTGACAGGAAGGCATGCCTTCTAAGCACTCTCACCTTTGGGATTTCTTTGGAGCCCAGAGCTTTGGGACCTTCTCGATTTAAGAAACTTCGGTAAGCTTGATAATTAGTGCGTCTCTTTTCAGAGTCTTCAGGACTTACAGACTTTAAGAACAAGGAAAAGAACTTTAACAAAGTCATCCAAAATTCATATAAAATTAAAAATATACATTAGTAAGTGAACATTAAGTCACTTCTGTGTTTGGTCTTGAAATTAAAATTTTTAGTTACCCAATTTACACACACCTGGCTTATAAACGCCCCAGCAGCAACCCCGTCAAACCTTTCCAGTCTCTCTAAAGGCACACATAGCAGGACAGATGAGGTGCATACACCAAGTTGCCAGCCCCAAGCCAAAAAATCAAAAGAGTGTATTTTATCTCAAAGATGCATGTGAATTTTAAATTCTATTTTACAATAAATCCATGTAAACTTGACTGCACAAGAAGATATCCTATAGTATTATCCTATGGCTTTGCACTCCGCTAAAACAATCTAAATGGCTCTACATCCCCGGGGATAAACACGACAGTCTGAGAATTAATGGCTTCATATAAGCAGTTGCCTCAAACAAGGAGGAAGTTTTACTCCAAAAAGCAGACACGTTCCACATGTCACCACTCTCCCTTCCCGGCTTCACCTCCCCTATTCCAAGAGATCTGACACTGCGTATGTCAGAAAATCCTGGGGACATTTTTCTAACGATGTATATATCCCTACAGTCTACTCAAAGTTTCTGATTCAGAGATATGAAGTATGCCTAAGGCATGTATATTTATGGGGAAAATATCCTAGATAATTCTGATTCAAAAACCACTACAAAATAATGTTTTTTCTACTTATTTAATATTATCTTTAACTTGTAAGCCACCTCAAATACCTTTGAGAGTAGACAGAAATATTACTTCAATAGAAATGATTTAAATAAACAAAGTAAGTAAGCTTCTTTGGTTATAAGTTAAATAAGCCATTATAAGTTGGTCGTAGACCCTAACTCTACATTTTAACAGTGGTTCTCAAATGTTGGTGTGCATTCATATCATCTAAGAAGCTTATTAAAATACACCAGCCCAGACCACATGCCCTGGGAAATCATATTTTAACAAACTGCACAGGAAAGCCCAATGCGTATCAAAACGGGAAAATTATTCATTTATAATATTAATTCTATGAAAAAAATAATACCGAATTAAAACACTTTATAAAATATCTTTTATAAAGTCAAAATTATTTGACCTTGATTGAGTTTATTAAAGACATTCTCAAAATTGCTTAAGTAAAAGATCTGAGTTTTTTCTGTTCCAACTTTGAAAAATACAGTAAAGAATAACTATCACTTTAAGATTTCTTCTCCTTTAATAAGAACAGACAAGCCTCTGTACACTGAACGTGTTTATAGTGCCTGAAGAAAAACATTCATCCACCAGGTAAGCATTCAATGAAGAAATTTCTGACTAATAAGTTCATTGTTCCCTTAACTGCATTTATGAGCAATGACCACAAACAAAATAAGCTTAAAATCATCACCATTTCACTGTTCTGCACTAAAAAATTAATGGTAATGAGCAGTTAAAATAAACAATATCTGCTCTTGAGTCTAGGTGCCTAGAAGGCTGGACAAATTGTATTTCTCATTAAGAATCTAAGGGAGTTTCATATTGGGGATTCTAAGAAACCACCCACTTTTCAAAATATAAGAAAACATAGAAAACTTCTGAAAACCATTTTGCATTTATTTCACTATTTTTTCCTTTGAAAATGATTTGTCTCTCAACACTGCTATCCAAGAACAAAAAGGAGTACATTCAGAACACAAATAATTATTTCAATAATAACAAAAACTTGTATAGCACTTCCGTGCCAGGCATTGTTCTAGTGGTTTTACTTCTAACTTGTTATTACCCCTATTTAACAATGAGGAAACCAAAGCAAAGAGGGGGCAGCAACCAGGCCGAAGTCACCCGTCTGCTCAGTGGCAGCGGAGGATCTGAAACTGGCTCCAGACTTCATGTCATGGTAACTGCTTTTTTTGGCCTCAGAAGACCTAAATTCAAAGCTGGCTGTGTCACGTACCAGCTGGATAATCTTGTAAAAGTTACTTAAACACTTTCAGCCTGTTTACTCATCTTTAAAAGTTGAATAAAAATAAGTATCTCACAGGGCTGTTGTGAAGATTAGATGAGATGCCATAGATTTTAGCACAGTGTCCGATACACAATGACCTCAACAAATACTGGCTAACTTTGCTGTATTTATAACCTTTGTTCTGCAAAAGCATCCAAATAAGACGGTCTCTTAAAAGTACTGTAATGATTTATAAAGTCAGAAACAAACCTGGAAAATCATCAAACCCAGAATAACATGTAGCTTCAACATGATAACACTTTTAGAAAATTTCTACCTCTTTTTTAGCAGGAGAACTTTTGGTTTTCTTAGGACTTTTTGTCTCTCCTTTCAAATCAATGGCGTTTTCTTTTCTTTTCAAGGCCATGGGCTCTGTTTCTTTAGGAGAACTCTCTTCCTTTTTTTTCAGAAGCGTCAGCTTGGAGCTAGCTTTAGGAGTAGTTTCTCCTGTTTTGTGAGCTGATGACTTGGAACGTTGCTGAGACTCTTTTGAACTTTCACATTTAGCTTGCTTCTTAGGACTGCAGTTCTTTCTTTCATCCAGGAATTGTTCTGTTTTTACTAGGAAGACAAAAGATTATTGTTATTTTTGGAAAATGATGCCCAATAACAGATTATGTTCTTCATTTTTCAACTGGGTAATCTTAGTAGCACGTCATAGCTGATTTCATGTTTACATTAGGATTTTAACTCTTTATAGAGCACATTTATTTTTAAAAATTAAACATTTGTATATTACTTCTTTGTATAAGTTCAAATTAAAGGACCTCTCTGTTTTTAGGTACAAATTATTCATTAATTGAAATAATATGATAAACTACATCTAAGAACATGGACTCTATTCCACAGATAATCTTCAATGATCTGAAATTTACAGAGAAAACTTACTGACCAGAACATGTCACATAAAAACTATTTGTAATTTAATCTGAAAGCCACAAATCCTGAAATTTCAAGACTAAAAGTTATTATATAAACAGATTTACTTAGAGGAGTAAGACCATCTATACTAGCAGATGGTTAAATAGCAGGACCTCAAAAAAGTAAAACCTACAGACAACCAGCATGAGAGCTTCAGATGACCTGGACAACTATCATCAACTCTGTGAGCCTGCAACATCTAGCTCTCTCTCTTCATATGGTGAAGTCGCCATATTACACTACACTTAAAAATTAACATACAGTCAAGAGTTGTAATACATTTCTCATGATGATCATTAAATGGAGAGGAACTCTGCACAAACTAATATCTCAAAAGCTTTCCAAGTATCTAAGTAGAACGTGCTCCAATATTCCTATGAAATCATATCTACCTGAGAATATAAGAAAATTACTAAATAGGATGTTTAAATAAGGTTACAAAATCTTTTCTTCTATAAAGATAAATGTTCTAGCTTTTTTTTTTCTGCTAGTATTACCTTTACGATGATATTTATGTTTTTCTGCTTTATTTAAATTGCCTTGGACAGATGAAAATGTTTCTCTCTCTTCTGGGTCCTTTAGAGCCTAAGAAAATTTTAAAAGTGTCAAATGTGACAAATGATAAAAAAAAAAACTATTACAAAATATATGTTAAAATTAACCAAAGTTTTTAATATAAGTTTTAATTTTAAGATTAAGGGCCATTATCCAAAGTAGAAGGACAATAAAACAAATATTCATTCATCCACAAAATTTCTGGGGCAAATGAAGTATGTTTTATTACTTTTAATTTTACAGATGAAAATGGTATAAGAAATGCATTCTATAAAAAAGTATCCCACCTGACCAGGCCGTGGCACAGTGGATAGAGTGTCGGACTGGGATGCAGAGGACCCAGGTTCGAGACCCTGAGGTTGCCAGCTTAAGCGCGGGCTCATCTGGTTTGAGCAAAAGCTCACCAGCTTGGACCCGAGGTCACTGGCTCGAGCAAGGGGTTACTCGGTCTGCTGAAGGCCCGCAGTCAAGGCATATATGAGAAAGCAATCAATGAACAGCTAAGGTGTTGCAACACGCAACGAAAAACTAATGATTGATGCTTCTCATCTCTCCGTTCCTGTCTGTCCCTGTCTATCCCTCTCTCTGACTCTGAAAAATAAAAATTTTTAAAAAAATTTTAAAAGTATCCTAATTCCTCCTAAGCTGTGAGTCTGGAAATGGAAGCCTTGTTTTTGCTTCCTTCATCTCAATTTGCAAAGTGTTAGCATTAGGAGGTTAAAGACTAAAAATCTGAACCCAAAAGACTAAACTGAAAACAATCTAAAAGTCAAAAAAACCAAGAGATGCTTTCTCAAAAGAACCAGTCTCTTGACTGCTCCCTCAGAACTCCCTTTTTACAAACAGGTCACAAATTGGGGTGCATCACAGTATTTTGTTTTTAATAATTATCATTTGAATGCCTTTAGATGAAGTAAAGTTTTTCAACTGACAAAGTCTCCACCACCCACTGTCTTATATCTGACTGCTATGAAATCCTTTAAATAGTCAGATACTGAAACTGACACGATTAACAGATTGGGATTCAAAATAGGTCTAATTTTTTTAATAATCAAGTACTTTTAAAAATCTTAATGCTTTTAAAGAGTCCCAAAAATACACTCATCATTAGCATCATTTGAGTATGTCCTGATTCAGATCTTAAAGTTAATTATATAATTACAAAGGGCAAAATTGCGCTTCCCAAAAGGTTAGTATATATTAGTTATTAAACGTTAGGTTCCACAGAAATGTTTATAAGCATTTTTTTCTGAATAAGTCCATATAAGACCCCCTTTCTGACAGACAGTAAGCAAAAGTTGCAATTCATTGTTCTGTGAAGCAGGGTTCTGGTTGGCTTTGGCTCTGTCAACTTTCCTTTAGGAAGAGTAAGTCTCTCAATGAGCTTCCCCATAAACATTTTATAATTCAAACAATTTAGCTTCTTCCTAGAGGAGTTACACAAGGTTGTATCTCCAAGCTCCGAGCACACAGCTATGAAAGGGAACACTGATCTGCCTTGTGTACTCAGAGTGCAGACAGCCCAGTAAAACGGCACCTTCTTGCTTTTAGGTTCTTCATCCAGCATGGCCAACGTTCTGGCAAACTCTTCGTCTTCGTGCAGTTGTCTCTCCAGCTGTAAAATGTGTCAACACTGAGTTGTTGTATTTTCTTTTTGTAAATCAAAGTTCTTAAATGTTTGATTCATGATATATACAAGAAACAGGAAAACATTTTCCAGAAAGTAACTAGGACATTTTCCCACTTAATATTAACAGTTAGGTATCACAGGTTTGTTTCACTAAGCCATATTAGATTTCAGAGCAAATATATCTAGTTTTGTATGATAGATAAATTGAGCATTTTTAAGGCCCTATTTCTCACTTATAAAGTTTGAAATCTACAATTTTTTCTTTTTATTTTTTTTAGCAAGCGAGACAGAGAAACAGAGACAAGAGACAGATAGGACAGATAGGAATGGAAAGAGATGAGAAGCATCAATTCTTCGTTGTGGCAACTTAGTTGTTCATGATTGCTTTCTCATATGTGCCTTGACCAGGGGTCTACAGTTAAGCCAGTGACCCCTTACTCAAGCCAGCAACCATGGGGTCATGTCTATGATCCCACACTCAAGCCAGCGACCTCAGAGTCTCGAACCTGGGTCCTCTGCATCCCAGTCTAACACTCTATCCACTGTGCCACCACCTGGTCAGGCCAGTTTTTTTCTTAATGGTCCTAATGCAACACTTATACATCTCTTACTTCTACTTCTTTTAAATTCTAGGAAAAGTTCTAAAAAGGATCTTATCCAAATAGAAAAACAATAGTTTGAAACACATAGAAAAAAAAAGAATCTGAGAAATCAAAAAAATCATATTTTTTTCACACAATAGAAAGATATATACAAATATAACTATCATTTGTATCATCAAACTCCTATGTTCAATTACTGATTCAAACATAACTGTTCTGACTTTTGAAAATCTGTCATCTTATCAGAAGTTTTCTAATATGCTAATGATAGCACACAGACATTCTAGTTAACCGTGCTCTCCTAGAAAAGAATGGGCAGTGCCTGACCAAGCGGTGGTGCAGTGGATAGAGCGTAGGACTGGGATGTGGAGGACCCAGGTTCAAGACCCCAAGGTCACCAGCTTGAGCGCGGGCTCATCTGGTTTGAGCAAAAAGCTCACCAGCTTTGGACCCAAGGTCGCTGGCTTGAGCAAGGGGTTACTTGATCTGCTTAAGGCTCACAGTCAAGGCACATATGAGGAAGCAATCAATGAACAACTAAGGTGTCACAATGAAAAACTGATGATTGATGCTTCTCATCTCTCTCCATTCCTGTCTGTTTCTATCTATCCCTCTCTTTGACTCCCCCTCTGTCCCTGTAAAAAAAAAAAAAAAAAAAGAATGGGCAGCAGAATACTCTTCTCATTAAAAACTACATGGTTGTATGCCCTCTGCTAAAAAGGCCTAATGTATTATCAAACAAAGTGATCCCTGTATTACTCAAAAAAACAGAAGAACCTCAAAATCTACCCAATCGGCCCTGGCCGGTTGGCTCAGTGGTAGAGCGTCAGCCTGGCGTGCAGGAGTCCCGGGTTCAATTCCCGGCCAGGGCACACAGGAGAAGCACCCATCTGCTTCTCCACCCCTCCCCCTCTCCTTCCTCTCTGTCTCTCTCTTCCCCTCCCGCAGCGAGGCTCCATTGGAGCAAAGATGGCCCGGGCGCTGGGGATGGCTCCTTGGCCTCTGCCCCAGGCGTTGGAGTGGCTTTGGTCACAACAGAGTGACGCCCCGGAGGGGCAGAGCATCGCCCCCTGGTGGGCAGAGCGTCGCCCCTGGTGAGCATGCCGGGTGGATCCCGGTCAGGCACATGCGGGAGTCTGTCTGACTGTCTCTCCCTGTTTCCAGCTTCAGAAAAATACAAAAAAAAAAAAAAAAAAAAAAATCTACCCAATCGTAAAAAGGCTTGAAAATTGGCCTAAGTCTGAGAATACAGTAACCAAGCCTTTTATTGTTAACAAATCAACTAAACCAAGCTAGGCAGAACATAAGCCAGTGAGATGCATATCAATATATTCTGTTGTCTAATATTTCATTACCATAACTGACCTACACATACAACTGCTAAAAAGAATATGAAAATCCTCATCATTAAAAAGTCCTTTAAATTATGAACTTCTAGTGGCCCTGCAAGATTTCTGGTTGAACCCTATACCATTTTTCCAAAATTTCACACTATGTAGTATGCTTCTAGCACAAAGGGTCCTAGAGCAGTGGTTCTCAACCTTTCTAATGCCGTGACCCCGCAATACAGTTCCTCATGTTGCGGTGACCCCAAACCAAAAAATAATTTTGGTGGCTACTTCATAACTGTAATTTTGCTACAGTTATGATTCGAAATGTAAATACCTGATATGCATTATGTATGTTCCGATGGCTTTAGGCAACCCCGCTGGGGTCACGACCCACAGGTTGAGAACCGCTGTCCTAGAGGATTTAGATGACAGAAAAAATTTAAATACTTCCATCAAAAATTCTTTATTGGTGATTATGGCATCATGTGATCAAAGTTCTATATTTTAATAGCATGTTTAGCACAATAGATGGTGTTTAACATACTGTCTACATACTGACTTACTGATTTAAATACTGGACATATGCTTAACTAAAGGAATAAACAAAGAGTTGAAAGTAAGGAGAAAAGAAGATGAAAAAAGGAACTTAAAGGAATAATTAGGAAAGATATCATCAGTTACTAACACCCTAAAAATTCTTCATCAGACTAATAAATTACCCAAACAAGATTCTAACAGAATGTGATGATAGGAATGTGAAATTTAGGAACTGTGATACACAGTACCAAACCTGATTTGGAGAGAATCAGATAAGCCTCCAGTATTTGGGACAGGTAAAAATTCAGGTCCCAAAAAATTACTTCACAAGTTTACCCAGGCCATTTGTGTTTTCTTGAATTATGTGGATACCTGCTTTGTAATTTATGTAATTCAGTGTACTACAAGAAATAACAAAGTTTT
This sequence comes from Saccopteryx bilineata, assembly GCF_036850765.1. Classification (NCBI taxonomy): domain Eukaryota; kingdom Metazoa; phylum Chordata; class Mammalia; order Chiroptera; family Emballonuridae; genus Saccopteryx; species Saccopteryx bilineata. The sequence continues at coordinate 237,638,132 of NC_089494.1, read as the reverse complement.
TGAAAACACAAACTAAGGCCCTGGCCGGTTGGCTCAGCGGTAGAGGGTAGGCCTGGCGCGCGGAGGACCCGGGTTCGATTCCCGGCCGGGGCACATAGGAGAGGCGCCCATTTGCTTCTCCACCCCCCCCTCCTTCCTCTCTGTCTCTCTCTTCCCCTCCCGCAGCCAAGGCTCCATTGGAGCAAAGATGGCCCAGGCGCTGGGGATGGCTCCTTGGCCTCTGCCCCAGGCGCTAGAGTGGCTCTGGTCGCGGCACAGCGACGTCCCGGAGGGGCAGAGCATCGCCCCCTGGTGGGCAGAGCGTCGCCCCTGGTGGGCGTGCCGGGTGGATCCCGGTCGGGCGCATGCGGGAGTCTGTCTGACTGTCTCTCCCCGTTTCCAGCTTCAGAAAAATACAAAAAAAAAAAAAAAAAAAAAAAAAAGAAAACACAAACTAAGCTGTCATATCACTAAAATGCAAAATAAGATATATTCCAGAAGACTGGAATGCTGTTCTCCACAATAATATGTCAAGCACTAAAATGAACAATAATGGCAAAATAGTTGAATAAGTCAATTAAGAGCCCTGGTGCATGCAGTTCACAGGGCCTATATATAGAAAGACAGTTAAATAGCAATTATAACAAATATTACTAGGAACTATGATGGGGTATGACAGAGTATGTAGAAGGAGTTTCTAATATAGTTTAGGGAATATGAGAAAGTGATACTAAAACTAAGTTCCTCTCACTATGATCTCATTCAGTTACACAGGTTTTAAATACTATTTAAATGCTAGTGATTCCCAAATAATGCACCTTCAGCTGAGACCTCACCCCTGAGCTTCAGATTCCACTATCCAACCACCTATTCTGCAGCTCCATGTGGAAGCCTCTTAGGTATCTCAAATTTAACATGCCCAAAACAGAATTCTCCCCCCCTCCCCTGAAGTGAGAAGCAGAGGGCGGCAGATAGACTCCTATATGCGCCCGACTGGGATCCAACCGGCATGCCCACAAGGGGGCAATGATGTGCCCATCTGGGCCATTCATTGCTCCTCTGCAACCGGAGCCATTCTAGTGCCTGAGGCAGAGGCCATAGAGCCATCCTCAGTGCCCGGGCCAACTTTGCTCCAATGGAGCCTTGTCTGTAGGAGGAGAAGAGAGAGAGCAGAAGGAGAGGGAGAAGGGTAAAGAGGCAGATGGGTGGTTCTCCTTGTGTGCCCTGGCCAGAAATCAAACCTAGGACTTCCACATGCCAGGCCAACGCTCCACCGCTGAGCCAACTGGCCAGGGCCAAAACAGAATTCTTGATTTCTATGTACTAATGTACCAGTCTTAGTAAATGTTCAGTTGCTCAAGCCAAAAAATGTGGACTCTATTTTTAAATTCTCTTTTTCTATCATATCTTACATTCAATCTAGCAGCAACAAATTGAAGGTTGCACCTTCAAAGCACAGATTACAACCACTTCTCACTACCTTCCATTACCACCCTGGCTTAAGCCAACATCCTCTCTCACCTACCACCCTACTAACACAGCACCCAAACTCATCTTTTGCTCTTGCCCCACCCCGGTGTATTAGCCTCACAGCAGCCAGAATAATTTTCTTTTAAGATCTGTCAATTCAGCCCTGACTAGTTGGCTCAGCGGTAGAGCGTAAGCCCAGCATACAGAAGTCCCAGGTTCAATTCCTGACCAAGGCACACAGGAGAAGCAATCATCTGCTTCTCCACCCTCCCCCTCCCCTTTCTCTCTTTTCCCCTCTCTCTCTTTCTCTTTCTCTCTCTCTCTCCCCCCTTCCTGCAGCCAAGGCTCAAATGGTTCAAGCAAGCTGGTCCCAGGCACTGAGAATGGCTCCATGCCTTGCCTCAGGCGCTAAAATAGCTAGGTTGCCCCAGTAACAGAGCAGTGGCCCCAGAAGGGCAGAGTATCACCTGGTAGGGGGCTTGCTGGGTGGATCCCAGTCAGGGTACATGTGGGAGTCTGTCTGTCTGCCTTCCTTCCTCTTAAAAAACAAAAAAAGTCTGTCAATTCACATCACTTATCTATTCAACACTCCAACAGCTTCTCATCTCAAGAAACTAAAATCCAAAGCAGTTGCCATTCCACGTCCTTTTGGTAGGTACTATACACCTGTCATGACTCTGCTGCTGGCTATATCTCAAACTCATCAAACTCAAACTCTTCTACCTCAGGATTCTTGCACTTACTCTTCTCTCTGTTTAGAGAAAATCTTCCTCCAGGTAGCCAGTCGCATGGCTCACCATTATCACACTTCATTTTGAGCCCCAATATCACCTCCTCAGGAGAACCATCCTGACGCCTCTACTTAAAATAGAATATGCATGCTCTTTCCAGCCGGGGCCATCCATGAGCATCTCTCAGGACAACTGGCAGAAGCGTCTCAAGACTGGGGCAAGAGAAAGCCCTACCACAAGAAGTAAAAGTATGAGCTGGGACATCTGCAGCCAACACTAAGAACGGCCCTGGCCACACACACACACAGTCCGTGTGCAGGGAGGCAGCAAGAAGTAGTGGGCCGTGAGGATGGAAGTGGGCCGCTTCTCTGGGGCCTGAAGTATTACACACGCAGAGCAAGGATTACAGACATTGTTTGCAGTGCATCCAACAACAAACTGGTCCCCACCACGCCCCTAGTAAAGAACTGCATCGTGCTCATTGACAGCAGCACACCCTCCTGCAGAGGTACGAGTCCCACTAGGCGCTACCCTGGGGCCACAAGAAGGGGGCGAAGCTGACTTCTAACGTGGAAGTGATTTTCAAAAATGATCAGAGAAAATGCAGAAAAAATATGATAAAAGGAAAAGAATACCAAAACCAGCAGCCTTCTAGAGCAGTGATTTTCAACCTTTTCATCTCATGGCACACATAAACTAATTACTAAAATTCGGTGGCCAATCTGACAAGATTTTAAAAAACAGATATAACTTTAATTCATTCACAGTGAACGGCAACTATTGTGCTGGCTATGGTCATTTTTTGTTTGACAACCTAGGGGAAAAGAGGTGAGTGCCCCTGATAGGTAGTGCGTGTTTTACGTTTAAAAATTCTTGTGGCGCACCAGCTGAACATCGCTGTCCTGGAGGAGCAGTCCCAGCAGGGCCATCTTCTTGTGCACATCCTTCAAGACCAGGCTCATGTGGCCAAGCAGACGGCTATGTGCTAGGGGGCAAGGAGCTCGAGTTCTCTGGAAAATCAAGGCCCAGAGCAAATAAATCGTCTTCCCTCCTATCCTGGCCTATGTAATAAAGGTGTTTATTTAAAAAAATAAAATACTCTGCCTGACCAGATGGTGGCGCAGTGGATAGTGTCGAACTGGGATGTGGAAGACCCAGGTTCGAGACCCCGAGTCGCCAGCTTGAGTGCAGGCTCATCTGGTTTGAGCAAGGCTCACTAGCTTGAAGCTCAAGGTTACTGGCTCGAGCAAGGGATCACTCGGTCTGCTGTAGCCCCCCGGTCAAGGCACGTGTGAGAAATCAATCAGTGAACAACTAAGGTGCCACAAGGAAGAATTGATGTTTCTCATCTCTCTCCCTTCCTTGTCTGTCTGCCCCTCTCTCTAACTCTCCCTATCACTGCCACAAAAAACAAACAAACAAACAAAAAAAACAAAAAAAACCTCATAACCTACTGATCATCCCAAAACTATCCCTTCAGTTTCTTTATAGCACTTACAATCTGACGTAATTTTTTTTAACTGCAGTATCCCTATCACCTGGAAGTGTGCCATCCACTCAGTAAGCGCTCAACAAATACTTACTGAGTGACTATACAGGTTTCCACTCAAAAGAACACTCTGAATTGTAAACAGATTTAGGGATCAGCATATCCATACTAATTAAAGAAAAGAGATGTGACCAAATTAAATTATTTTAACTATACTCAAGGAGGCTTCCATTCAAAAAAGTTTAATAATAAATTCTAAATAAATAATCATCCCCTTCTCTTATTTATTTTATATAAATTTACTTTTATAAATTAGATTTTAACTTATTTTGCATATAACTCCTAAAAATGAGGCTGAATCCAAAATTAGCCTAAAACAATCTTGATTATTTGCCTGGGTAGACTAAATAACAAGTCAGAACCTCAAGTTATTGATATCTAAACAAAATAGTAATACCTCTGCATCTTCATCCAGCTGCAACTGGCTGGCAATGGCTTCATCATTTATTCTGGAATCATTTGCATTTTGTGAAGGCTATATTTCAAAAAAAATCAAGCAAGATCAGCATAAACCTTAAGTTAAAAATAAGGTCCTTTTTCTTGACTGTAACTAATTAAATACACCAGTGAGAGTTAAGTGCATTAGTAATAAGCCAGTCCCAATGCACACCAACCAGAAAGTCATGTCCATGACTACTCAGTGACCACATTCAATTTCCTAGTGAGCAAATATTTTGTAGAAAGATGGTTCTCTCTTATTCTATTGAAATATTCAAGAAAGTAACCCTGACAAACACACACGAAAAAAATAAAAATAAAAAACACTGTTAGACTAAAGCCTTGGTTTGAGAAATAGAACACTGGCAAACCAATATGTAAGAATGATTACACTGTCCTATGGAGGCACTAATGATATCAACACACACACACCATTTGGCAGGTTTGTGTGTGGCAGGGAACTACTCTCACTATAATTTATCTGTACTTCTGTTTGCTAAATTTCTAGAAAACCGTGAAGCCAACATCAGCCAAAGTAGAGAATTTCAAAGGTGTAGCAAAGTTACTAACTTATAACCTCATTTGGAAACAAATTTATTGTCCAATTTTGCCTGGTTGAGGTCAACAGTAAAATGAGTTTATATTCTGAGTACAATATTCAATTTAAATGCTAAGAATTAAAATTTTTTCTTACAATTATTATTTTCTTTTCCCCAAAGTTAGAAGGAGGGAGGCAGTCAGACTCGCGCACGCACCCAACCGGGATCAACCCGGCATGCCCGCCAGGGGGCGATGGAGCCTTGCTCCATTGTGGCCAGAATCATTCTAGCACCTGAGGCAGAGGCCATGGAGCGATCCTCAGTGTCCAGGCCAACTTTGCTCCAAAGGAGCCTTGGCTGCGGGAGGGGAAGAGAGAGACAGAGAGGAAGGAGAGGGGGAGGGGTGGAGAAGCAGATGGGCGCTTCTCCTGCGTGCCCTGACCGGGAATCAAACCAGAGACTTCCACATGCTGAGCCAACTGGCCAGGGCCTTTCTTACAATTTAAATAATCTTTTCCAGGTCCTGGCCAGTTGGCTCAGTGGATAGAGTTTGGGCCCAGCATATGGACATCCCGGGTTCAATTGCTTTTCAGAGAACACAGGAGAAGCAACCATCTGCTTCTCTTCCTCTCTCCCTCCCCCTTCTCTCCGTTTCCCTCCCACAGCTGGTTCAAGCTGTTCAAGCATCAGTCCCAGGTGCTGAGGATAGCTTGACTGGTTCAAACTCAGCCTTTGGCACTAAAAATAGCTCACTTTACTCAAGCATTGGCCCAAGATAAGTTGCTGGATGGACTGGTCAGGGTGCATGGGATCCCCATCAGGGCACATGCAGGAGTCTATCTTCCCTCCTCTCACTTAAAAAAAACTTTTCCGCCCTGGCCAGTTGGCTCACTGGTAGAGTGTCGGCCTGGCGTGCAGGAGTCCCAGGTTCAATTCCCGGCCAGGGCACACAGGAGAAGCATTCATCTGCTTCTCCACCCCTCCCCCTCTCCTTCCTCTGTCTCTCTCTTCCCCTCTTGCAGCCAAGGCTCCATTGGAGCAAAGTTGGCCCGGGCACTGAGGATGGCTCTGTGGCCTCTGCCTCAGGCGCTAGAATGGCTCTGGTTGCAACAGAGCGACACCCCAGATGGGCAGAGCATCGGCCCCTGGTGGGCGTGCTGGGTGGATCCCGGTCAGGCGCATGCGGGAGTCTGTCTGATTGCCTCCCCGTTTCCAACTTCAGAAAAATACAAAAAAAATAAAAATTAAAAATAAAAAGAAACTTTTCCCATTTTCAAATATAGAAAATTAAATAGTCTAACTTTCTCATCCTCTAAAATGATGGCAATAAATTTTATTGATGATCACAGGAAATTTTTCATCAATAAAATATACTGATCTATTATAACATCCAAATTTCTCCTCTTATTGTTAACAACAAATGAATATTCCTGAACATTCCTACTTGCATACAGAATGCTCACCTCTTTTCTTTTGCTTGCCACCATCTTCTTATCTGATCTTTGGACACTTCCACTTCCAAAATAATCAAGCACTGATGTGGGGGTAAGTTTTATTGGTGATAAAGGCTTATTCTTGATCTTAGTGTTTTCTTCATTCTTTTTCATGTTTGATGTTCCAAGATAACTATTTGTAGATCCTCCATTCTCTTTTGATTTAGAGGCTGCCTTCTTACATATAAAGTCATCTTCTTCATCTTAAATGGAATATAACCAAATATCGTTTGATAAAACATCAATTCCAATTATATCAAGCAACCACTTCAATCAGCTTTTTTTCTTTGGTTCAGCGATTCACAAGGAAAAAACACCTTTTGCTTTGGCCTAATAACAAATCCAATAAAAAGAAAAATCTAAAAGGTAACCGTGAAGACTAGGTCACTATGGGGGTAGGAGGGTCCACTTCATAATTTGTTGCACAATGCCACAGAGGAGTGGGTCTTACTTCCTCTTAAGCGCTCCCACACCCAACCACAGCATTTGCTAAGGGCCTTACGTACCAGCTTGCTACTCCTAGATGGCTGTCATCTCAGACATGGAAGTACCTAAAATATGTAAAAAAATCAAAAAGGATGTAGCCCTACTTTCTAATTTTTACATTTATACTAAAATGAAACTATAAACTTTATAAAGCAAAACTCTTACTAAAACTAAAAAGGAATCCACTGTTTAAAAAGCAAGTGTAATAGGTATCTCTTGAAGATGCCCATAGTTCCCTACAAGCCTACTTTTCCTAAAACTTACACCTCAGCCCACCCTCCAAAGGCTTCAATAACCATCCTTAACCTGCAACCAAAAGACTTTCATTAAAGCACTGTTTTACTTATCTTCAGCTATAGTCAGTCTACCTTCAAGCTTAATTAAAAACGCATTCATACCCATAAATACAAAGAGCAAGGTGATGGCTGCTATGGGGAGGGTGGTGGGGAGATGGGAACAAAATAAATTTGAAAAACTCAAAGATAAAAATCCAGAATTTCAGCTTAACCTGGAAAAGCAGGAGCTCAGGGGGAGAGCAAAGGATTTATTCACAAATCTTTCCAAGCACATCCGAGGCTTGATATACTCCCAGATTTCAGTTCAATCCTATGTTAACAAGAGTTGGCAGACCAGGTTCAGTCACTAATATATATGCTCTCCCTGCTTGACAACCAGTCCTTCTCCACCTATGCCAGAAGTGGAAAAGATGTCTGATTCAGATGGCTTTGCAAAGGCTAGGGGACTTATTTATCACATTCCACATCAGTACAACAGCCACACGAATCACCCATAATGGTCTTAGTACACACTGAGAATGTGATCTGAAACTCCTTTCTGTTTCTCAAAAGTAATAACATAATGAATTACTATGTTATAGAAACCCAAAGAGGTTTTATTATTTATGATCTATTTGAAACCCCTAGACTTGATTAAGCTATATTAAACTTTTTCTTTTTTAACCTAAAATCTAATATTTTACAATAAATTGACTATCTCGTAGAAACTCCCTGACCCCTCAGCTTTCTGAGACATAAATGGCCTGGTTTTCACTTCTCCCTCTCCACTTTTCATTGCTTACTTCTTTCATTATTTATCAGCATCTCTACTTATCTGTCACTAGAATCAGAGACTTCATGGTACCTTTTTATCTAATTACTATTAATAATTGTTATCATTAGGGAGCACTAAGCTACATGCTCCATTCTTTATAATGCATATGTTTAGTCAACTAGTTCTACCTCATATTCAATACATGGACACCATTTTCCACATTCCTTAAATAAGTTCATAACCTTTAGAATAGTAATTCTTGGAAATAATCAGAGGTGCTAACACATATTTATATACAAATATATCCATTGCATTATTAAGAACATGAAAAAATATAAGTGAAATCATCAAAACCAGGGAAATGCTACATAAATTGTGGTCTAGCCATAAAATGGATTCATGCAGTCATTAAAAATTAAGCTCAGGTCCTAGCTGGGTAGCTCAGCTGGTTAGAACATCGTCCTTATATGCCAAGATTGTTGGTTTGATCCCGGGTCAGGGCACATGTAAGTATCAACCAGTGATGGCATGAATAAGTGGAACAAATCAATGTTTCCCTTCTTCTCCTCCCCCTCATCTCTCTCTCCCTCTCTCTAAAATCAATTAAAAATTTTTTTTCAATTAAGCCCAAATTTGAAAACTAAAAAAAAACAAAAAAAAAAAAACACCTTATGAAACAGCAAAATTAAGCTGGCTGGCAAAATACCCAGAAATGTACCACTTTATTCTATTAGGTTAGTCTTAACACCATAGGTATAAATGCCACTCCTGAAAAGGAGCTTCTTTTCATGAGCCTTCTCGACTAGAGATCTCTTTACAGCAGTGGAGAGTAACAGAGCCAGTCTCTAAAATGTTGGCTTAGAATCCATTAATTTAAATTTAACAATGTCTTCACAAGCTATAGATCTAAATATTATACAATACCTAAACACAGACATAATTTTATAAATGTTTTCATAATTTCTGAGTGAAATATAATTAAACATGGATTTCCAAGGAAAAAACATGGAAGTGTTCTACATGAAACTTCAAGCATGTGTCTCATTGTACTAAGCAAAACTTGCACACATAGCCCCCTTCTCTCTGGTAACAAAATAAATAGCTCTCAGGCCTCTTGGGAAGTAGAAGCAATTCTACCGAAACAGTTACGAAAAGAGAAAAAGTACAAATGAGCTGGATTTGACATTTAGTGCCCCAAGCTTTGTGTGTTCCCACTACTCCTTTACAGTTATAGGACTAACACGAAAAAAGTAAATTCATAATCCTAAGAAATGGAGGTATTTCTTAAATACAGAAGACTTCACCAAGGTGAATACAGAAGTACAGTGCTCTATAAAATGACAGGCATACGTGAAAGCATTCTATCATGTTGGCTTGATAAAACTAGGAAACCAGAAAAGCAGCAGCCCTGCTGTTACTCTAAGTAAATGTCTTTGGAACTACACTGCTCACAAAAATTAGGGGTTTAGGGAACATGCAGATACTCCAGTACAGCTAGTGCTCGACTTACGACCACGACTGGTTCCAACAGACAGGGGTCGTGACACGATTTGGTCGTAAGTTGAGTAGACTATATGGACAGTACTGTGAAATGATATAAAAATCTTTAAGTCATAGTTTATCATAATTTTCTTTCATTATTGTTATATATCATAATTTCCTTTGTTCATTTTATGCCATTTGTATCATCTCTACATCATTTTGTTTCTTAGTTTTACATTCGTCAAGTTTAAGTAAAACACTGCATTACCAGTACAACTGGTTTAATATTTGCAAAGACAATTTCCTCTTGGTAGACATCTTGGGATAGGTTTGATGAAAAATATCCAAGACACAAAACACAAATTGCTGTACCGAGTCTGGGATAACAGTTGAAATGGTGCACGCGGAGATGGTAGTGCTGCCGGAAGCTGGTCCGCACTGTCGTACGCTCAGCTGGGCAACGCTTGCGTTGCCAGACACGGAGCAGTCATGGCTAGCAATTGTGGTCATAAAGTCGAATGGTTGTAAGTTGCATAGGTCGTAAGTCGATCAATATTTGTACTCTCAGCCTTCTGTGTAGTGCATTTTCACCAATGAAATAAATGTTGGTTTTTGCCTCTCATCTGCATAATCAAACAACTTTCTTTGACTTGTCCTTTGCTTTTCTGATGTTCTTGTTTAATAAAAGAAAATCAAATGCTTCCTTTTTTATCACTTCATATTCATTTTGAAATATCCCCTAATTTTTGTGAGCAGTATAGTTGTCTTACAACTACTTTAGCCCTTTCTACTGAAAAGGTTATACCAAAACATTATGGAGAAAGGGGCAAAAAAGGCCAAAGACTAGAACAATGCCATTAGCTGCTTGCAAAAGGCATCATTTAGCAAGTGTTTCTATGACCATCCTCATGTAAAATAAATATTTTACAATCCTACATAATGTGTAGAGATTAATGTTCCAAATAAAGGTATAGTTGTCTTTCTTTTTTAACATTTGTTCTTATTTTCTAATGAGCCTAAATTTGTTCTTGCTTTGTCAGAAGCCAAAGGCAAAATGTGCTCTCTCCTCTCTAGAAACTTGTAATAAAGCAATGAAAAATCAATCGAAGTCAAACTTCTGAGAGCTAGGTGAAAATCATGGGCAACTGAACACTCAGAATCTTCCTCTAGGCTATCTGTCTCCTTATAAAAATGCCATTTACTCTTATTTATGTACAACATAACCACAAATGTGGTAACAATCACCAAGTAAACTGGCATTACCCAACACACAGCAGTGGAACTGCAGGGAGAGAAGATTGCTTTGCCACTCTGAGTTAGATATGTGCATTTATTTTAAGGATAACAAATAAAAGAAAATAATGTGCAGGTCCATGTAAAAATCTATTTACAAGCCAAGAAAAAAACAAGCTAATTCTGATTCATAGTGCTGAGAGTTTGGGATTCTGATTTTCTTTCCTTCAGTCTGGAACACACAAAAACCAAATTAATGGAGACCGTGCTAGAGAAATTTGGTTACAAAGATTTAAAATGCATAATTTATTTAGTCAAAAACTAAAATGGGAATCTGAGTTTTTTGTTTGTTTTTTTACAAAGTTCCCTTTCAATACTCCCCGAGTTAAAAACCTAGACTGTCATTTTGTTTGTGGAAGCAGAGAAAGATTAATGCATGTGCCAAGTCTGCAATATCTGCTAGTTAAGTGGATGGAAGTAAAACTAAATGAACCATCTCTGCACCATCTTTGTGATCAATCAGATATCCTATATTACCATATGCAGAAGAGCTCCCCATAAAAATAACTATTTGGCTCAAAATGTCAATAGTGCAGAGGGTAGAAACCCTGCCACAGCCTATCAGAAGAGACTTTGGTGGATGTCCAAACATCCCTTGTTCTAGTATTCATCTCTCCTATTAGATGCCATAGCACCCACCAGTTGTAATAACCAAAAATGTCTCCAGATACTGCTAACAGTCCCCTCCCTGAGAGGCACTGATTGATAGCAAGACAGAGATATATAAAATAAGTAATAGTGGTTACCAAGACTTAAAGTAGTAACTGAACAAGTATAGCTTGGGTACTGATAACGGATCATGTCAATCTTGTCAACATTGTAAGAAGTTTCTTTATTTGCCCTTAACATTAAACAATTTTACTAAAGATACAGAAACACAAAGGCAGGTCCATCTAACCTATACTGGCGTCCCCAAATTGCGGCCCCGAGGCCATTTATCCGGCCCCCACCGCACTTCCCCACTGGTGGTCAGTGAGAGGAGCACTGTATGTTGTGGCCCTCCAACTGTCTGAGGGACAGTGAACTGGCCTCCTGTGTAAAAAGTTTGGGGACCCCTGCTATAGAATATGTGAAGTCAGATGATGTATAGTAAGTGGATGAGGAACATCCAAAGAACCACTAGGGTCTTCCACAGGAAAGCTTGATGCGATCTCAAACTGAAAATTGTTTTCTTGGCTCTAGTAATGTGTTACTTAGGTGCCATATTTTTAACTCCATAAGACGCACCCGACCATAAGACGCACCTAAGGTTTTAAGGAGGAAAATAAAAAAATATATATTCTGAACCAAATGGTGTGTTAAAATATTTAATGAAATATACCACAATAATATTTCAACAATGTAAACACAACAGCAGTATTAAGAACAATTAGCACTGTTATTAACAAATGAGAAGAGACTTTAATGTTCAAATACTCTTCTAGTTGTCCGGGAACCCGCAGCAGCTAAAAAAAAAAATAAACATTTGCTCCATAAGACACATGGGTATTTTCCCCTCCACTTTTGGGGGGGAAAAGTGCATCTTATGGAGCGAAAAATATGGTAATTTAAAATAATATTAATCTAAAGACTTTACTCATCCTCAAAAATGCTAAACTAATTTCTCCAGTAGAATTTTAGCCCCAAAATCAATGTAATTTCTGAACAAGTATAATTAAAGAAATATAATACACAGGGCTTAGTTTTCTCTCACTTTGAGGAAATTTTTCTCTCTCAATCACTCTAGGTTTCCCTGAAAGCACCTAAGAAAAGGTCTCTATCCTACACAGAATCTATTCCTATCTGTTTGGTATACAAACCATGTCTCTAAAAATTAGCAAAAAGAATGTTACACATATATACCCGGTAATATTTTCTGCTACTATATTCTCAAATCACAGATCACTGATATTACATGGTAACCTGGAGAAACCACATTTCCAATTTTTCCTCCCATGTAACATCCCTAAAACAATTATAACTTCAAGAGCACTAACTGTCTCTGGAATTATGTCTCAATTAAGACTACCAGTCAAACAATTCTCAACACAGGGAAAACCCCCACCATTCTCAACCACACACCAGCCCCTGATGAAACTAGATAGTAAAAGGTCATCTTTGCCAAACAAAACTCAAGGTCTCTCACTTCATTAAACAGCTCAAAGTAAATATATTTACCCAGTACAACAAGTATTTGGTTCTTACCAAACTACACAAGAACATTTCACTATAGTCGATGGTTAGTTATGAAGTTATTTATCAGGAGTTTTTTCTTTTTAAGGTGCTTTAAAAATCAATAAGTAGTACAAGATAAATTTAATCAAACAGAGTGATAAAAATATGTCATGGAGGTAAATAGTAAGCCTGAAGATCTGTATAATATAAACCAAAAAGTACTTTGCCTAAGTTATTTTCTAAATTAAGGTTATTTCCTAAATATTTTCTCATTGTTTATAAAACATTGTGCAACAAGAATAAAATGCAAGCCATATACGTAATTTTAATTTTTTTCTTTTTTTTTTTTTTTAAGCGAGAAAGACAAGAAGAGGGACAGACAGACAGGAAGGGAGAGAGATGAGAAGCATCATAGTTGTGGCACTTTAGTTGTTCCTTGATTACTTTCTCATACGTGCCTTGACGGGGGGGGGGGGGCTACAGCTGAGCCAGTGACCCCTTGCTCAAGCCAGGAACCTTGGGCTTCCAGCCAGCGACCCCACACTCAAGCTGGTGAGCCCGTGCTCAAGCCAGCAACCTCGGGATTTCGAACTTGGGTTCTCAGCACCCCAGGTCAATGCTCTATCCATTGCACAACCACCTGGTCAGGCTTAAATTTTCTTATAAATTTTCACATGAAAGTAAAAAAAAAAAAGGTGAAATTAATTTTAACAATATATTTTATTTAAACCAATATGTCCAAATTATTATCATTTTAACATGTAATCGAGACCCAAAAATTAATATTTACTTTTTCATATTATATCTTCGAAAGCTGTATTTTACATTAAAAATACTCTCAATTCAGTTTGGTCATAGTTTGAGTGCTCAAGAGCCACATGTACTAGCAGTCCCCATACTGGACAGTGTATGTAACATAAATGAGGTAAGTGAATCAAATACAATTTCTAAATTACTAAAGCACAGTTACATAATCAACCAAGAGCCCTAAGTACTTAAGCAAAAGCAAAATGTCTGCAGCACAGTCTTTAAAGGCAGGTGCAGGTATACAATCAAGTCAAAAGAATGACAATACTTATTGAGCATTTACTATGTGTCAGACCCTATTTTAAGTGCTTTTTAAGCATTATCATATCTGATCATCACAAAGGCCTCTCATGTAGGTACTAGTAATGTCACCATTTTACAAATGAGAAAACTAAGACACAGGGAAGGTAAGTGAAGATTTTACCCAAGCAGTCCGACTCAAGAGCTCGTGTTCTTTCCAACACTATGCATGCTGTACTGCAAGAGAAATGCCTAAAATAACAAAGGTGCATAGAAGATAAAATATGGAATACAGTAAAGCAAAAGTTCTTTCTTTTGGAATTAACAGGTTTTAAAGCTGAATCATGTCACCTAACCCTTCCACCAAGAGAGCCAATGCCCAAATTATATAATTTTAGGTTAGAGTTTTTATTTTTAAACTATTACCATAAAGTTTTCCTTTAACCTTCTACTGGTAATGTATTTATTGATGACCCAGTATTGAGAAATTGTAGTTTTAGCTTAACAAAAATAATAATAAAAGATTTATTTTAAGGTCAAAAACTTTCCAGTTTGTGTGCTAATTTCAAAAAAGTTGTTCTCTTTTATTGAAACTCATTATATCTCTGATTTTATCTAATTATACTGTGGACTTTAACAGTTTCATTCTTTTATGGAGGAAAAAAAGGGCTTATCTTCCTCTCATTATTACATCAAAAAATAAAAAAATATGAGAAGATAAAACAGGCAAGAAAAGAGCTAGCTTCTTTCCTAGCTGTCGATTCTAAGAAACAGCAGACTTAACTATGTAATACTAACCATCATATTAGGTGGGCACAAGGAACCCCAAGATTTCTGGCTAGAGCAAGAGACCATGTTCACTTTCACATGTACTTCAGCAGAATGACATAGACACTGCCTAATGTTTAAAAAAATTTCAGATAAAATGCTGGACATCTCTTCAGAAAATAATATTCAAAAATACCTGGTCTGAAACAAATAATACCGTGTTATAGAAAATCTGTGATCAGAGCTTAACTTGTCTGACTCTTGTGTGTACCCAAAATCACATGATAACAATAGCCTTGATCCACCTTTGATCCACGGTTGAAGGCCATGGATCCACCTTTGATCCACTAACCGTAGTGATCACACCATCTTCAGTTCAATAACAAACCTATCAACATAGCGTTTTTAGTATCCCTCCCACATAGTCAAAACTTCATCACGGTAGCCAGAGGACAGGCCTCTTAATGCAAGAGTTCATTTGCACAATGTGCCTAGAACAGTTGTTCAGCAAAAAATAACTCAGTTTACCAAAAATTTTACAAGTAATATATTCCCATCATTTACATTTTATCTTTACCATGAACAACTTTATCATATAAATTGTCTCGGAGAACTTACAAACTCATCTGTGGGCTTTTGCTTTTCTTTCCCTTTTTTTTTTCCTTTTTCCTTCTGACTGTCTATTATTATACACTAGGTCTGGCCCTTTTGTCTATATCAACCTATTAAGTCTTCCCAACGGGTCTATGTAATCAGTGTTTCTGCTTTACAGAAAGAGACGGGCTCACTGAGCTTTAGCTCAAAGTCACACATCTATTAAAAGGGAACCAAGGCCCTGGCCGGTTGGCTCAGCAGTAGAGCGTTGGCCTGGCATGCGGGGGACCCGGGTTCGATTCCCGGCCAGGGCACATAAGAGAAGCGCCCATTTGCTTCTCCACCCCACCCCCCTCCTTTCTCTCTGTCTCTCTCTTCCCCTCCCGCAGCCAAGGCTCCATTGGAGCAAAGATGGCCCGGGCGCTGGGGATGGCTCCTTGGCCTCTGCCCCAAGCGCTAGAGTGGCTCTGGTCTTGGCAGAGCGACGCCCCGGAGGGGCAGAGCATCGCCCCCTGGTGGGAAGAGCCTCGCCCCTGGTGGGCGTGCCAGGTGGATCCCGGTCGGCCGCATGCGGGAGTCTGTCTGACTGTCTCTCCCTGTTTCCAGCTTCAGAAAAAAAATATACAAAAAAAAAAAAAGAAAAAAAGGGGAACCAAGAATGTACTCTCCAGGTAGGACTTCTGACCTTCCAGTCACAGGTTCCTTCTACAACACAAACGGTTTCTTTCCTGTCTCACTCTCTACTTACCAACCAACTTACCTACCATATAATAATGGCTCAAACATGTAAGAAAAGTTTTCTTGTTACTCATCTCAAAAAACCTTGACTTTTACCTGTAAATTCCAAAAACATTAAAACTTTAGGTGAATTGTATAGTACGTGAAATATATCTCAATAAAGCTATTTAAAAAGGGGAGGCCTGACCAGGCAGTGGCACAGTGGAAAAAGCATCGAATTGGGGTGCAGAAGACCCAAGTTCGAAACCCCAAGGTCGCCGGCTTGAGCGTGGGCTCACAAGCTTGAGCACGGGGTCATTGGCTTGAGCATGGGATCATAGACATGACACCATGGTCACTGGCTTGAGCCCAAAGGTTGCTAGCTTTAGCAAGGGGTCCCTCACTCTGCTGTAACCCCCCCCCAATCAAGGTACATATGAGAAAGCAATCAATTAGCAACTAAGGAGCCACAACAAAGAACTAATGCTCCTCATCTCTCTCCCTTCTTGTCTGTCTGTCCCTATCTGTCCCTCTCTCTGTCACAAAAAAAAGAACCTTAAGCATGCTTATAACAACTCTTCAGTTACCCTAAATAATAGGAACCACATATAGCATAGCTGAATAAAGCTCATAGGTAATGCAAAAACCTAATCTGTAACTCATCTGTCAAAATGTTTATAGATAAGTCCCTTACTATTGCTAACTTTTAAGACTCTCATTACTTTATTTTAGATCACTAAAAGTGCCTCGACCTCCCTAATTGTAATCCCACCCTGAATACAGGCAGTCCTCAGGTTACAAAAAAGTAGGTTCTGTAAGTTTGTTCTTCAGTTAAATTTGTATGTAAGTTGGAGCAGGTACATTTACCTATTAAATACAACTTTAATAAGATAGATGTTTGTCTTAACATAGTATTCATTTTTATCTTTCTGTGCACATAAATACTTTAACATTTTCAGATCTACAGAAACTATATATCTCATTCATAACCCAGGGACTGCCTGTACTACTAATCCAGCAATCATTCTTTAAAAAAAAATACTTTTTATTGAAGTATAATTGAGATACTAGAGCCTATTAGCTTCAGGTGTACATCATAGTGATTCAATATTTATATACATTACAAAATGATCAATGTTGTGTATTGATATACACAACAAAATGTATATCATCAAAGCTTGTTACCATCTGTAGCCATACAAAATTATTACAATATTATTAACTATATATTATATCCTCATGACTAATTTATGACTGGAAGTCTATCTCTTAATCCCCTTCACCTACTGCACCCACTGCTCAACCCTTCTCCTAGATATTACCATAAATACTATTTTCACCATTCACAATTCTGTTCAAAAACTTTAATAGTTCCCTTTTTTCCTACTACATTAAGTCTAAATTCACCGGCTTAACTTTGAAGGTCTTCCCCAAACCAGTTTCATCTACCTCCCACCACTCCTCATCAGACTGGTAAGCAATCTGTTTGGTGTTCTAGCAACATATCAAGCCTTGTGCTAGATGCTGTGCTTTAAATAATCCCATCACCTAATCTGACACGTTCTTCCCCACAGTCACCTGCTCGTCCTTCAAGCGCCAGATCAAAGTATGCCCTCTCCATCAAGCCCTCTCCTAACTACTGCATACTGCAGCCCCAGGCACAATCCTTGGAATCTTTAGTCATCTTTTATATCTCTAGCACCTAGTATCAGAGACATAAAAGACAATCAATAAATGATTGCTGAATGTAAACTGTAACATGCTATGCCAAAGTAGCATGCTTTTAACTTACCCTCTCTTCAGATCAAGTATATTCACTTCACTAGCAATGTAAGTAGAGTGCAAAAATAATGATTTCAAAGGTTTTACTCAATATGAACAAATCAATAAGGTATCAGATGCTTGTCTGGCTCCTTCAAGCATTTCTATATAGGAACCAATTCAATAAGCTCTGTGAGTCTAAGGATGAACAGCACTGACCTTTTATTGCTGTTACAGTATCCTCTGGGATGCTACTATCAAAATGATTGTACAACAAACACATTTTTTTCCTAAGATGACAATATAATTCAGGGCTCCTCCCCATAAACAAATACTATCTATGAAATAATCATTTATACTTGGAAATGTTAAGATTAGTGCATGATTATTTATAAATGTCTTTTGATTTTCAACCACTCAAAACAGACAAAACAGAAATTTAAGTACAAAAACAATCATTTTTTGGGTTTTTTTATTTTATTAAATTTATTGGGTGATGCTGGTTAATAAAATTACATAGGTGTCAAATGTACAATTCTATAATATGTCATCTGTATATTGCATTATATGTTCACCAGCCAAAGTTAAATCTCCTTCCGTCACCAAATATACGTATTTGACTCCTTTACCCTCTTCTGCTTCCCCCCACCCCCTTCCCTCTGATAACCACCATGCTGGTATCTACATCTATGAGAAAAACAACCATTTTTTAAGTCAGTGCTAAAATCTTTAGTGCACCAGAGACTATGAAGAATCCAGGTCACACTTGTGCTAGATTATTAATCACAAATATAAAAACCATTATATACCTACATTTTTAGGACTTTAGCATCTACATAAAAACTTAACATAAAAAAGTTCTAAAACAATCCAATATTTTAATATATGACTCAATATAGAGCTTCAACTTGTATGATTAAATACAGAGCAGTTAAAAAATTCCATTTCCAAAAAAAAAAAAAATCCATTTCCCATAGAAATTGCCAAAGATAATCACTGCCTTCCCTGATAAATACAATTCAATAAAGCAAAAAAAAAAAAAAAATCAAAGTGAAGGAGGTACATAAGACACCAGAGAGAAACCCAAGAACATAGCATACACTACTTCCCTCTAAAACATTAAACATACTCACTATCCTTACCTGTTTCTGAAATGTAGGTAACAGGATCCTGCTGCAGAATTTTACCAGGTTTAGGAGACAAAGGCAATTTCTCTGGTTGCTTTTTGGCATTTTTTACCTGCACTGTCTCCTCTGATTCTGAATCTGTACATGAGAGGAAAATAAAATTTTGAAAGAAATATAATACAGTGTGTTTTTAAAGTAATTCTTCTATAGAGACATTCACCCGAAACCTATATAGTGTTTTTTTTTGTTTTTTGTTTTTTGTTTTGTGACAGAGACAGAGAGAGGAACAGATAGGGACAGACAGACAAGAAAAGAGAAGAGAAGCATCAATTATTCACTGCAGCACCTTAGCTGTTCATTGATTGCTTTCTCTTATGTGCCTTGACCGGGGGCTACAGCAGGCCAAGTGACCCCTTGCTCAAACCAGCAAACTTGGGTTCAAGCAAACGACCTGTGAGCTCAAGTCAGTGACCATGGGGTCATGTCTATGATCCCATGTTCAAGCCAGTGGCCCCACTCAAGCTGGTGAGCCTGTGCTCAAGTCGGATGAGCCCACGCTCAAGCCAGTGACCTCAGAGTTTCGAACCTGGGTCCTCTGTGTCTCAGTCCAACGCTCTATCCACTGTGCCACTGCCAGATCAGTCCCAAACCTATGTATTCTTATTGATCAGCATCACCTCCACTAAATTTAATTTCTAAATAAACAAAAAATAAAAAATTTCTTCTACAATCTCTCTTTTTTTTTTTCAGGTGAGAGGAAGAGAGATAGTGAGGCAGACTCCTGCATATGCCCCAAGCAGGATCCACCTGGCAACCCCTTCTGGGGCCAATGCTCAAATCCAAGCTATTTTTAGCACCTCCGGCCAACATGCTCCAATTACCAAACTATCCTCAGCACGAGGGACCATGCTCAAACAAATGAAGCCATTGGTTGCAGGAGGGGAAGAAGGAGAGAAAGGGGTAGAGAACCAGATGGCCAATTCTCCTGTGTGCCCTGACCAGGGATCAAACCCAAGAAATCCATACGCTGGGCAATGTTCTATTGAGCCACTAGCCAGAGCCTCAATCTCTCTCTAACTCTCTTCTCTTGCTTCCCTCTCCTTGTGACTAAACTGGGCCCACCCAGATAATCCAAGACATTCTATTTTAAGGTCATCTGATTACCAACTTTAATGCCACCAACAACTTTAATTTCCCTTCGTCATGCAAACTAACATATTCACAGGTTCCAAGAATTAGGGAAGACATCTTTGGAGGCCATTAATCTGTCTACCACTACCTAACTGTTTAGAGCATATAAATATAAATCAGGACAAAGTATAAGTACCTAGTATAGTGCCTGACACAAAATAGGTGTTTCACAAACGAGTATCCTTCCTCTTCAAAATTTATTTAGAGCCCTGGCCAGTTGGCTCAGTGGTAGAGCATTGGCCTGGTATGCAGGAGTCCCAGGTTCGATTCCCAGCCAAGGCACACAGGAGAAGTGCCCATCTGCTTTTCCACCCCTCCCCTTCTCCTTCCTCTCTGTCTCTCTCTTCCCCTCCCGCAGCCAAGGCTCCAATGGAGCAAAGTTGGCCTGGGTGCTGAGGATGGCTCTGTGGCCTCTGCCTCAGGCACTAGAATGGCCCTGGTTGCAACAGAGCGACGCCCCAGATGGGCAGAGCACCACTCCCTGGTGGGCATGCTGGGTGGATCCTGGTGGGGCACATGCGGAAGTCTGTCTGACTGCCTCCCCGTTTCCAACTTCAGGGAAAAAAAAAACAAAATTTATTTAGAAATCCTGTCTCATACTACTCTAAATTGTATCAAACAATTAAACGTCCAGTTTCGAAAAAGATGGCAACTCACAGGAAATGGGGATATGTACCTCTTTCAAATTCCTTACACTGAGATTCATAATATATTAACACTCAGGTACTTTTAGAATTGAGTCAGAATTCTTTGCTATCACTGTCAAATTCCTTACAATCTATAAATGCTTCCTTAGATTATATTTTTAATTTAGAGAATTCACAGATGAATCTACTCTGCAAAAGCAAAACCTAAAACTTTCTGAGTTCTACCATTATTTAAAGATATAAAAGGCATGCATTAAAATTCATGTTCCCCATCTTAAAATTATATTCAAAGAAGAGCTTTTCAACTATCCTATTTTAAATACAACAAAAGGACAAGCTCAAAAGCATAAAAATTAAATTTGAGATTTCTGTTTCTAAAGCAGTATTTTTTTTAATTTTTCCATTGGTTTGAAAGAGAGAGAGAGAGAGAAGCATCAAGTCATTGTTCCACCTAGTTGTTCCATTTAGTTGTCTATTCATTGACTGCTTCTTGTATGCACCCTGACTGGGGTTGAACCTGTGATCTTGGTGCACCGGGACATTTTATCCACTAAGATACCTGGCCAGGGCGGAACTATTTTTCAAGTTCCATTCCAAAAAATCTTAGCTGGATGAGAAGGTAATATTTTTTTTTAAAGATAGTCAAAGTGAGTTTGAGACATGTTATACAGTATACTATATCCCTAAGAAAATCTCTAATACATTAAAATATAGGCTCTGATAAACTCTGCAGTATAATAAAAAAAAAAATCTTTTTGTTTGAAAGAAACAGAGAATCAGAGAGAGGAAAAGCATCAACTCTTCGTTGTGGCACCTTAGTTGTTCATTAATTGCTTTCTCATATGTGCCTTGACCAGAAGGCTACAGAAGAGCAAGTGACCCCTTGCTCAAGTCAGCAACCATGGGGTCATGTCTATGATCCCATGCTCAAGCCAGCAACCCTATGCTCAAGCTGGTGAGCCTGCACTCAAGCCAGTGACCTCGAGGTTTTGAACGTGGGTCCTCCACATCCAAGTCCAACGTTCTATCCCTGTGTCACTGCCTGGTCAGGCTAATAAAATTGTTTTCAACTTTCTTTGAGCAAAGACCCTTCCCACAGCACCTATTACCATCATAGATAGTTGTGTGTTACAGAATATCAGTTTCAAAAACTCTTTTCTAAGGGATAGAAAATAATCTTAAAACTTTAAAGCTCCTCAAAAGAAATATTACCTGAATCATAGATGATCCTCTTTTTCTTGTTTGGTTGCTTCTGTTTAGAGTCATCTTCTTTACAAGAACTATTTACCTATAAACATCACATTATCATTAGAACACAGAGAAGCCTATATAACTTAGTTTCTTCCCCATTAGACTTAGGCTCGGTGATTTTCAACTAGAAGAAATTTTGCTCCTAGGAGAGACATTTTTGCTTGTCATAAATTGGCAGTGGGGGAAGTAGGTTAAGTGGCATCTAATGGGTAGACTAAGAACCCTACAATGCACAAGACAGTCACCAAAAGAACTACCCAGCCCAAAATGTTAACATGCCCTGATTGGGCTAAAGAATAGGCCAGATAATAACTGCATCAAATGGGAAACAAAGAATTATAGAAAAAGCTGTATTATTACTTATGTATTAACAAAGAATAAAAGGATGTCAGATATTAGAAGTACTTCCAGAAAATGACAGACACAGAAATAAAAGCTAAGGAATTATGAGCCTTACACAACCTATGCTTATTGAAAACCTAAATAAAACCAGGGCAAAAGATATTGTTTCTATTTTTACTTATACATCATATTTGTAACATTCAAATTTTCTCAAAAAGCATCAATAAAGCAGACAAGAAAAAACTGACTATAATCAATTATAAGGTAGGAATATGTTTCTAACCATTATAATAAAACATCAAAAATATAAAAATAACCAACTAACTTGCAAGGATATGAGCTGAATGAACCATTATAATTCAAATGAACCAACTGGACTAGAGGACAGAATTAGAAGCAATTATTCTAACTCAACAGTAAGAGAAGAGGGTATCTGAGAAGGGAGAAAGTCACAGAAGGGGAATCCCAAATCCTGTTGATAAACTTAGCCCAATCTGGGGCTATCTCCTGAAATACATATGCATGGAACAACGCCAAGTGCTCAGCTAAGGTTAAAAGAATTGAACGACGATTTCACCTGATGCCCATCACAGGGAATACAAGAGTTTAGTTTGAGTTTAGCCAAGTTAACTGCCCACTAAATCAAAAGAATTAACAGAATCCAAAGTATCTACACTATATCATCACACAAGGAAATGTAACCTATGATGGTTAATTTTATGTCAACTTCGCTGGGCCACAAGGTAACCAGACAGTCTGAGTGTTTTTATGAGGGTGTCTGGGGATAAGTTTAACATTAAATTTGATAGAATGAGTAAGGTAGATTGCTCTTCCTAATGTGGGTGGGCCTAGCCCAGGGGTCGGGAACTTTTTTGGCTGAGAGAGCCATGAACGCCATATATTTTAAAATGTAATTCCGTGAGAGCCATACAACGACCCAAGTACGTTATGCATTATCCAATAAAAATTTGTTGTCCTGGAGGACAGCTGTGATTGGCTCCAGCCACCCGCAACCATGAACATGAGCAGTAGGAAATGAATGGATTGTAATACATGAGAATGTTTTATATTTTTAATGTTATTATTATTTTTATTAAAGATTTGTCTGCGAGCCAGATGCAGCCATCAAAAGAGCCATATCTGGCTCACTAGCCCTAGGTTCCCGACCCTGGCCTTGCACAATAAGCTGAAGGTCTCAGGAAGACAAAAAGCTGACCCTTTACCAAATAACTTGAAGCTGAACATCAGTTTTCTACCCTCAGACCTAAGCTGAAACCGAGGCTCTTCCTAGGGCTCAAGCCTGCCAGCCTCCAGACTGGAATGACACCAGTGACAATCCTAGTTCACAGGCCTTTGGACCCACAGACTTGATAGCATCAGCTATCTTGGGACCTGTCAGCCTCCATAATCACGAGTCGATTCTTTATATTAAATCTCTTTATACACATACATTATTGACATGTACATACACACACACACACACAAACACGTGCACGCGCACTACTGCTTCTGTTTCTCTGAAGAACTCTGAAGTAGAGTACTGCTGTAACAAATACCTAAAATACGAAAGTGGCTTTAGAACTGGGTAATGGTAGAGGCTAGAGGAGTTCTGAGGTGCATGCTGGAAAAAGCCTAAACTGCTGGATGGGACTGTTGGTACAAATATGGATATTAAAACTGACTCTGGCAATGTCTCAGGGATAAAAGATGAGAGTTATAGAGAAGCTATTGTCTTAGAGAATCTATGTACCATCATAAATATAATGTTGGTAGAAATCTAACATTAAAGGCCATTCTAGTAAGGTCTTACATAAAAATGAAACTGTAGGAAGGGCAATTCTTGTTATTAAATGAAGACAGGCAAAAAAATCAAGTTTTCCTCCAAAGCCTTTTCCCTCACCAGAAGAAATCTACCACCACTCACTTGGGGGGGGGGGGGGATAGGCACTCATGTCTCAGTTAGCAAACTTTGGTCTTAAAACAAAGTTTTAACAAATGAAAAGTGTTCCATCTGTACTCAAGAAAGCACCAATCTATGAATTCAGTAAGCCAGATTAATTAAAAATAAGTAATACCTTATTACTTTTTTTCTTTCACTGCTAAGTGAGCTGAAATCTATATTTACTCAAGTCTCCCTCAAGTCTAGGAACTGAGTTGATTTAACCTTTCATACAATTCTAAATCGTATTTTAAAAACTGACCTTGATTTCCTTTATTCCTTTCTTCACTTTTAAAGTTTCTTCAGCAGACTTTGTTTTCTCATTCTTCTTTACTGTTTCACTTGCAGATTTCTTTCCACCTGGAATTTCCACTAGGAATTTCCGAATATCCTAAAAGCAAAAAAGAAGATTCATAAACAAACACTAAGTACAAAAAATTCTACTTTCAACTATAAAAAGGGACATCTCTACACACACTGGTCAACCTGAGTAATTTCACCAGTGACGTAGTTCCATGTGTGTAGCAGCACTCTTTTTATACGCAAAAGTTAATTGATAAAATTACCTGAGTTAAAAAATGATGTGCCTAATGAAAAGCAATATTAATGCTAAGAATCTGGTCAAAAATAAGCAACTGAAATTTCTATTAACAATATCACAATTACTAAACTAGCAAGTAACCAGTATTTACTGATCGTGCATGCACATACTCAGCCCATTATCCCAGGAACAGTAGCAGAGAAGACAAGAGTTGAAAAATATAATCCTTGCCCATGGGATTTACATACACCAGTTTGAGAGAAGAATAATTCCTACAACCCTGATCACCTCAGACTTTAACACTGAGAATCTTGATTTTATTTTCCTTTATAGGAGCTTTCCAAATTCTTTTTTTTTAAAGATTTTATTTATTGCTTGAGCGATGGTGGTGCAATGAGTAGAGCATTGACCTGAGATGCTGAGATCCCAGGTTTGAAACCCTGAGGTCACCAGCTTAATTGCAAGCTCATTAGCTTCAGCATAAGGTCAATCATGGACATGATACCATGGTTACTGGCCTGAAGCCCAAGGTCGCTGGCTTGAGCCCAAGGTCACTGGCTTAACCTGATCCCCCCCTTGGTCAAGGAATATATGAGAAGCAATCAATGAACCACCAAAGTGCTGCAACTATGAGTTGATGCCTCTCATCTCCCTTCCTCTCACTCTTAAAAAAAAGATTTTATGTATTGATGTTAGAGACAGGATAGAGAGAGAAGGGGGAATAGCAGGAAGCAGAAGCTCATAGTAGTTGCTTCTCTATCTATGTGCCTTGACTGGGCACGCCTGGGGTTTCAAACCAGCGACCTTAGCACTCCAGGTTGACGCTTTTATCCACTGCGCCACCACTGGTCAGGTGCTTTCCAAATTTTGAAGGAAAAATGTTGATGTTTATTACAATATTCTCCTTAATTTCTCTACCACCAATGTTAAACTGTAGAATTCAAATTAATCATACTAAAACATTTACAATGTAATTTACAACTGAGATCCTGGCCAGAGTGAGGGCTTCGTATGTGGCAGTCCCAGGTTCAATTATCAAGCAGGGTACACAAGAGAAGCGACCCTCTGCTTCTCCACCCCCCCTTTCTCTCTCACTCTCCCCCTTTCCCACCCCCACAGCCATGGCTCAAATGGTTAGAGCAATTTGGCCCTGGGCGCTGAGGATGGTTTCACGGCCTTGCCTCGGGCACTGAAATAGCTCAGTTCAGAGCAACAGAACAGAGGCCCAAAATGGACAGAGTATTGCCCCCTAGTGGGCATGCTGGGTGGCTGGCTCCCTGTTGAGGCCTATGCCAGAGTCTGTCTCTCTGCCTCCTTGCCTCTCTCACTTAATTAAAAATAAATACATAAATAAAAATTCACAATTGAAATCACTTATTTTTCTTATTTGAATTCCACACATATTCTTCCCCACCCTTTTAGATTTTAGCTTTGAAGAAAATGTACTGCAGAGAAAAGAGAACAGAACCTTTGAATCAGAAAGCTTCGCTTCAAATCTCTGCTTTACTGCCTTCTATCTGTAGAAACTTAGACAAGTTACTTTATGAATGTTTTCTCATCAGTAAAAGGGAACTAATAATACCTACTTATGAGAATTAATTATGCATCTATCACAATTATGGCTCAGTAAAAATCTTCCCTTCCCCCTTTATGAACTATTATCCCTTCACATCACTGAAACATCTCCAGTTACAATTGTCTCTGCTCACAGTCAAGGGTATAAGGAGCATAAAATAATGAGAACTTAGGATCTGAATTCCAAAGAACTGCATTCAAGAACCAGCTGTTGCTTTTCCCTCTTATTCTTGATGATTATAACTCTGAGTTTTCAGTCTCTTTTACCTGTTCCAACCTATCTCTCTTTATAGTAATGAGAAAAATACCTGTGAAAGTATTTTGTGAAGTAAAAAAAGTTAATTATTTCCTACTTCTGGAAAAAAAAGTCATACTCTTAAAATGTCAAAAACCCCAAAGGGGTGTTTTACACATATACACACATATGTACACACACAGACAGACACACAGCTTTGTGGCTAAGCCAACAAACAAAGGATATAAATGAGGTACAGACATGTTAAATTCTGCAAAAAAAGATCGAAGACTTCCCTGGTTTTATACCCTCTTAGGTAAACTTCCCAATACAGAAAAGTCACAAATCCATCCTAATAAAATCTAAGTCTAAAAACCACTATTTATGGAATGGATAACTCAGCTATGAAACTGGGACATTTGTGTCAGGTGCTAAAGAGATGGATGATAAAGAAAGCCACAGTCTTCCATATAATTTGCAAAGAATTGAGTTTGAGGCTGAAAACTACTTGATTGCTTCCAGAGGAAATAATTTCACATTAGAGTTTCACTTCTGAAATGACCACATTTCATTTCAAACAGTGGTAACTGTTTAAAACACAGTCAGGCACGCACGAGCACACACGTGCGCTCACACACACAAAGCGCACATGCACAGAGTGCAGAGGTCAAGAATGTGGGAAAGCAGATGCTGACGATTAATAATAGGTTAAGGACAGTGGTGTTTTTCAATCTGTTTTAGAACCACAAACGCTTAAACCACAAAGAGAAAATGAAACATAGGAAATGAAATTGCTGGTTAAGGCTGAGTAACTGCTGAGCTCCCTGACTGTTGTCTGCACCACACTGCTACTCCTCTACATTGTTACGAGCTTTCCTTCTTAAGTAATTCTATTCACATACTTTTCTTTCCCTTTCCTTTCAGTCTACCCTCCTTGTCCCACACTCCCCATGCCTTATACTTGACGGCAGCCGAAGAGATAAAGAAATTGCAGCATCCTGTTCTAACTCAATATACACTAAAAATCTAAGCTTTTGGAAAAGAATTTTCATCAGAATAAAAGCCCTTTTACTCAGATCATTTTTCTAATGTGAGCAGCCATCTTGTGTATAAACATCTAAAAGACCAAGGTCACCAATTTGGCCTTACTTTATAGAAAGTAACTTCACCTTAGTCTCCAATTAACATTCTCTGTCTAGTATCCCACGACTTCAAAAATTTCAGAAACTGTAGAAGAACAAGTTTAGTGGTTAAACATATTCCCAAATAATGGCTCTAAACACCAGCCTTACCTGCACAGAGTAATATACTTGCTGAGTATATGAGCAGAAAAAGTGATAAATTTTTATATTTACTTTTATAATCTTGGCAAAGATAAAACCTTCTAAGCAAAATATAAAGGCTAGAGACCATCCATAAAGACAGATTTAACTACATAAAAATAAAAGATGCCACAAAGTTAAAATACAAGCAACTAATTTGAAAATATCTACAAACATGTTATATATAAAAGGATTCCTACAAATCAATAAAAGATAATCCAGTAGAAAAACAAATAAAAGCTACTAATAGGCAAATTATAAAAGACATGCAAATATCCAACAAACAAGAAATGCTCAACTTCACAAATAATAAACAGATAAATTAAAACTTGGTTTTCTCTAAATTTTAAAAGATTGATAATGCCTAAACTTGTCAAGAATGTGGGAAAACAGACGCTCACATACTACAATGCTGACAAAAGTAAAAACTGGTAACAACCTTTTCAGAGGACAATAAAGAAATATAGTATCAAAATGTTAAATATATACATACATACATATATATATCTTTTGTCTCAAAAATTCCATTTCTAAAATAAATGGTAAAAAAAGATACTTTTATTTAGTGAAACCAAAAGAGAATAGTAATTAACTTTTATTTCTTTCTTCTTAACTGAACAAACAGGTCAGCTCAAAGAATGCAAAAAATGTAGGCAACAATCACATAAAAGTAAAAACAAATTTTAACAGACAGATTTTATTCATTATTTTTTTCATTATTTTATTCACAGCTATTGGACATAGATTTATCTCTTCTGATAACCATAAGTAGTAAACAAGGTAAATAGAATGATACATCTCCATTTTATAAATGAAAGAATGAAACTGTAAGTCAAAACACAGGCCTTTTGTCAGTTTTGCCACTTACTGCTGACTTCTCTGCCCGTTGCCTCCTGCCGCCACGTGCCGTAGCGGATTCCTACCAGACGCAGAGGTGGCACACCAAAACGCTCCAAAATGAAACCGTCCTCTTATTCCAGTATCTTTCTGTTTTCCACTTGACCATGACTGCCCCTTCAGTTTTCCTGTAACTAAGGACCTATACAAAAGTATTCATTCTTCCACAATTAGCAACATTGCCTTTCCCTTCCTGTTATTCTTGATTTTTTTGACCCTTGTGTGCTTACACAAAGGCACCGTGCCAGGGACTTAAGACAGAACAGGAAAGTTCATGAAGCTGCCTAGAAGACAAATCAGTATGTAAAGAATTAAATACAAAACAGTCCTAAGAGCTAAGCACAAGACTATGAGAGCACCAGGAGCACCCGACATACAGCCCCTCAGGGACGGCTTCTCAAATGAACCAACACCAAGAAACAGTATGGAGGCTTCTCAAAAAGTAAAAAACGGTCAGAGTAATGGCGGAGTAGGAAGCGATACCGATAAATCTCCCCCAAAACTCAACAAGATCTTCAACCAGAAACAGAAAAACCTATACTTGGAGCTTCCAGATTCCACAAGTAAAAGCTCCAAGAAGAACACAATAAAACCAAATTTAAACTGTGACAACAACAAAAAGAAAGAGGGGGAGAAGACGGAGTTTAACAGTAGCAAAGGACGATGGAGTGCAAAAGTACTCACAAAATAGTTCGCTACAATGAACAGGGTAGGGACCCTTTTCATTACTCAAAGGTAACCACCATTGAAAAAACCACCACAGAAGCACATGAGATAAAAAAGATAGCAACAGAGTAAAGATGTATGGAATACAACCAAATAAAAACAAAAGATAGAAAAACGAAAGAGAAGGATCAAACAAGACACAAAACTAACAGAAAGCAAGATATAAAATGGCAATAGGGAACTCACAAGTATCAATAATTACACTAAATGTAAATGGATTAAACTCACCAATAAAAAGGCACAGAGTAGCAGAATGGATTAAAAAAGAAAATCCAACTATATGCTGCCTACAGGAAACTCATCTAAGTAACAAGGATAAAAACAAATTCAAAGTGAAAGGCTGGAAAACAATACTCCAAGCAAATAACATCCAAAAAAAAGCAGGTGTAGCAATACTCATATCGGATAATGCTGACTACAAGACAGGAAAAGTACTTAGAGACAAAAATGGCCATTTCATAATGGCTAAGGGGACACTGAATCAAGAAGACATAACAATTCTTAATATATATGCACCAAACCAAGGAGCACCAAAATATATAAGACAGCTACTTATTGATCTTAAAACAAAAACTGACAAAAATACAATCATACTTGGAGACCTCAATACACCGCTGACGGCTCTAGATCGGTCATCCAAACAGAGAATCAACAAAGACATAGTGGCCTTAAACAAAACACTAGAGCACCTGGATATGATAGACATCTACAGGACATTTCATCCCAAAGTGACTGAGTATACATTTTTCTCCAGTGTACATGGATCATTCTCAAGAATTGACCATATGTTGGGCCACAAAAACAATATCAGCAAATTCAGAAAAATTGAAGTTGTACCAAGCATATTTTCTGATCATAAAGCCTTGAAACTAGAATTCAACTGCAAAAAAGAGGAAAAAAATCCCACAAAAATGTGGAAACTAAACAACATACTTTTAAAAAATGAATGGGTCAAAGAAGAAATAAGTGCAGAGATCAAAAGATATATACAGACTAATGAAAATGACAATACGACATATCAGAATCTATGGGATGCAGCAAAAGCAGTGATAAGAGGGAAGTTCATATCGCTTCAGGCATATATGAACAAACAAGAGAGAGCCCAAGTGAACCACTTAACTTCCCACCTTAAGGAACTAGAAAAAGAAGAACAAAGACAACCCAAAACCAGCCGAAGAAAGGAGATAATAAAAATCAGAGCAGAAATAAATGAATTAGAGAACAGAAAAACTATAGAAAAAATTAATAGAACAAGGAGCTGGTTCTTTGAAAAGATCAACAAAATTGACAAACCCTTGGCAAGACTTACCAAGGAAAAAAGAGAAAGAACTCATATAAACAAAATCCAAAATGAAAGAGGAGAAATCACCACGGACACCGTAGATATACAAAGAATTATTGTAGAATACTATGAAAAACTTTATGCCACTAAATTCAACAACCTAGAAGAAATGGATAAATTTCTAGAACAATACAACCTTCCTAGACTGAGTCAAGAAGAAGCAGAAAGCCTAAACAGACCTATCAGTAGAGAAGAAATAGAAAAAACCATTAAAAACCTCCCCAAAAATAAAAGTCCAGGCCCTGACGGCTATACCAGCGAATTTTATCAAACATTCAAAGAAGACTTGGTTCCTATTCTACTCAAAGTCTTCCAAAAAATTGAAGAAGAAGCAATACTTCCAAACACATTTTATGAGGCCAACATAACCCTCATACCAAAAACAGGCAAGGATGGCACAAAAAAAGAAAACTACAGACCAATATCTCTAATGAATACAGATGCTAAAATACTAAACAAAATACTAGCAAATCGAATACAACAACATATTAAAAAAATAATACATCATGATCAAGTGGGATTCATCCCAGAATCTCAAGGATGGTTCAACATACGTAAAACGGTTAATGTAATACACCATATCAACAAAACAAAGAACAAAAACCACATGATCTTATCAATAGACGCAGAAAAGGCTTTCGATAAAATACAACACAATTTTATGTTTAAGACTCTCAACAAAATGGGTATAGAAGGAAAATATCTCAACATGATAAAGGCCATATATGATAAACCATCAGCTAACATCATATTAAATGGCACTAAACTGAAGGCTTTCCCCCTTAAATCAGGAACAAGACAGGGTTGTCCACTCTCTCCACTCTTATTTAATGTGGTACTAGAGGTTCTAGCCAGAGCAATCAGACAAGACAAAGAAATAAAAGGCATCCATATCGGAAAAGAAGAAGTAAAGGTATCACTTTTTGCAGATGATATGATCCTATACATCGAAAACCCCAAAGAATCCACAAAAAGACTACTAGAAACAATAAGCCAATACAGTAAGGTCGCAGGATACAAAATTAACATACAGAAGTCAATAGCCTTTCTATATGCCAACAATGAAACAACTGAGAAGGAACTCAAAAGAATAATCCCCTTCACGATTGCAACAAAAAAAATAAAATACTTAGGAATAAACATAACAAAGAATGTAAAGGACTTATATAATGAAAACTATAAACCATTGTTAAGGGAAATCGAAAAAGATATAATGAGATGGAAGAATATACCTTGTTCTTGGCTAGGAAGAATAAATATAATCAAGATGGCTATATTACCCAAAGCAATATATAAATTTAATGCAATTCCCATCAAAATTCCAATGACATTTTTTAAAGAAATAGAGCAAAAAATCATCAGATTTATATAGAACTATAAAAAACCCCGAATAGCCAAAGCAATCCTAAAGAAAAAGAATGAAGCTGGGGGCATAACAATACCTGACTTCAAACTCTATTATAGGGCCACGACAATCAAAACAGCATGGTATTGGCAGAAAAATAGACACTCAGACCAATGGAACAGAATAGAAAGTCCAGAAATAAAACCACATATATATAGTCAAATAATTTTTGATAAAGGGGCCAACAACACACAATGGAGAAAAGAAAGCCTCTTCAATAAATGGTGCTGGGAAAACTGGAAAGCCACATGCAAAAGAATGAAACTGGACTACAGTCTCTCCCCCTGTACAAAAATTAACTCAAAATGGATCAAAGATCTAAACATAAGACCTGAAACAATTAAGTACATAGAAGAAGACATAGGTACTCAACTCATGGACCTGGGTTTTAAAGAGCATTTTATGAATTTGACTCCAATGGCAAGAGAAGTGAAGGCAAAAATTAATGAATGGGACTACATCAGACTAAGAAGTTTTTGCTCAGCAAGGGAAACTGATAACAAAATAAACAGAAAGCCAACTAAATGGGAAATGATATTTTCAAACAACAACTCAGATAAGGGTCTAATATCCAAAATATACAAAGAACTCATAAAACTCAACAACAAACAAACAAACAATCCAATAAAAAAATGGGAAGAGGATATGAATAGACACTTCTCCCAGGAAGAAATACAAATGGCCAACAGATATATGAAAAGATGCTCATCTTCTTTAGCTATTAGAGAAATGCAAATCAAAACGGCAATGAGATACCACCTCACACCTGTTCGATTAGCTGTTATTAGCAAGTCAGGTAATAGCAAATGTTGGAGAGGCTGTGGAGAAAAAGGAACCCTCATACACTGTTGGTGGGAATGTAAAGTAGTACAACCATTATGGAAGAAAGTATGGTGGTTCCTCAAAAAACTGAAAATAGAACTACCTTATGACCCAGCAATCCCTCTACTGGGTATATATCCCCAAAACTCAGAAACATTGATACGTAAAGACACATACAGCCCCATGTTTATTGCAGCATTGTTCACAGTGGCCAGGACATGGAAACAACCAAAAAGCCCATCAATAGATGACTGGATAAAGAAGATGTGGCACATATACACTATGGAATACTACTCAGCCATAAGAAATGATGACATCGGAACATTTACAGCAAAATGGTGGGATCTTGATAACATGATACGAAGCGAAATAAGTAAATCAGAAAAAAACAGGAACTGTATTATTCCATACGTAGGTGGGACATAATAGTGAAACTAAGAGACATTGATAAGAGTGTGGTGGTTACGGGGGGGAGGGGGGAATGGGAGAGGGATAGGGGGTGGGAGGGGCACAAAGAAAACAAGATAGAAGGTGACAGAGGACAATCTGACTTTGGGTGGTGGGTATGCAACATAATTGAACGACAAGATAACCTGGACTTGTTATCTTTGAATATATGTATCCTGATTTATTGATGTCACCCCATTAAAAAAATAAAATTATAAAAAAAAAAAAAAAAGTAAAAAACAATACTACTGCATGACCTGGCAATCCCACTTCTGGGTATTTATCCAAAGAAACCCAAAACACTAATTCAAAAAGATATATGCATCCCTATGTTCATTGCAGCAGTATTTTCAAGATATGGAAGCCACAAAAGTATTCATAGATAGATAACTAGATAAAGATATGGTCAATATATAAAATGGAATAAGTCTCAGCCATAAAAATAAATAAAATTTTACCACTGCGACAACATGGACCAAGGGATATTATGCTAAATAAGTCAGACAGAGAAAGACAAATACCATCTAGTTTCACTTATATGTGAAATCTAAAGAAGAACAAACCAGAAGCAAACTCAGATACAGAAACTGATGCTTGCCAAGTGGAAGGGGGAGCAAAGGAGCTGGGGAGCAGGGAGGGGGAGCAGGGGAGAGGGGAAGCAGGGGAGAATGGAAGCAGGGGAAGGGGGGCAGGGGAGGGGGCGGAGGGAGCGGGAGGGGGAGAGCAGGGTGAAAAAGATGAGATTAAAAGTACAAATTGGCCTGACCAGGCGGTAGCGCAGTGGATAGAGTGTCGGGGGATGCGGAAGGACCCAGGTTCGAGACCCCGAGGTCGCCAGCTTGAGCGCGGGCTCATCTGCTTTGAGCAAAAAGCCCACCAGCTTGGACCCAAGGTCGCTGGCTCCAGCAAGGAGTTACTTGGTCTGCTGAGGCCCCCGGTCAAGGCACATATGAGAAAGCAATCAATGAACAACTAAGGTGTCGCAACGAAAAACTGATCATTGATGCTTCTCATCTCTCTCCATTCCTGTCTGTCTATCCCTATCTATCCCTCTCTCTGACTCTTCTCTGTCCCTGTAAAAAAAAAAAAAAAAAAGTACAAATTGACAGTTACAAAATAGTCACAGGGACGTAAAGTGCAACACAGGGAATAGGGAATACAGTCAATAATGCTGTAATAACTATGCATGGTTTCAGGTGGGTACTAGACTTACTAGAGGAATCAATAAGTTATATAACTGTCTAACCACTGTGCAATACACCTGAAACTAATACTGAATGCCAACTCTAATTCTTAAAAAAACTTTAGTTTAAAAAAAGGAACCAAGGGCCTGACCAGGCAGTGGCACAGTGGATAGAGCGTCGAACTGGGATGCCAAGGACCCAGGTTCAAGACCCCGAGGTGGCCAGCTTGAGTGCGGGCTCATCTGGTTTGAGCAAAAGCTCACCAGCTTCAACCCAAGGTCGCTGGCTTGAGCAAGGGGTTACTCGGTCTGCTGAAGGCCCACGGTCAAGGCACATGTGAGAAAGCAATCAATGAACAACTAAGGTGTCGCAACGAAAAACTAATGATCGATGCTTCTCATCTCTCTCCGTTCCTGTCTGTCCCTGTCTATCCCTCTCTCTGACTTTCTGTCTCTGTAATAAAATAAAAAAAAAAAAAAGTATTCTTTAAAAAAAAAAAAAAAAAAACCAAAAAAAAAGGAACCAAGGAACTTGACCTGGGTCCTAAAATGATTAGAAGATACTTCTGATAGTCACAGAAATCTAAGTTTTAATACATTTTTGTCAGTTCCATAAAGCAGGTTTGTCTTACTCGCCTCGCCACTGTATCTCAAGTACAGGGCCAGCACCTCAGATATGTAAACGCTTAATTAATATTCCTTAAACGCATGAGCAGTTATTCCTAAGGTCACTGACCTTCACACCTGGGCTCAGAGAGGTTCTTAATTATGTAAAATAAAATTCATGGTAGATTTCTTTTTAAATATTATACATTAAAAGAACCTTTAATTAGAATTATTTTTTGCTATGACTTTACAATTGCTTTTTGTTTTAAGAAATTATAAATGAGTATTAAACTAACATGCATTGTATATTATCTCTGAGGTTAAATTACTAAAATTGCCTATCTATAATTGACCCTTATATTAATATGGGCTCTTGTCATATTACTATATTGTGGCTACAAAAAACAAAATACTTTCAATTTTAGTAGGATACTTCCTCTTCTTCAAATTTTTTTTTAGCCAAAGAAGTTACTTTTTTTAGAAATCAGAAATATCTCTATATATAGTCAGTATTAATGATACAGCAAAGTCTAGCACTGGTCTCAAGAACTTCTCTAAGGGAGATACTGGCAAGTGAAAAAAGAAGTGTGTGTGGTCTGAAAAATCTTTGAACAATAACAGTTTCTAGCTAGACATAACCTTAAAAGTCCTGCATCAACTTCCTTCATTCAGTCATTCATTTATTCATTGAACAAATATTTAGTGAGAACCTTCTGTGGGCCAACAACTACTCTTCATGCTTAGGAGAAACAAAACAAGCAAAACTCATTGTTCTCTTGGGCTTTCATTCTACTTTCTGCTCTTGGTCTTTCTGCCTCTAGAAAATGAAGCAAAGCATAGGGAATAAAGAACAGACAAAATAAAGCACAGGAGGGGAATAGGAATGGGGACTGGATGATGACGGGGAATACAGTGGATAGAAACTGCTTCCCGCACCGCTCTGGAATCTCTTCAGTATACCTCAGAGGCCGCTCCCAAGATAATGAAAGATCCATTTTCCTTCTTAGCTGTATTAAGATAAACGTGGAAGATCCTGAAAACATAATATTTATATCTTGTGAACCTTAAACTACTCTCTTATCACAGAATTTTCTGGTACCAGATCCAAAAAAGAAAACACTGGAAAAATTAAACAGAAAATTAAAAAAAAACTTGTCTAATTTAGGTTTAAAATAAGGTCTTCATAACTGCATAATTGGGATAACTAAAGCATTTGAAACTGTTTATACCTTATCTAATGGTTTATTTCAATATTTTGACATTTTCACCAGGGCTAATATACTAATTACGGTTTTTATTCATCAAGAAATCAAATTTTACAACTCACTTTTATTCTTAAAAAATCACATTTAAACTACCTGAATGAACACTGAAATTAAGCACACATCCAAAATAGACCTACAACCTAAGAGAATCAATATCGTATTTCTCTAGGCTATATTACTCATTGTCAATAAATATCCAATAGCTCAAAAAATGTTATGCAGAAAGGATAATAATGAAGGTATTTTCATACCGGTAAGCTTTACATTATAGGTAATTTCTCTCTTTTTTTAATTACAAAGTTTATTTGTACTTCTTCATTCATCAAATATTTACTGAAAATGTGTCATGTGCCAGGCACTATGTAGCAATTCCCTATCCCTGTAGTCCCTATCTTTGCAGTTTATATACTAATATAAAGTATAAAACAGGTTGCCTATCTATTAAAATATGCCAAAATGTGTGCCAAGGAAACAAAGTACCGTTATTTCCCCATGTATAAGATGCACCTTAATTTTGGGGCCCGAAATTTGAAAAAAAAAATGTATTACATAAAGTTATTGAACTCAAGTTTTTGTTTGTTTGTTTGTCTGTTTTTTCCAAAGTTAGAAGCGGGGAAGCGGTCAGACTCCAGCATGCTCCCGAACAGGATCCACCCAGCATGCCCACCAGGGGGCAATGCTCAGCCCATCTGGGGCGTTGCTCCTCTGCAATTGGAGCCATTCTAGTGCCTGAGGCGGAGGCCATGGAGCCATTCTCAGCATTCGGGCCAACTTTACTCCAATGGAGCCTTGGCTGTGGGAGAGGAAGAGAGAGACAGAGAGGAGAGGGGGGGAAGGGTAGAGAAGCAGATGGGCACTTCTCCTGTGTGCCATGACCGGGAATCGAACCCAAGACTTCCACACACCAGGCCGATGCTCTACTGCTGAGCCAATCAGCCAGGGCCAACTCAAGTTTTACTCATCATAAAATTCATACAACTCCTCATCACTGTCAAAAATCCCATCCATTAGCTTGTCCTCATCTGTATCTGATGATGAATCACTGTTTTCAACAACAAGCGCAAAAACAAGCGTGAAAAGGCGGGAAACGCAAGTAAAAAATTCTACAACCACTATATAAAATGCACCCAGTTTTTAGACCCTAAATTTTTCCAAAAACTGTGCATCTTATACATGGGTAAATATGGTAGGCGGTCTTTTTGCCAGCCATACCAGTCATTTTCTACACTGGTCTGCACTCCAGACCTCCTCTGAAATCTCATAACCACATAGTGTCTGCCAGACACATCCCTTTCCTAATGCCCTAAAAGTCCCTCCAACTCATAACGTTCAAAACGAAGCTCATATTCCTGAGACATGTTCCTCTACCTTTATTTCCCACTCCAACGCATAATACGACCATTCAGCCAAAACAGAAAAATGGGCAGTTTTCCCTGCTCACAATGACCCTCCACTTAATCACCCTATCTCTCAAATTCTGCTGCTGTCCTCTTCCCTCTATTTCCATTGTCATTGCCCTGATTCGGGGTTTCATTTATTTACTTATTTAACAAACCTTTATATAGGACAGGGGTCAGGAACCTCTTTGGCTGAGAGAGCCATGAATGCCACATATTTTAAATGTAATTCCGTGAGAGCCATACAACGACCCGTGTCCGTTATGCATTATCCAATAAAAATTTGGTGTTGTTCTAGAGGACAACTGTGATTGGCTCCAGCCACCTGCAACCATGAACGGTAGGAAATGAATGGATTGTAATACATGAGAATGTTTTATATTTTTAACATTATTATTTTTTTTATTAAAGATTTGTCTGCGAGCCAGATGCAGCCACCAAAAGAGCCATATCTGGCTCACGAGCCATAGGTTCCTGACCCCTGATATAGGACGTATTCTGGGCCAGCAATGATTTAAGCACCTTAAAAATATTAAGTTATTTAATTCACAAAACAACCCACTGAAGTTTTTAACCTCAATTCACAGATGAGAAAATTAAGGATGCCAACAGACATTCTCTAGTAAAAGTTTGGAATTTAAGATGTCCCTAAATGTGAGCAAAGACTTCATATTTTCCTAACCCTGTGATGGTGAACCTACGACACGTGTGTCAGCACTGACACACATAGCCATTTTGGGGGCCGCATACCAAAGAAGTATGGGGCCGCATGCCGAGAAGGACGTTTCATCCTAGGCTCCTGAACGGCCAGGTGCAGTAGCCAAATATAAAACATTTGCTGTAGGCCAAAACAACAGAACTCCGGCACAGAGCATCTAGTTCTGGGACTTCCGGTTAGGCCGTTAGGGGATCTTGGACCTCACTTCCAGCCTGCGGATTAGGGAGCAGCAGAATGCTAGGGGGGACGCATCTCTGGGGGCCCTGTGATCACCATTACCAGCAACCACATAACCACAGCAACCATCATCCAATCTACTGTTCTGGGGTGTCGTGGATTTCTAACTGACCATCGTTACTGAGATAAGTGCGGGGGAGGCTGGGAGAGGCGAGGACCTGTGCTATGGGTGCCATTTCCCGCCATTAGCAGCCATCTTAATTTACATAAGATACAACTTGCAGAATTTCAAGACAGTATCTAGGCTCAGGTGTTTGTCGACTTGAGGTCAAAGCTTGAGAATCTGGAAAGGTACCGCTTGGAGAATCAAGAGGAGTGTCACTATGAATAGGAAATTTGGAGTGCCTGGAACCAATTACCAGACACTTTTATCACCCTGAAAAATATAGCAATGGCTTTACTCACAATTTTTCCCTCTACGTACTTTTGTGAGACCTTATTCTCAGCGTTAAATAATATTAAAACCAACAAAAGAAACAGATTGACAGATGAAGTTAGTAGCGCTTGCTTGGGCTTGAAGTGTACAAAATACCAACCTTCAATTGAAGATTTAGCCAATGAAATTCAGCAACAAAAAAGTCACTAATAGGCAGGTTAAAGAATTCCCCCCCCCCTCACTTATCTTAGTTCACGGCACCCCATACAAATTAAATATTATCAAGACCAACAAAAGAAACCGCCTGACAGATGAACAAATAAGTCACTAAGCAGGTAAGTTAAATAGTTAGTTTTTGGTTTATTAAATACAGTTATATATTACAATTATACATTTTTGTTATTTAAACTATAAATACCGTGAAATTATGTTTTTTTTCTCGAAGTGACAACCACCTGAGTTATCCTCGGTTTTTTGGCAAATTCTGACACACCAAGATCAAAAGAGCCTGACCAGGCGGGCACAGTGGATAGAGCACTGGACTGGAATGCAGAGGAACCAGGTTCGAGACCCCGAGGTCGCCAGATTGAGCGCAGGCTCATCTGGTTTGAGCATAAAGCCCACCAGCTTGAACCCAAGGTTGCTGGCTCCAGCAAGGGGTTACTCGGTCTGCTGAAGGCCCGCGGTCAAGGCACATATGAGAAAGCAATCAATGAACAACTAAGGTGTTGCAACGCACAATGAAAAACTAATGATTGATGCTTCTCATCTCTCTCTGTTCCTGTCTGTCTGTCCCTGTCTGTCCCTCTCTCTGGAAAAAAAAAAAAAAGGATCAAAAGATTGCCCAGTACTGTCCTAACCTGAGATGTAACTAACAATTCTATAACACTGTCAGAAGGCCCAAACTGTCAGAAGGCCCAACTTTGTCCATCAGGAGGCCCAAATGCAATTTTAATCTACATATGTCAAGACAAAGTAACAGACTTCACCAGTAATCAAGAAAACAAATTTTAAAAAGTCTATTATCAGCCCTAGCAGGTTGGCTCAGTGGTAGAGCATCAGCTCGGCATGTGGATGTCCCAGGTTCAATCCCCAGTCAGGGCACACATCAGAAGCAACCATGAACTTTTCTTCTCCTCTTCTCCCCTTTTTCCTCTCTCTCTCCCCTTTTTCTCTCTTCCCCCCTCACAGCCAGTGGCTCAACTGGTTGGCCCTGGGTGCTAAGAATAGCTCAGTTGGTCTGAGCGTAAGCTTCAGGTGCTGAGGATAGCTCAGTTGATTCGAGCATTGGCCCCAGAGGGGGTTACCAGGTGGATCCCGGTTGGGCACATACAGGAGTCTATCTCCCCACCTCTCACTTAAAAAAAAAAAAAAAAGGCAATTAGGCAAAAGTGAAAATGGAATAACAAGCACAGAGAATGGATAGGAAGATGTAAAATTATGCTATGTGCAGATGAAATAATTCTATATATAAGGAATCACTTAAAAAACTATTAGAATTACTAAATGAGTTCAGCAAGGTTTCAGGACATAAGATCAATATATAAAAGTCAGCTGTACTTTGAAACTCTTGCAATGAACAAAAATGAAATTATGAAAACAATTCCATATACAGTATCACCAAAATGAACAATATATTAAGTATAAAACATATACTCAAAAAAAATAAAAGTTTAAAGAAATTAAGGAAGATCTAAATAAATGGAAAGATATCTCATGTTCATGGATCAGCAGACTTAATGTTGTTAAGGTGACAATACTCCCCAAATTGATCTACAGATTCAAAACAATTACAAAATCCCAGCTGGATTCTTTGTGAATTCTAAAATTAATAATGGAAATTCAAGACCCCAAATAGGCAAAACAATCTTGGGGAAGAATAAAGTCAAAGACTCAAATTTCCCAATTTCAAAACTCATCACAAAGCTACAATAATAGACAGTGTGTTATTAATGTCAAGATAGACATACAGATCAATGGAATAGAACTGAGATCCCAGAAGAAAAAAAACTGTCACTTAATGGTCAATTGATTTTTAACAAGGATGTGAAGATAATTCAATGGGTTAGTCTGCAAATGGTTCTGAGGTAAGTGAATATGCAAAAAAAATAAAATTGGACCCCTACTTCATACCATATACAAAAATTAACTCAAAATGAATCAAAATCCTAAATGTAAAAGCTAAAACTATAAAACTCTTAGAAAAAAAACACAGTATA
This sequence comes from Saccopteryx bilineata, assembly GCF_036850765.1. Taxonomy (NCBI): domain Eukaryota; kingdom Metazoa; phylum Chordata; class Mammalia; order Chiroptera; family Emballonuridae; genus Saccopteryx; species Saccopteryx bilineata. The sequence continues at coordinate 237,596,771 of NC_089494.1, read as the reverse complement.
TAAAAAAAAAAAAAAAAAAAAAACACAGTATAAATATTCACGACCTTGAATTTGGCAATGGTTCTCTATGATATCAAAAGCTCTGAGGAAGTGATGATTAAGACTTAAATGAGTCTGACCTGTGGTGACGCAGTGGATAAAGTGTCGACCTGGAAATGCTGAGGTCGCCGGTTCGAAACCCTGGGCTTGCCTGGTCAAGGCACATATGGGAGTTGATGCTTCCTGCTCCTCCCCTTGTTCTCTCTCTCTCTCTCCCCTCTCTCCCCTCACTCTCTAATAAAAATGAATAAATAAAATCTAAAAAAAAAAAGTAAATAAAAATTTCAATACAGTTTAAAAAAAAAAAAAAAGACTTAAATGAAAAAGGCAGAGACATGCAAGGATCTGGAGGAAGAGTATTTCAAGAAGAAACAGCAAGAACAAAAACCAAGACAGAACCAATTTCATACACTCAAAAGACAGAGATAAGATCAAAGAGATAAACAGGGGTCTTACAGGCCATGTATATATGACAAAATCTATATAACGGTCAGAGCAGGGGGAGCATTCACATAGTAAACTCAGATGTGTGAAAGGTGTCCCCTAGTGTGGGGCAATGGAACAGTTCGAATTATAATGTATTTTGACTTACCTGACAGTTCTTCAAAAAGGCTATCCCACAGGACTCTTGTGTGTTTAATTAAATCTTTATTTTATATTTTCAGTAAATAATTATACCAGCCAATGAATTATATATACTGATT